>NC_035440.2:43384668-43703366 GCF_002127325.2 Helianthus annuus
AAAACTTATTATCTACAAACGACTTATCGGCTCCCGAATCAAACAAGACTCTAGCAAAAATATCATTTACAAGAAACGTACCGGTAATGACGTTATCATCAAGGACTGCTTCCTTTGCGTCCATCATGAAAACTCTCGCATTAGTCTTTTTCCTTCCTCGGCCTTCTTTGCAAACCTTGGGCAGTTGGGCCGAATGTGCCCTTTCTCGTTGCAACCAAAACATGTTGCATCCTTCATCTTCTTGCAATCCACAGCTTTATGATCTGTGGACTTGCAGATCCCACAACGTTTCTCGAAAGACTGGGATTTCGTTTCCAACCGACACCTCCCAAAGTGGTGCCTCCTGCAGATCTTGCATCTGGGTTTCTCACCCGACTGATGATCATTTTTCCTAGACCCCGACCCTTTCCTGTGGTCGTTGTTCCCTCTATGTCGCTTTTCGGATCTTCGTGAGGTGTCATCCTCACGTTTCCGTTTGTTCTCCTCAGAGCTCTTCATGGCTCTCAATCTAACCACGTCTTGAGTGAGGGAGAGGGATAGATCCGCTACGGATCGAAATGTTGTAGGTCTTGAAGCTTTAACACTCGCCTTTATCTCCGGTGCCAGACCCCCAATAAATCGAGCAATTCTACGCGGCTCCGGGGTCACCAAGTAAGGCACTAAACGAGACAACGTGTTGAACGTAGTAAGATACGCTTGACAATCGAGGTTCTTCATAACTAAGGATACAAAATCCGATTCAATTCGCTCGACCTCGTGCTGCGGACAGAAGTTCTCTTTGATCAGGGCCACAAACTGTTCCCATGACAAACCGTACAGTGTGGCTTTACCGGCAGCTTGTAGGAGTGATTTCCACCATGCTAACGCATCTCCTTTGAATGACTGGGACACGTACTTCACGACGTCCCTATCAGCACACCCGCTGATATCAACTACAGTGTCCATCTCGTCAATCCACGTCATGCAGTCGACGGCTCCTTTTTCCCCAGTGAAATCCCTGGGCTTGCAAGACACAAAATACTTGTACGTACAGGACCTGCCGTACGTGTCACGTTTCAGCTCAATCTCCTGCTTTGGGATGCTGCTGTGGTTGGAGGAGTGATTATCATCCTCAACTTTCTTTGGCTCACTCTTTTTAGATGGCGGCTTACTATGAGCCCCAGAATGAGTCTTAGCCTTGACATGCGTCACTGAGCGGGTTCTACTCTGAGTGCCGCTAGATTCTTTGAACTGCCTATCCATAGCCTTGGCGACAGCATTATCTATCAGTGCTTGCAATTCTGCACCGGTAACATGAATCTTTGCATTATCTGAGCGTTCCCCAGAATGACTGTTGGTTTCTTCCGATTTGGCCATCGTAGCTTTAAGCTACAATAAAGGACAAGGTCTTATTTAGAACCTAACAGTATTATCGTCCTAGACGATTTATTAACCATGGTATCAAAAACCTTAGCAGTTAATTTAATAAATTTCATTCAGGCTCTTATTAGCAATCAAGGAATGAAATTATATATATTGGCACCATAGGCCTAGTCACATGGACAATTACTAAATTATAAATTTAGATTTTTATAGGACTATAAATTGTATAATTAAACAAATAATCCTTTACTAGACAGAGAGTCATAAACCACAACTGTCATTATATAACATAGTTATAACCCGTAGGTATCAAGTCATTAATAGACTTGTGTACAGATAAAATCTGTAGATATTTTCTTTACTAGGCAGGGAGTCATAGACCACAACTGCCACTATATGACATAGTCATAACCCGTAGGTATCAAGTCATTAATAGACTTGTATACAGATAAAATCTGTAGATAATTTATTAAAAAGGGTGGCTTGTGTGATTCTACAGATCACGCTTAGCCAGAATGTTAACATGTTCTCAGATGTTAACAGGGAGTTGAATCCTTTCAACCAGGTTTTACCATCATGGCCAGGCCTGTTAATAAGGCATTCAGGCTAGGTTATACCTTACTAAGATTCTTATAAAATGGCAAATCAAATAAAAATTGATATTTTCCATTATTTTAATATTATTCATGCATATAAATAAAATGATAAATTCAAATTAACCATTTCAAATTTCAAATAAAGTACCAGTACATATTTGCCCTAAACGGGACTTTGAAATAACATGGATAACATGAATAACAGGAATAACAGGCCCGCGCAGGGGCTAAACAAGTACAACAATAACAAAAATAAAATAAAACAAACCCACGCAGGGGTTAACAGGATAACATACCCACACAGGGGTAGAGAAAAATAGATATACCCACGCAGGGGTAGAGTACTGGAATAAATGTCCACGCAGGGACATGAGTACATGAAATGAAAATCGAAGGATTCAACGATCCTTCTTGCTCTTACCCTTGAGCAAATCGAATACCTTCTGGAACATGCCACGGTTGTGACGGCGATCATTTTGCATCTCCCGTCGCATGCTATCAATCCCATGCAGGATCTCCTGAACCTGCGGCGGCGACATCATAGGCGCCGGTGGTGGTGGCTGGTAGTGCTGCGGCTGCGGCGGCTGGTAAGGCTGCGGCTGCGGTGGCTGTTGGTAACCCGAAGGGTAACCAAAAGTAGACTGCCCAGCAGTCCAAGTGTCTCCCAATGGACCGCTAGGAGGGAGTGAGCTGTAGTTCACAGCTTGCCAATAAGGGTCTCCCGTGTAATCATAACCCTGAGGGAATACATGCTCGAACGGGTTGAACTGAGCTGCACTAGCATAAGCCGGAATCGGCTCTCCAAAATTCTGCGGCGGCAGAGGCGGGATCGGAACAGAAGTAACCTCCGATACGGGATGCTGAGACTCCCCTGTCTCAGACTCCCCGGGAAGAGACGTGTAGCGGCTGCTACTAACACGTGGAGGGGTGCCTATGCGAATCCCTCCGCGCGTAGACATGCGCGCATTCCTCCTAGGCCTCTGGGGCGGAGGAGGTAAGACTGGTGGCGGCGGTGGCGACGGAGTGATCACGTCGCGCCACAGGGCCTCAGATAGGTCCTGCGGTAGAGGCGGCTGCTGCTGAAGCTGCTGCGAGTGGTGCTGCGAGTGCACCGGCGAACCATGGAGCGATTGAAGCATCGGAGTACCATGGAGTGATTGAAGCATAGGAGAGTTGTGGCTAGGGGTGAAGTACCAATCATGCTGCTTAAACCTCTCCTGAAAGCTGTCCCCACCATTATAGGGTGATCCCCTAAAGGGCGACCCATCCGATATCTCAATCGGATGGTTAGGCGTACCTGATGGTGGTAGCGACGGGTCCGTATCCTCGTCTACGTCCATCTCGTGCTCTCCCGGAAAATGGTCATCCGGCCCGAGTGGGTTGTGGCCCACTGGCTCCTCCACATAAGCATTAGGGTTATATAAACCCTGGTAGGCTGGCGCTGGATACTGCTGCGGTGACTGGTGCAATGGTATGTACGATCCATGCGAACCATGGGGCCCGTTCTCCGAATGGGGCCCAAACGAGTGGGGTAATGACGGAGAAGTGCTGGCGGAAACCGAATGCCTAGCAGGCTCGGCAAAAGACCTCCAAAGGTCGTTGGCGACTGTGTTGTGTGTGGCGGATGGTGCTCGCCTATGTGAGGGACCAGCCTCATGATCATGTGATGTGGGAAATCCTCCACGACCTCTCATCCTTGGCGGCATCCTGATCCTGTCAAAAGTCAAACAAGTTGCACAACAATATATATAAGACAATGCAAAATAATAAAAGTAAATTAAACGAAACGTTGAACATTTCCTAAGTTCTTTGTCTAGACTCGAAAATCGAGGAATGTGCAATTGTGTAACTGAGATTAAACACATTAGGATAGTGTTTAATTCACTCAGCATTGGCTCTGATACCAACCTGTCACACCCCTAATTTCCACGTGTCACCGGTGGGCCCGGTGTGGGGTACAGTGACGTAGTTGGCATCGTCATAGACAATCAACACAATATAATAATGCACAGCGGAAGCAGAATAGAAACATTTCAACTTTTAAACAAAGTGTAATAATAAATATCACAGTAGTTGAAATGGATCCACAGGCGGATCAAATAAAAATAGAAATAAATAGTTCAACAGATAAATGTCGTCCGAGTTTGCGAGACTATTGTGGACGCTCTCTAGGAAACAGCCAGCCTATTTCCGTATAGTACCTGCACTTAATCTTTTGGGAAAAATACGTCAGTTTACACTGGTAAATACAAATCGACTGACTCATTTTGAAAATGATTGAAAATTTATTTAAATGCACAAGGCATAAATATTTTTATTAACTTGGGATAATTATATAATATAAACTTGTGAACGAATTACATGCACTTATATCTCTGGTGGCCCGGGATCTACTGTCCGGGCTAGAGATTTAATTGACACACCACATCAAAGAGTTATACACGACGGGTGTACGCCTGATACCAACCTGTCACACCCCCAATTTCCACGTGTCACCGGTGGGCCCGGTGTGGGGTACAGTGACGTAGTTGGCATCGTCATAGACAATCAACACAATATAATAATGCACAGCGGAAGCAGAATAGAAACATTTCAACTTTTAAACAAAGTGTAATAATAAATATCACAGTAGTTGAAATGGATCCACAGGCGGATCAAATAAAAATAGAAATAAATAGTTCAACAGATAAATGTCGTCCGAGTTTGCGAGACTATTGTGGACGCTCTCTAGGAAACAGCCAGCCTATTTCCGTATAGTACCTGCACTTAATCTTTTGGGAAAAATACGTCAGTTTACACTGGTAAATACAAATCGACTGACTCATTTTGAAAATGATTGAAAATTTATTTAAATGCACAAGGCATAAATATTTTTATTAACTTGGGATAATTATATAATATAAACTTGTGAACGAATTACATGCACTTATATCTCTGGTGGCCCGGGATCTACTGTCCGGGCTAGAGATTTAATTGACACACCACATCAAAGAGTTATACACGACGGGTGTACGCCTACACCCCGTGCTCTGGTCGTGGCCATCTCGTAAGAAAATGCCAAGGATATCCGGGACACGGTCAACAACCCCCCAAAGCCTTTTAAGTAAGACAAAACTGTTTAAACGAAGTCGCACAAGCTATTCAAGACTGAACACCTATAAGGAGCAGGACTTGTGCGCCCGATCAAGCGGTATTTTAAATACCGTACCCCAAGCCCGTATAGGGAAAATAAGTCAAAATGTATTTACCTGAGCAAGTATAAGTCACAAACGATAAGTGTTGGTAGCTTTTACCGGGCTTCCTAATCTGGAACAAGGTTTATAATTAACCTATTAGATTCCTAACGGCCTTCTATTTAAGCTTAAGCTTTGACCGGTTAGTTTTAGGAATGATGCGGTTTACGCACGATTAAGCGAAAGACCGGATAGAATGTGATTTAGACCCGCCAAGTTTGAATACTTGTATAATATGGGTATACTAAATACATTCTGGATTTTGAAATAAAAATGATATCGTTTGGCCCGTTTCGGTCAATTTACGCAAACTAGTTACGTAAACCGAACCGAACGCGAAAAGGGCGATACGGTAGTCAAATGATTCAAATGCAAGTTCCCTGAGATAATATGCTTAAAATATGATATTATATCATTAAGTTATGTTCTATATTGCCCGGAATACTTTTAAACTCAATTTATGCCTTAGAAGGGCATTTTGGTCATTTAAAAGATAATAAAAGGATAAAATTAGAAATCTGAGTTTCGGGTCTGGTTCATACAGTAAATATACTTGGTATAACATATTATATCAGTAGGGTATGACCCATATACCAAATTTATCAATTCAAACCAAACTATGCACCGTAGGGGCAATTTAGTAATTTCACAAGGGCTAAAAATGCCAAAACTGGAAACCTGAGTTCAAAATATTATACTTACTGTTATTATATGAAAATATGTAATTTACATCAGTAGGTATAAGTCTTATATGTTTAAAACAAGTATCACGCTTACTATGCGCTTAAAACGCTAAATATGCGATTTAAGGGCGTTTTCGGGTTTTCAAATAAAATCTGAGATTTTTATATTTCCAGAATACTTATAATAATTTATTCATCATATAAAATCAGTAGAAAAAGGTTTCGGGTCAAAAGGAGGTGTAAAACCCATTTTATGGCTAAAACGGTCAAAACCGACATAAGCCGAAATGACTAGGAGAACTAGGATCCGTTCAGCCAAAAATTAATTAAAAATCATCAAAATTCCCAGAATATTATATTACTTCTGTTGGTAAAAAGTTTTGTACCAAAACGTGGCCAGAAACGGGTTCTATGCGAAAAGGACCGTTTATGTAAATTTATAATATAGTTTTACGCTAATGGCCATAACTCACAAACTGGACCACCAACTGATCCGAAACTTTCGGTGCAAGTTTATATAATAAAAATAAAGATTTCTATCCTTTCACTTTTCCAAAAATCCCGTTTTAAATCAAAAAGGGCAAAATAGTCAACTTTATGCATAAACCGGAAACATGCATTCGAATAGGCTAAACATAGACTCAATCAAAGAAAATTCCAGAAAGTTTAACTAAAATAAAAATAGTCAAAAATACTTTCCAATACAGATCTCGAACATGCATGTATGAATCCGAATCGATAGTCTACGAAATAATCGTTTTACAAGACTTTCGGTTCCGATTCGTGGCTATACTATAGATTGTCGAGTTGATGATGATTAAAACACATTTATATATATATTACAAGTTATTTTCAATGATCAATCAGGTTGCATGTCATCTATATCATTATTCATGTCATTTTTCACAAAAATCACTTCTGTTGACTTTTTAGAAATAGGTTTGACTCGACATTAAGCATGCATGTAGTGGGAATCAGTTAGCAACCTTTAGAGGGTTTGTTTCCCACATAAATACCAATCTATAACAAGTTTCAATTCGAGAAATTACTGAAAGAAATCCGTTTAATCAGAAAGTCAAAGGTTATGAACACCCAGTTTGACTTTTAGCAATAATCACTATAAAAACGGATTAAAGAACGAATTGAAGGCTTACAATGGTCCTAAAGATGTTTAGTGGACACTAGAAGTCGGCCTTGATGATCAGATTTCCTCCAGAAAGCTTGCCTTGAGAGTTCTTGAGAGCTCTTGAGAGAATGTGTTCTTGATCAATTGCAAATGTCCAAGAAATGTGATCAAAACTTGATTTAAATCAGAATTTTCGAGGTTACTGTAGTGGTAGGCATGCATGGCATGTTATTGGGCTAAATGGAGGCAAGTTACAACTGTATCCAACTCAAATTCGGACTCAAATAGACCCAAAATCGAATTTCTGTCGCTGGCAGTCCCACGCGGCCCGCCTGGGCATGTCCAGGCGGGTCGCCTGACCCTCCTGATCAGCCAACAAGTTTCAATCTTTGGCAGAAATGGTCCCTGAGCTTGTACGTGATGTTTCGGCTATTTTTCTCGACCCGTAAACCCCCAAACTTGGTTTTTAAGAACCTTAGGACTTTTACCAACATGGTAATGCCCTCGGATAACTTTGCGCTCAACCGAAAAGCCCTGAAATTCGACGTTGACGCTTTTAGTCCCTTAAGTACGGTTTTGGCCATAACTTTCTCATACGTTAACGAAACTTCATGAAATTTTAACCACATATTCTAGTGAGTATATTTTAGCTATACAAAGCTTCGGGTCTGCCAAAAGTTCACTCAGAGGTATAAATTAAACATGTTGACACTTTTGGCCCCTATAGTTTACAATACTTCACTTTTGGGCAATTTCCGCGTCGTATGATCCATGAACCATCCGTTAAAGGTTATAAACATTATGTGGGGTTATCATAGAGCCTATTTATCCATTGTTGACACTTTGGACCCTTACGTTCCATAGTTTTCACTGTTTGTCACTTTTAGTCCCTCTAAAGTATGTTTTCACATAGCGGAACCTTATGACACGTGTCAAGACATTATTGGACGAAATTTTTCGAGGTGTTACAATATAACAGACGGAAACCCTTGGAATTTCAGTTGGAGACAAGGTACTATTAAAAGTTTCTCCGTGGAAATGAGTGGTCAGATTCGGTAAGAGAGGAAAGCTAAGCCCAAGATATGTTGGGCCTTTTGAAATTATCAAACGAATAGGACCAGTAGCATATCAGCTCCAATTGCCAGAGGAAATGGCAGGAATACATGATGTATTTCATGCATGTAACCTCAAGAAATGCCTAGCAGACGAATCATTAGTGGTACCTCTTCAGGACATAGAGGTAAATGAGAAGCTTAAGTTTATAGAGAAACCACTTCAGATTGAAGATAGAAAGATCAAGAATCTCAAACACAAGAGATTAGTTCTGGTCAAAGTGAAATGGGATTCGAAGAGAGGACCAGAGTATACATGGGAACTCGAGTCATAAATGCAACGAAAATATCCACACATATTTCACTGAATCTCGAGGAAGAGATTTAAAACAAGGTGGGGAGGATATAACAACCCTCAAAAAATGCTCCTAATACACCCTGTATACGCTAAACCAGACCCGTATGACTTTAATTTTGATTAAAAACAATCAAAATAATGTTTTATTGCCACTCGCGGGCCGCGACAGGGTCAAGGGGGTGTGTCGCGGGGCGCGACATGCTCTTTCTTGACGAACACCCAATGTGCCACGTGGCACCACACCTGTCGAGTCTAGGATTGTGAGGAGGCAACCTTAGCCGTAGCTAGGGTACCCTCGCGGGGCGCGAGAGAGCCAGGGGAGGCGGGTTACGGGGCCCGAGCAGCTTCGGATTCACCTATAAATTGAGCAGACTTCTGCCTTTCAATTTCTTTCATCAATTTCTTTCTCTTTGTCTATATTATAGCCAAAAATAGCTCGATATTTTACCCTTAAAACACGAAGCTCTGTCCCGTTGTAAGTATTTTAACCCCGATCACTAATTCGTTACCCTACCCGATTGATGTAGGGCCCTGTAACGCATGTCAAGGCTCTGCCTGACTAAGTTCGTTGGGGTTCTGTCTCGTGTTGTATGGCTAATGTGATTTGGGTTATCTTACTAACACGTGTGCATTGTATGTTTTTAATAGAAAATAATCAGGAAAATCAACAGGAAGCTGTAGAAATACCTAAGTCTACAACGTGAGTCATTCTCTTTTTCTACCAAATTGTGTTACAAAATCTCAAATATTTTCAATTATACTTACGGTGAATGAGTCTTTGTATTCTACAATTGTTGCCGGTATGTGGGGTTTTGTATACACTATTAGTCAAGCTTTACTATTGGATAAAGAGTTAGCCAATAGTAATATGACCACAGTCATGGAACTGCCAACATGACAAATACTGAATGAGTAATTAGGTAGATATAAACATTGTAATCGCTCTCAATACTATAAAGTTATAAAAGCTTATTTTGATTAAACTGGGATGCACTCACCAGTATTTCTTGCTAATAAAATCTTTTTAAAACGCGTTTCAGGTAACTTGATTTGAAAGCTATTAGAAGCCAGCTATGGAGCACTTAAGGCTTAAAGAAAGTGGCTATAAAAGTTACCTAAATAAAAGTTTATTGTTAGGATCGGAGGCTGTCTGTGTTTGAGTTTGTTTGCATAAAACGAATTAGTGCAGCGGAAATGAGTAGCAAACTTTGTAAACACAAACAAAGGAAAGTATAGATTGATAAACAATTGCTTTTCATTGAGTCAAAAGATTTACATAAAAGCAAAAGATTACAGTCAAAGCTTACAATCTAAACTCCCCCTCAGCCTGATATACCAGAGTTGGTTGCTCAAGATGAAAGGATGAATTGAGGAGAAAAACTCACTCAAAACGATCAAGTGTAACAGTACAGAGTACTGTCATACTTATAGGCAAACCAAACTACTGATATGCTTCAGCTGACGTCACCATGATAGTGACATCTAACGACCTAACAAACTATAAATATTGTTCTATACAAACTACTGTTATGTAACATCTGATAATCACTAAAATACAAAACATAAGGAAACTACTGCTTCACGTTCCACTGTTGTAGCCTTAGCACAGATGTTGAGTCTTCAGTGCTTTCTTCAAAGGTGATCAGTCTTTAAGAGGGCAGTGCTTGAGTCTTCAGCAGTACTTAGGATACAGCAGTAGATAGAGCAACAGAGTTTGTCTTCAGCAGTTGTTAGATAATCATCAGAGTTTGGTTTATCAGTTGTTGTAGATGAGCAGCACTTAACATCCATCAGCTGTTAGATAACCACTGTCAAGGGGAGAGATTAGAGTAAACTGCTGCTTATTAAGTGTCCACTGATGGGATCCGGTCTTGGCTTTACATTATCTGTTCCTCTGTTAGGGTTCAATCCCAACATTTATGTTTTCAGCAACTAGGGTTTATCCCTATAAATGTATTATGAATGAAACATAGGTTTTATCCCATTTGTTTATTATAAAAGTTTGGTGTTTTGAAACTCTGAATTTATTTCCTAACTACGATCCTGATGTCTTATTTCCGCTGCCAAATTAATAAACACCGATACCACCAGTTGTTGTTCGCGGCTCCCGCTCCCGGGGTAGGTCGGGGGCTGCGACAAGATCTCACTTGCTGGAAAACAATGCAGATCTGAAAAGGAGGTGTCAACACGTGGTGGTGGTCCGGCGGCGAGTGACGGTGTTTTCCGACGTCAGATGAAGCTGAATTTTTTCAGGGACTATAGATCGGCACTTTCTGAACACAATGGTATGAGAGGTGTACTCCTACTTGCCGGACAATGTTTCGGATCTGGAAAAGTAGGTGACAGATTGTGGTGGTTTTGGGTGTTTGAGCAGATTTGAAGTGGACATTAGGAGTAGAAAAATACGAGTGTTATACCGAACTGATGGTGACCGGAAATTTGGCCGGAAATGGTCACCCGAAAGACACTCGTGAGCTAAGAAACCTTTAGCTCCGACCATGTAAATGGTATGAATATGAAATATGTACTAGTATTGATTAAGTGTGTCATATTAAGAAAATGATCCCTATATATATAGGGAGAAAGATGGACCAAAAAGAATAACTAATTACATGTAGGTACACTTATAATTGCATGCAAGAACATCTAGAATTGTATGGAATGACTCTATAATTACATGTAGGGACCTTTAGTTAACAATTAGCTCATTCTACTATTTACAACGAACAAAAACATCACATCGTACCTTCACTATCGTTGTTCCCTTGTCTATAAGATTTTTTTGACTTCATATTTCAAGATGTTGACGCTGATGATGAGTTTTAAAACATAGTGCATTCCATTGATAACATAGAATGATCAAAACTAATCACATGATACCCTCTTAACTAACTACTTCATGTTAACATATCCAAAGTTATGTACTAAAACCTTAATGAAACAATAAATACGAGGATTTAACATGTTATGTCTCATGAGAGACGATTTGTTAATAGTTAGCGTACCGTTTAAACGAAAAATGTACTTTTACTCTTTGTTATATTTCACTTAACATCACCAACACCAACGACCCCACACTCCACCATCTCAAAATTCAAACATCTTTGTTTATTTAATCTAAACAAAATGATTATTCATCCTCTACTAGGTACAATACTAAAGAAAATTGACCGCAAATGTTGGGCTTTTGTAAAGGGAAAAACATGGATTGATGCATTAGTCTTATGTTGTCTTTTTCAAGAATAGTTTTCAAGATTTAGTTTATGTTTTTAAATCTTTACGGTCCTTGTATTAACATACCAGGGCACGGCTCGAGGGAAGTAAAATAAAGCAAGTGCTTTGGTCCCCCACTTCCATAAGGACCTAAATTCTATTAAAAAAACATATTACACTTAAGTGATTTTGACTTTAAGATAGTTGACATTAAGGTTTATGATCTATAATTATATATAATTATTTATACACAAAGATCATACATGAATCATAAGATTTAAAGCAATTTATTTCTCTTTTTTTTTTACAAAAAGAACATCAATTTAATCATCCGCTTTAGGCCTACAATATTTTGAGCCGGAGCTAAAGATACTTGTATCAAACGTTTTGTTCTTCTCTCAAATTCACCAATGAAAGAAATGACAAATCTATATTTGGATAAGACATTATTGGAACAATATCACTTTAACTATAGTATATTGTGCAAAATGTTAAAATATATGTGGATGTTGTTGATAAATGTAATGTTGGATCAGTTCTGTTTAAATGTAATGGAAAACATGAATAATACCTGTTACAGCAGACAGGCCAGCAGAGAATCCAGTCAGAGATGCAGCCATTGAGTTCGACATGATTGTCAGGATGATCTGGTTCCTCCTTAGGGTGTAAGTTATGATGGTGATGAAACCGAAATTAGGGAGGTTTCGGTTATGGGGAGAGAGTCACGAATTCTTGATGTTAATGAGAGTTTGATTGTGTAATGTGTGTAACCCTTTAACTCTCTAATAAGCCCCTTATTTATACACCCAAGAGGAAACCCAATTAGTTAATAAGGGTAATATGGTCCATCAACAATTACCAACTAATCATTAATAGGTTAATAAATATATTTTGATCTAATATAATATAAATGATTATATAGGCTACAAGATTAAATATTACATTTATATATTTAATCTCACATTCTCCCACTTAGCCAAGTAATCATTTATCATGAGTATTAGGTAAGCCTGGCCAGGAGTTAACACTCATTTTAGCTTTAAACCAAGAACTATAGCAGAGAAATACAGCCGTTGAATCATCATTCGACTCAGGACCCCCATTAGTCATACTATAGCCTCAATTTAAAACCTAATAGTTACGATCAAAATATGTATAAGCCCTTTAGCGTCTGATTTGTATTTATATTTGTCTATATGTCATTACACCGGCAGAACATATGTTAGAGACATACAAAATCAAACTGAGGAAATTTTATTAATTAAAACATAAGCTAGTACAATATGCCATTAAACAAGGTCTTTAGTAAGTCCCATATTCGATACATGTTCTTCGAAAACTTTAGGTGGGAGACCTTTAGTCATCGGATCCGCTAGCATATCTTTAGTACTAATATACTCAATACAAAGATTATTTTCCTCAACTCGTTCACGTACGAACAAGTATTTTGTATCGAGATATAAACCAGCTCCAGTCGAACTGTTACTGTTCGAGAAACTAACGGCAGCTGAGTTATCACAGTAAAGCTTCAATGGTCTAGAAATGGAATTAACGATTTTGAGTCCAGTGATCAGATTTCTAAGCAACATTCCATGACAGGTTGCGTTGTAAACAGCAATGTATTCTGCCATCATTGTGGAAGCTGTAGTTAACTGTTGTTTATGACTCTTCCATGAGATAGGTCCGCCTGCTAACATAAAGATGTAGCCCGAAGTGGATTTCTTGTCATCTTTGCACTTGGCAAAGTCAGAATCAGAATAACCTACCACTTCTAAGTGATCACTTTTTCTATAAGTCAGTTTATAGTCTTTCGTCCCTTGCAGATATCTGAGGACCTTCTTAGCTGCTTTCCAATGATCTAGGCCAGGATTAGTCTGATAACGGCCTAGCATTCCAGCAATATAAGCGATATCTGGGCGAGTACAGACTTGAGCATACATCAGGCTCCCGACTACTGACGCGTAAGGTATCTGGCTCATTTGCTCCTTTTCAACCTCTGTTGTCGGACACTGGAATGAACCGAAAACATCTCCCTTAACTACTGGAGCGACGGAGGGTTTGCACTGTTGCATGTTGTAACGTGTAAGGACACGATCTATGTAAGTCTTTTGAGACAATCCTAAGATCCCTTTGTGTCTATCTCGGTGAATTTCGATGCCAATGACGTAAGAAGCATCTCCGAGATCCTTCATGTCGAAGTTATGCGAGAGTAACCGCTTCGACTCATGCAACATGTCTAAACTATTACTTGCCAATAGAATATCATCTACGTAAAGGACAAGTATAGTAAAATTACTCCCACTCATCTTGAGGTAGGTGCATTGATCCACTTGATTCTTCATAAAACCTTGCCTCTTCATGACTTCATCAAACTTGAGGTACCATTGACGTGATGCTTGTTTTAACCCATAAATGGATTTCTTCAACTTACAGACTAGATGCTCCTGACCTTCAGGTTTAAAGCCTTCAGGTTGTTTCATGTAAACATCTTCGTCTAAGTCTCCGTTAAGGAAAGCAGTTTTGACGTCCATCTGATGTAGCTCTAAATCAAAATGAGCTACTAAGGCCATAACGATCCTTAATGAATCTTTACGAGAGACAGGTGAAAACGTCTCTTGATAATCAATTCCCTCTTTATGAGTGTAGCCCTTTGCAACCAATCTCGCTTTGTAGCGTTCAACGTTCCCATTCGGATCCAGTTTTGTTTTGAACACTTTACAACCTACAGGTTTGACACCGTTGGGTAATTCTACCAAATCCCAAACGTCATTTTTCTTCATGGATTCAAGCTCATCAATCATAGCTTTGTTCCATTCAGAAGACTGATCACTGCTAATGGCTTCATTATAAGAGATAGGATCATTGAGCTTTCCAGCATCCATTTCAGTCAGGTAGGTAATATAATCGTCCCAATTAGTAGGCCGTTTTTGCCTAGATGACCTCCTGAGCTGATTTTCGGGTTGAGCGTTGTCTTGGTTTTGAGCGTTTGATGTGCCTTCGTTATGAGGCATGATGGGTTCTGGTTGTGGAGATGGAGTTTGTGCAGTGGCTTCAGGTGCAGTTGCATGGGGTACAAGAGGAGTAAACGGAGTAATGGTAAGCGACGAGTCTCTCCCCCCCGCGTCTTGTACTTCTTGCAATTCTTCGTAAGGGTTAGTACTGCTCCCACTGACCTTGAAATCCTCCAGGAACGCAGCACGCTTGGTTTCAACAATACGGGTGACATGGGAAGGACAATAGAAACGATAACCCTTTGAATGATCAGGATACCCGATAAAGAAGCAGGTAACTGTCTTAGGGTCAAGTTTCCTTAGGAAAGGATTATATAATTTTGCTTCAGCAATGCAGCCCCATACTTTCATATATTTAAGACTCGGTTTCCTTCCTGTCCAAAGTTCATAAGGAGTTTTAGGGACAAACTTAGAAGGAACTCTATTGAGTATATGAACAGCTGCTTTTAACGCTTCAGTCCAGAGGAATAATGGTAAATTAGTGTTGGCTAACATACTGCGCACCATGTTCATAAGGGTACGATTTCTTCGTTCAGCGACACCATTCTGCTGAGGTGTACCAGGCATGGTGTATTGGTTCACAATCCCCTGGCCCTTACAAAACTCATAAAATGGACCAGGAGCTTGACCCACATCAGTATGTCTTCCATAATATTCACCGCCTCTGTCTGATCTCACACCTTTAATCTGACGATCTAATTGCTTTTCAACTTCAGCTTTATAATCTTTAAAAGTTGTAAGAGATTCAGACTTTTCCTTTATAAGATACAAGTACATGTAACGAGAATAATCATCAATGAAAGTGATAAATGAAGTATGTCCTGTGATGCCAGCGATTTGATAGGGACCACTAATGTCAGTGTGAATGAGTTCTAATAAATTAGAGCTCCTAGTGGCACCTTTCTTATTCGCTGATGTCATTTTGCCTTTAAGACATTTGACACATGTTCCAAAATCAGTGAAATCGAGAGGAGGTAAGACTTCATCCTTTACGAGACGATTTAATCGTTCTCTTGAGATGTGGCCTAAACGTTGATGCCACAACATAGATGAAGTCTCTAAGTCTCGAATTTGTTTCTTTTCCATCTTTGTGAGTGATTCATTAATATTATATGACAACAAAGATTTGGAAAAATTATCATCTAGTTCTAATCTATAGAGACCACCATCCAGAATGCCAGTACCATAAACAACGGAATCATAGAGAATAGAGAGTTTGCGATGACCATGAGAAACGACAAAACCGTGCATGTCTAACTTTGGTCCTGATACAAGGTTCCGAGTTACCTCAGGAACATATAAGGTATCATAAAGTTTAATACATAAACCAGTTTTCAAAAATAATTGTAATGTTCCTATGGCCTTCACTTCTAATTCCCGATCATCCCCAACTTTAAGTGTTCTTTGGTTTCTTCCCAGCTTCCGGATTGTAAGGAATCCCTGAAGTGAATTGGTAACATGAACCATAGAACCAGAATCAAACCACCAAGAATTAGCAGGAACATTTAAATTAAAGGACTCAAGTATCATGAAAAAATCGTTACCTTTCTTAGCCAGCCACTCCTGAAGTCAGGGCATTCCTTTTGCTTATGTCCTGTCTTTTTACAGAACTTGCAATAGGGTTTGCCTAAGGAGCTCTTAGAGCTGGAAGGTGTACTTGTATTAGGATTTGGATTTGGCTTTTGAACCTTAGAAGCATCCTTTCTTGGATAAGAGTTCTTCCTCTTCTTTGAGCTGGAAGTGGTGAAGTTAGCAACATCAGTAGTGCGATCCATCTTCATACGCTCTTCCTCCTGCACGCACATAGCGATTAGCTCACTCATCGTCCATTTGTCCTTCTGAGTGTTGTAATTGATCTTGAATGCTTCATAGGACGAAGGAAGCGAAGTGATGATGAAGTGAACAAGAAAACCATCACTGATTTCCATCTCAAGGCCCTTCAGCTTATTGGCCATGTCATGCATCATCATGATGTGTTCGCGAATGCCGCTCCTCCCATCATATTTAGTTGTCACCAGCTTGAGGATAAGAGTACTGGCATGTGCTTTTGATGTTCCCTTGAATTGATCCTCCACAGAAGCCAAATAGGTTTTAGCATCTTCAGAATCAGGAATGGCTCCTCTGATTGAGTTATGAATGGACTGCTTCATGAACATGAGAGACATGCGGTTACACCTAGTCCATTTATCATGGACTATCTGCTCAGCAGCAGTACTTGTAGCGGTAAGGTCCGCTGGCTTATTCTCTCTTAGAGCATAATCAAAGTCCAGCAGCCCAAGCCCAAGCGTAAGCATGAGGGCATCCTTCCATTCAGCAAAGTTATCACCAGTCAAAGGTGGAATCCCGCAATTGGGTGCTGATAGTGGAAATAAGATGAGCAAGTTATGATACAAAAGAAGAAGTCCTAATGTGATCTAATGGGCATGTTATACTAAGGCAGGCATAAATAATGACCATTTTAATTATGAAGCTGTGATAATGTCTATTACTAACATCAAAATAATAGACTTAGTTAAAAATTCTACTTAAACGAAAACAAATCAGCTTTGGCCAGAAGTGTAATCATTTAAGTATGTGTGCAAAGTAATCGTGACAAATCAGCTTTGGCCAGAAATGAGACAATCACTTTAGTTATGCACTTGTCAAGCATGCTAAACATAAATGAATTAAATCAGCTTTGGCCAGAATTAAGACATTTCAGGTTTGTAATGCATACTCAACATAGCTTTTATTAGACTTGAACAATAAATAGATGTATTAAATCAGCTTTGGCCAGAATTAATACATCAGAAGCTCATTCAAGTAAAGCTATTTTGGTTTTGCCAAAAATTATCTGATTCTGATAAATTAATTAAGTGTTAACAAAACCAAGTATTTAATAGCAAACCACCTGTTAGGCGGGAGCCCCGAAAAAATTTTTAGTTCAGTAATGAGGTTTCGAGTCTTGTGCGATCAGTAATGCCCAAGTGTTGTGCGATCAGTAAAGCCCAAGTGTTGTGCGATTAGTGAGGCCCAAGACTTGTGCGATCAGTAAGGACTTGTGCGATCAGTGAGGCCTTGTGCGATCAGTGAGGCCCAAATAATTTGTACGATCAGTAAGGCCCAATAACTTGTGTGATCAGTAATGCCTTGTGCGATTAGTAAGGTCTTGTGCGATCCACTAGTATTGTGCGATTAATGAGTTGTACAAATTTTGTGCGACTGTCTTGTGCGATTAGATCATCTCTTATGTAATCTGATCTTGTGCGATTATCTTTTGCGATCAGATTATCACTTATGTGATCCAATCTTGTGCGACATGTTTAAGGCTGTTTAATTTCGAATCCTCTCTTTAAGGCTGTTTGTTGTGATAACTTAACTAAAATTCGAAAATTATGAATTTTGATAGAGTTTCCTATTATAACATTGATCTAATTTTATCATAAAATTTCGAAAATCATAATTGTTTATCTCATTAACAGATTTCGAAAACAACTTATTAGATAAAATAAGATCAAATTAGGAAAAACATTACATAATTCAAAACACATTCCAAAACATAAGGGAAATTTCGAATTTTAACTAAGAACATTATGAACCCTAAAAAAATAAAAACATAATTCTAGGTTCCGAAATCTTAATTTTAAGAATTTTGTTAACAGATTTCGAATATTAGGTTTGTCCATTATGATTTCGAGTCAAAACCTTAATTCATTAACTTCCGAAAAACAGTAATTTCGGCAACAAAACCTCGAAAACAGTCGTGACTTTTCAAGGCTTTAACAATTTTGTTTTCCAGATTTTGATCCCAGAATAATGGATACAAAACAGAACTGGTTTATCAACATATGCTCTGATACCACATGTTGGATCAGTTCTGTTTAAATGTAATGGAAAACATGAATAATACCTATTACAGCAGACAGGCCAGCAGAGAATCCAGTCAGAGATGCAGCCATTGAGTTCGACATGATTGTCAGGATGATCTGGTTCCTCCTTAGGGTGTAAGTTATGATGGTGATGAAACCGAAATTAGGGAGGTTTCGGTTATGGGGAGAGAGTCACGAATTCTTGATGTTAATGAGGGTTTGATTGTGTAATGTGTGTAACCCTTTAACTCTCTAATAAGCCCCTTATTTATACACCCAAGAGGAAACCCAATTAGTTAATAAGGGTAATATGGTCCATCAACAATTACCAACTAATCATTAATAGGTTAATAAATATATTTTGATCTAATATAATATAAATGATTATATAGGCTACAAGATTAAATATTACATTTATATATTTAATCTCACATGTAAACAACCGAAGACGAAGTATGTATAAGAGAAAAATGAATGTGGTTGTAGGGATGGCAAAAAAGCCCAATTCTGACGGGTATATTCGAAACTCGAAACACATGGGCCGGGTATATCCGAAGCCCAATGGTATGGGCCGGGTACAGGCTTAAAAAAAGAAAAAAAATCGGGTATGGGTACGGGTATGGGATTTAGTGATACTCACCCGATACCCGGCCCATTTACCCGAATAATACCCGAAAGTATCATATTATAGATTTCCACATATATAAACTTAGGGGAAGGTTCATTTGAGAAGAAAACTTAATTGAGAAGAAAAAGAACAAAGGGTAATTTTGTAAAACATTAAATAGCTTTTTCACTTATCTCATTTATTATCATTTTTTACTAATTAATTAGTCATAAAGACTAGTATCCTCCACACTAACTTTTTTTTGCCTACACACATCAAAAGTTATCTTACATATTTCGAAATTCATCCTACACGTTGAAATTTATCTTACACAACTCGTAATTTATCCTACACAACTCGTAATTTATCCTACACTTTAAATTATTTTATTTTATTTTTTTTTAAAAAATATATATTTTGAAGATAAGTTACAAAAAGTTTAATTTAGTTAGCTATTAAAGAGGAAGACTACAAATTAATGACATATGTAGATTTACCAATGTACCCTTATAGTAATGTTAAATACTTATATTAAATGAAGTGAAATAAAGCATTCTTATTGGTTGAAATTTCTTCCTTTTTCTTCTTACAAAAAATTTCTTCTCATTTGAACTCTCCACTATAAACTTATTACATGTACTTATTATCTTCTCTATAGTCATATGTGGATATGTATTTGGCAGAGACTTAGTGAACAAATAACTTATTTTTGAGCATGTATATTCGATATGGAAGCTATCACCCTTTATTAGGTGGATGTTTATGCAATTAGATGGTCCTGATACAATTACTTAATTAAGTAATCGTTTTGATTTCGTTTGGTATATTAGGTCTAAATATGATATGTAAGTTATTAATTATATTTTAATTTGTTACAGTCATTAAAATAGTAAATTATATAAATATCAAAGTAAAAAATTACAAATTTGTCCGAACGGGTATTTTTTTGAAATTAACGGGTATACCCGATACCCGACGGGTAATTACCCGACAAATACCCGACGGGTAACGGGCTGGGTATGGGACAAAGAATTACAACCGGGTACGGGCCTGGGATTACTAATACCCGGCCCAAGCCCGGCCCATTGCCATTCCTATTTGGTTGAAGCTTGTGTCAGAGGTTCCTTAAGACAGAACTCACTTGTATTATGTATACACAACTACTTCTAACGTACAATAACGAAGATAACAGTACTGTCGAGAAGATGGCCAATCTAGCTTGCGTGAAATTTTTGTTATCGTATATGATTGGAGGGTGGGGGTGCTCCACTTTCCATCACTCACCACACTCAATCATGTTCCGCCACGTCATCAAACTTGGTTCCATCACTGATCTTGTGAGATAACATGTTCAGATGTTCCCTGATTTGTGAGATAACATTAACATGCGTTGTCACCAACACGCGTTATGACCACCACGCGTGGTCACCTTCGGTGGCGGCGACGTTCCACACGTTAAGACACAACCACCACGCACCATAACGTAGCGCCATGCCTGCCCTTACACATAAATGAATTTCATTTTACCCCGATCTCATATCTAGACACGTTTTATATATGTTCAACTTAAATATCATTCCAAGTTTTATTCTTTAGATAAACAATACACTCGCACCATATCATCCCAGAGTTGTAAAAATGATTATTGGTGTAAATTATAATACATACGATGGTAAATATGATATGAAAACATTACCATTCAAGCTAAATGATATTTTTTTGGAACGATGATTTTCTTATGTTTGGCCACCGTACTCTTTGAATTGCAGAGTCTCGTTATCCTACTCCGGCTAGACTATGTTGTCTTAACCGGGTCCACATTATGTTAACTTAACCGGGTTCACATTGGCTTACAAATATATTTAGGATATAACCTTTTATACATATTTTTTAATGTAATATTGCAAACATTTTTAGGATATAACCTTTTATATATGATTTTGTGTGTATTCATATGTTTGTATAAAAGATAATGCAAGTATTTAAAGTTTGTTTATATCATATCGTTCATTCCACGTCAAATGCATGTCATGGCCAACTCTTCGTCTTAGCCCTAAAAAATGGTGAGCCGCATAAAGTTTGTTTATACATTCCTTGTTTCTTCATTTATCATGTAAACGCGACGTCACACATCGGGCTTTAAAACCCCTTATTTTAATTTGCACGGTGTGGGATAAAGCCCTCGTTTAATTATAACGCCCCCTTTAAACTGAACATCTCCCCTCGATCAAATCAAAAATCGTTCGGTAACATGGTGGCGAAGGAAGCATGGCGCCCCGGTTTAACTTGCAGGGTATGGTTGGTGGCGCGCGCGCGCGCGTGGGGGGGGGGGGGGCTATCGGCGGTGAGATGGCACGGTGACGCCCTCCATACCCTCCGGCCTAAGGGGATACGGGACGCTATGTTGTGGTTGGGTGATAACGCGTGAAGATTTCTTCCTAAACATTTCCTACTTCCTTCTCCTTCACTTCCTGGTTCTTTCTTCTTCACATGTGGTGAGTGATAGGCATCCTCACTAAAATCATCACTAGTGATGAAATGAAATTCTATGACATAACAGAATATGATTGAATGTAATGAGTGATGGAAAGTAGAACACCCACCCTAAGTAGTATCGTTTATATGTATTAACAATTTTATATATACAAATAAACAAAAGAAAACGATTAACGAGGAACTGGCCTATAAAGTTGAGTCTTACATCACATGTTACACCATCTACCACGTGTACTATCTACATAGACAATAAAACATCAAAATTCGAAAAACTAGAATAGAATGCTTGATCTCCCATACTTTTTATTTGAATGGTAATTCTCTTGTATTAGGCTATCGTATTCATTGAATTGAAGAGTCTTATTTTTTTTTTTGAACGTCCAACATAAGAATCGCCGGGTACTCCGTACGCGGCACCCATTGGCCGAAAGGTAGCCCTGCGGCAGCCCAACCTGCACGCACGGAGCCCCTAGCCCACCATGCCACCAGTTCCGGGGAAAACCCGACCCTGCACCCGCCCGAGGGCACGACAATGCAAAGCCGGTAAAACCCGGGTGGATCAGGAATCGAACTTGAGACCTTTCGGTCAAAAGTCTTCCCTCATTTCCATAACCACTGAGCTATAAGCCCAGGGTTAATTGAAGAGTCTTATTGTCTCACTCTGACTAGATTGTTGTTTTAACAGGGCCTACGCTGCCTTCAGAGTTTGGCTTTGACGTTTCCTCCAAGAAACCATATCGCCGGCTGCCACTTGACAGTCGTTGTGCCACCACAAGAGCATAACTCTCTGACGTAACATCTCTGCAAGAAGGCTAGACTCTATTCATCATTACCTAATCCACTAAAGTTACACAAGTAAGGATTAAACTTGAGTCTCCATTAAAAAATCCAAGTCTCTCTCCAAATGATGAATTATCTCCCATATTTGTTGGTAGGGGGTTTGTGAATGAATTTTACGTTTGAAAAAAAAAAGGAATAGAATGCTTGATGTGCACACTTTAAGTTCTCCATCCAATGATATAGCATCAATTACGAATGATGTATTTCAAATGACAATGTTTTCTTTATCACTTGAATAACTTTCGGCCGAAAGATAGAGAGTCCTCTCTCTCTCCTCGTTTTCTTACATATGGGCCACAAAGCCATGTCATCACTAGTTCACTTGTACTTCATGTATATATGAAATAAGGGGAAGTGAATTCGATGCTGTTACGTGTTTAAGCTTAGATGCAATGTTGTAAATGATAATTAGAGATAAAAAGATAATCAAAGAGGAACTTAATTTTATTGATTTATTTCTCTTTCATCAAAACATAAAAAACAAGTCTTTATTTATAGGCTTTAGAAGAATAAATAAAAAGGAAAGACTTAAATATGAAGATAATGTTGAGGATCCATTATTTTTTTTCTTTTTCTAACACTCCCCCTCAAGTTGAATTATGGGATTTCCAAAATTCAACTTGGCCATTTGGGTTTTGGCATTGGTTTTGATTTGGGTTTTTTTTTTTTTTTTGGTTTCTGGTTTTTGGTTTTTGGGGTTTTTTTTTTTTTTTTGGTTTTTGGATTTTGGTTTTTGGTTTTGGATTTTGGTTTTTGGGTTTTGGGTTTTGGGTTTTGGGTTTTGTTTTTTTTTTAGCGGAAACGTAAAATTTTTGACAGAGAGCACTTCGCCTTTTAGGGTGCTCAGTGCCAGGTCCAAATATTTTCTTCGGAAGCTTCACCACCACCATCCTTCTCAGCGCTGTCGTTGCTAGTAGCACTATAGTTGCCTATAGCAGTGGCAGCCTTACCCTCTTGATTAGGGTTCTTGGTTTTGTGATTGTCACTCCACCAGTCAGGAAATCTCACGATTCTAAAGCACTGCTCTTTGGTGTGTCCCCTCATATCACAGTGACTACATTTCAGTTTGGATTTGTCGATTCGGGATAATGATTTTCCAGTGAAGTCTGACCGCTGTTGCTCCTTCGTGATTAACCCCTGCCCATCGGTTTCACTGGTTCCATCGGCGACAAGCCCCGCCGCCACGCCGGACTGTGAAGTTTCAGAGATGGTACCGATGATTCCTTGATGTGCCATCTCCTTCCTTACAGCCGCGTAGGCTTGCTCAGCCGAGGGAAGAGGATCCCACCGAAGGATTTCTCTTTTGACTGGATCAAACTTCCTGTCAAGAGCATTCAGGAATTGGAATAATTTTTGTTCAGACCTGTTATAGTTATATGTTGCTATGTCAGCAGAGCAGGTCATTGGATTCGGATCCCTTCAATCTATTTCTCCCCAAATGCCTTGTAACTTGATCCAGAAATCTTCTAGGGCCGAGCCGTTTTGCTTGAGTTCGTTTGCTTTGACGTGTAAATCGAAGGTTTGTAGTTTATCTTTCCCACTGCTATATGTAACCACCAATGCGTCCCACAACGCCTTCGCAGCGGGAAACTCGGTGAGGTTACCGGCTAACCCTGGTTCAATGTTTTGTATGAGCCATGAGAACACGACTAGATCGTCCTGTTCCCACTGCTCGTATTGATCATCTGACGGGTTTGGTGGGGCAGGTTTTCCTGTAATATGGCTCAACAGGTTCTTAGATTTCCCCCTATAGCGACTCGAATCATTCGAGCCCATAGAGCATAATTTTGACTATTTAGCTTGATACTGATCTTCAGGCTATCGGATAAGGTTTGTTTTGGTGTTTGAGATTGGGTATTAAGGTTGGTTCGAAGAAGATTCGCAAGTTGAATTGCGAGATCGTCATTGTTGGTACGGTTGTTTAGGCTATCGTCTCCGGACATGGCAGTTGTGTAAACGCTGGACATTTGAACTCGCGTTCAAGATTTATCAATTACGCTGGACTAACGAAGCCGGGCCCGTTCTCTTATCGGTGTATTTATTAAATACATCGGCGTATTTATTAAATACATCGTGCCACTCGAACTCGCTTTCAAGATTTAAGGTTGCCCAACAAAGGAAAAAATAAATGCGCTCAACGGATATATAATATGCAACGAATTTATGCAAGAATTTTTAGGGTTTCTTGAGCACTCCTCCTCTTTCTATAGCAACAGCGGCGGATTTGAAGCACAGATAAGCAGCAGCGGCGGATTTGAGGGTTTGCTAACACAAATGAAAGCGACGGCGACTGTGCATCGGATTTCAGTGGCGTATTTGTTGTGGATCTTAGGGTTTGGTGAAAGGGTGTGCGGCGGCCTAACTGTGATTCGCCGGAACTGTGGTTTTCTTCTCGGTCCGGTTAGTCTGTTTCCCTGGTTCTTGAGGCTTTGAGATTAGAATGGCTGGAGAGTGTGCGGCTGGGGCTGATGCTTGTGCAGTTGATTTTAGGGTTTTGCGGATATCAAGGTTCGGCGGCGAAGATTCTTTGTAGGCGAAGACTGTTAGTGGGGATGGACTTGACGAAGAACAAGACTGTTCGTGGGGATTGACGAAGATCAAGACTGTTAGGATTTGCGGATAAGGATGGATGTGGCGGCAGCGGCTGGTGTTGGCCGTTGTTGCTTTTGTTATCTTTGATACGGATTGGGCGAAGAATCGAAAAACGACAGGTTTGATGTTTGATGTTTTCTGGTTTGATTTTGATTTTTGTGGTGATTGATTGTAGGAGATGAACAAGATGTTTCACGGATCAAAACTCTGCTCTGATACCATGTTGTAAATGATAATCAGAGATAAAAAGATAATCAAAGAGGAACTTAATTTTATTGATTTATTTCTCTTGCATCAAAACATAAAAAACAAGCCTTTATTTATAGGCTTTACAAGAACAAATGAAAAGGAAAGACTTAAATATAGAGATGATGTTGAGGATCCATTATTTTTCTAAATTATTTTTTTCCTTTTTCTAACGAACCTACTAAAACTACGTAGTTTTAATTAAAACATCCCTAAAAAGTGGAAACTAGATTAACACATCTCTGCTCTGAATTGCGTTTGTTAGATCCATCTCGCTCATTCATCCCTGTAACAACCCGCACTTTCATGCGTTGTTACTACTCGCTATACTCGTTACGCCTAGCACCGGAGATTCGGATCATAATGTAACTATATCTGATATATCGCTAAATCGAAGTATAATCGAACAATTACGCATATTCTATCGCTATTACAAATCTATTTTCATAAATTATAACACTCACGATGATGTTGAGTGAGGGCTTAATCTACCCTCCTCGATAACCGTGAGGTGTCAAAATGTAAACAATCAATGCTAACAAAGACTATCGGGAGAGTACCATGTCTCCAGCCATCATGATGATGACGGCAATACGGGCAAAGTAGTACCCCGATAATCATTGTGGCACATCACGTCGAAGAACGCACTCGAAGGCACGCGTAACTCGATCATCGCACCGAATATTGGATATATAGATACGTATATACGACCCTTTTGTGATTAATTATAATAAATAAATAAATAATAATATAAATATATGAAAATATGGCCCAAACAGTCGTAAACGCACCAAAAACGAGGATCGAAGGGCTTCCGTACGGACGGGCCAGCCAAACGGCTGGGCCGGCCGATCGAACGGACCAGCCGATCGGCTGGGCCGGCCGATCGAACGGGCCAGCCGATCGGCTGGGCCGGCCGATCGGACAGGCCAGTCGACCGGTTGGGCCGGCCGATCGAGCGGGCCAACCGATCCAGCCCACTTTTTCTCCTTTACCCTCCTCCCTTGCCTATAAATACCCCTCATTCACCCCAAACACGTGTTGTTACTGCTGCTGCTCGACCAAGACGTTCCAGCCCCTTAATCTCTCGATTTCTCGCGATTCTTGTAAGTTTTTAACTCAAATCTTGTACTTCCTTGATCTATATGCATTCCTTCACCTTTCTACCTTTCAAATCTCAACTGTTAACCATGAAATCAACGGATTGGAGATGTTCTAGGGTGATGTCACCATGAAGTTCTTATGAACTTCAAGAGTTGGCCTCATTCCACCAAGAACGACTCGAATCTAAAAGATTCCGCGAGTATAATCAAGGTTTTCACATCAGATCTACTCATAACCACGAATAAAAGGATTGAAGGATGGTTTTCCAACTTTCTTTCAACTCTTTTACTCTCAAAATACTTAAAAACGGTAGAACCAGAGCTTATACCGACCTTCTACTCATTCTTAGTGTCGTGTTGGTCAAAGATCTGATTCCTACCGAAGAGACGACCAATTTCGGGTTAAACACAGAAAAACCGCCAAGAACGGCCGGTTCTGATGGAACGGGGTGATTCCCGGCCGTTAGAACAGGTCGAAATTGATGGGATTTAAGTGGTTCAACACGTCACAACAACGTCTCGACCAAAACCACCGAAAAACACGCGAAAATCGACGAAAACAGCTGGACAGGCTGGCCGATCGAGCGGCCCAGTCGATCGAGCGGCCCAGCCGACCGAGCGGTCCAGTCGATCGAGCGGCCCAGCCGACCGAGCGGTCCAGCCGATCGGCCAGGCTAGCCGATCGGACGGACTGGCCGATCGGGCAGCCCACTCGATCGAGCTGACCATCCGATCGAACAGCCTATCCGATCGGACGGCCCATCCGAATGGGCCAACTTTCAATCTAACTGTCGTCCAATTTCGTGTATTCCGATACCATTTAACCCGTAATCCAATACTCATATAATCAGTCCGAAATTAGGGCATTCTCAGGCATCATCCCGTCAATCCAACCAAATACGCACTGTGAGTATACTTGACCCCTTTTATCGAATTTTGGGTGTAACATACGTTCCTTATAAATCGAACTTATCAAACGAATGATTCAAATTGTCAATTTACCACTTGAGAATAACTGTTCGCATAGATATACGTGATGCTAGTTGCATGTATGCTAGGACTTATACTCGTGACGTCTCACCACGACTAGTATAGTACTATTGCGCCTGACGGGGTCTAGTTATGCCATCGAAGAATCGAGCATCGAGGACTTAGCTGGTAGTATCAGTTTTGTGAGTATATATGTCGTGTATTACGTTTATGCATATGGAAATTCGCAGCACTTTTTAATCTATTATTCTATTACATATCCAACCTGTATACTCGCCAATACTTTTGTATTGACATTATTTTAACGTATGTTGCAGGACTAGTTGAAGCCTACATCAAATCAAGCTAGGAAGTCTAGAAACTCACCTAAAATCTAGGTTGTCGGATTTGAATTCTTCGAGAGGACAAGAAATCTGTGATGACTTATGAGATTGTATTATTTGTTAGTATGGGATAACGAATGTAATAAATATTATCGCAATATAGTTGTTATGGATTCTCTTGAGCAATCTGATTCGCCTAGTGCCGCGCCCCGATGATTCCGCCATCGGTTGGGGTGTGACAGATTGGTATCAGAGCCATAACTATAGGGAATTAGGCAAGACTCGACCTAGTCCGGGTCGATGTCTTAGAAATTGACCTAGTCTATAGTCTAAGCACCCACAGGCTGACTCGTACGAACCCGGTAGGGTTTGTATTGTGCCTACCTGATGCTTTCGATCGAAATTGCTAAGTCTACAACTTTGTGTGAACCCCGCATACTACAGCTTCGCACGAAGAAGCCTTTCCTAAGGCTGAAATACCACTTAGCCTTTCCTAAGGCTGAAACAATACACATGTTTTCGAAAATACTCGCATCTCGCAACCGAGTGATCCCGTCGAGACCAGGTGTGAAAACCAATAACTCTTGATAGGATTGCTCACTCAGCGCATTTTTCCAGCATGAGAAACTTTCGTTGAGTTAGGAGTGATATCCATACCTCGACAAAAGCCTCCATTTCGAATTTCTAGTGGAGCTCTCGGATTCATTCGATGAGCACAACCACAATTGGGAACGAAACTGTTAAGTCAGGGGTGAAACCCGTACCTTAATGAACCGTTCCACTCTCTAAAATAGTTTTCAAAAGCTCTCACCAGGGACTCGACCATCACAATGACTCGAGCCACGCGATGACTAGGAGGACGAATGCCATGAGCTGCGTCCCAGTGGAAGCATAAGTCTCCAAAGTCAACGCGCGTGCACGAATTCGTTGGGTGTGATTGGGTTACCTTGGGTAGTCGACGCCTAAACACCCGAGGCACTCCAAGTACTTTACTAAGCCTACGACTCGTCGGATTTTACGTTTTGATGAACTTAGTTACGTTTTATTTGTTTAACTACGATTTTCGCTCCCTGTTTTACAAAACGCACAACTCGCACAGCCATCGCAATCCAAAACAAAGACCGAATGTTCGCAACAAAACTAATGTCTAATTGCCCGCTTTTCTCTCGCATTCTCTCTCTCAACGCGTCCTCGTGCATTCTAAGCCATAATATGTGTGTGTAAGTATAAACTACAACTAACTATATCTATGTACAACCAAATTATTGTGTGAGAGTCTAGGAAGTTTCGTGTCTCCTATGTGGCTCCTATGTGAAGTCTATTTATATTGCACGTTACAAGTCTCGATCGCGCTCAATTGCGTCGTAAACTCAAAATCATTATGATCGAATCTCATTCCAAATCTCTCTCTGTCTAGATGCCTTCCGACAACTCTATCTGGAGACGAATAGCTAGGAGAAGAGCCAAACGAAGCGCCGATAAGAGGATTGCCTCGCTTGTGACCAAGGAAGTGGTCAAGCTCATTCCTCAAATGGTCGCTCAAGTGCACTCTCTCAGTAACTCTCGAGCCACGAAGGACTCTAAGACGGAATCGCCGCAATCTACTTTCCTCTACAAACACTTCAAAGCCTGTGACCCGATGGAATTCACAGGTGAAGGAGGTGTGACCCAACTGCTCCAATGGTTCGATTCTATCGAAGTCACCCTTCGACAAAGTGGGTGTCCCAATAGTTTCCGTACTACTTGTGCTACCGAGGTATTTCAATCACGAGCACTCGACTGGTGGACCGCCGAACGCAACAAACGTGGAATCTCCACAGCTTACGCTCTCTCTTGGGACGAGCTGAAGGAACTCATGAAGGAAGAATATTGTCCTCCTCACGAAGTCCAGAAGCTAGAAAATGAATTTTGGGAAATCAAGCAAACCGAAGGTGACATGCCGGCTATACAACAAGGTTCAAGCAGCTTAGTACTATCTGCCCAAGTCAAGTCAACACTCCAGAGAAAGCCATCGCGAAGTACCTCCGCAGCTTACCTAAGAGTGTGGGTGATTTTGTCGAAGCTGCAAGACCTGCTACCATCGAAGAAGCCTACCGCTTAGCCGCAGAGATCAACAGTAAACGAGTCTTGGACGGGTTCTCCTCCAAGAAGCCTGTCAAACAAGCTCATCAAGCAATCATCATCAACTCATCCGACGATTCCTCTGACGAATCGGTCGATGGTTCATCTGACAACTCTTCGGAGGGTTCTTCTAAGGATTGCTCCGACAATGTCTCCGTCAAATCATCAGGCGAATCCGACAACGACACTGCATCATCTCAGGAAGCTCAACCTAACCACAAACGAAAGACCGTGAGCCCAGACTCTTCAACAACTGGGCTGCTGCAACCCGAACCTCTCCGATCAGTCCCAGTACAACCGAAACGCGCTTACAATGGGCCTCATCCCCTGTGTTTCACGTGCACGTATCATCACCCGCCAGAAGCAAATTGTCGCTATTGCACAAACTGCAACTGGTATGGTCATCATACACATCACTGTCGCGCAGGACCGCAACTCTGAAGGGAGTCAGCAACAACCGCCGTCTCCGCAGGTGTCCTCCACAGCAACGTTATTTTGCTTCTAATGTTGTTGTAATAATACGACTTATCGCTATCGTCTTCTTTTATGTGTGGAGCTTATTTCACCTATCGTCGCATGTGGACTCTATTTCTCTCATACTCGAGCACCATCTAAACGCTAGCACTATGTACTATATAATGTATTTTACCCTTACAACACTTTTAGAATGAGGTACAATGTACGTGCAAGGAACAACTAATCGCGGGTGCACACGGGATTACTTTGATCAATGCACGGAGATCGTAGTAAACTTCTAATGGTGCCATAACGTTTAAAAGCATGACCAAGGGTCTTGGCCATGTCAACAAAGCGTGACACCAAAGCACGGGGCATAAGTAGTAGGGGTAACGCAAGGAGTGCTTTACCATACTACCAAAGCTCTGTGAAGAAAGTGCCATGTGGAGTTGGACGTTATTAGACCTATTATATTATAATGGTTATTTTCGACACAATACAAATCAATCGCAAGGCGTAACAAAACTAAATCGCATCACTGCGAGACTTTTCGTAAGTTTGCGTACGCAACGCAATTGCCACATCGATGGACTTAGATAAGTTCACCCCGAAGAGCAATTGGAGCAACGCAAGACCGGTCGTAAGTCTACATCGTAACTCAATCGCAGTTTTGCTAGATCTATCTTGCAATCAAAATCACTCGATATGTGGCTCGAAAATCGCAACCGCATCATGTGCTTATCTCGCAATCTCTACCGTCGGTTATCAACTATTGCGTGAACCTCTATCGTTTGGTGTGAATCGCTTATCGTGGATCGCTAGACAAGTATCAAAAACCACTCGCCGCTCTTCACTTTAACGCATTTCGCGCCTATTTCATCAACTCGATACTCTCATCGCGTGTCGCTATCATTCATCGATACTCGTGTTATCTGTGTTATGTTAGCACGCACGACCTCGCTTCACGAGACAAAACTAATAGGGTCGAAACATGGTGGTGTTTTAACCATACTAACAGACTTTCGTGAAAAAAAGGCCATGTGGGCTAGCATTAGTTACTGTTTGTGGTGTATTCAACTCAATCGAATCGCATATCATTCGCAACGCAACGATCGTCGCTTATCATCTATCAGGATAGCTTATCGATATTCGGTTATCGCTTGGAAGTCATCGCAATTGTGTAGAATTAGGGTACATGACATCGCTTCACGGGACAAAACTAATATGGGAAACGTGGTGTTTTCTATATTAGCAACCCTCGTGGAAACATGCCATGTGGTTTTATGTGGAATTGAATCGAAATCGCATCTAGTCGAATAAAAAATCGCGTCATTCGCTATCGCGTATCAATCGTCATCTAACCCGTGTGCCATATCAATGTTTCGTACGATCGAACTACTCGCACTCGCTATCAACGCTTTGTCTACACCCAATTCGCTTCAAAACTCGGTCTAGCATCCTATCGCCTGGACCGAGGGATCGAAATTCTATATGTGTCTTATCGGCGCGCGTGACACCGCCTCACGAAACAGAAGTAATATGGGCAAAACATGGGGGATACGCCGCTGGTACTTCCTATATATAAGTGTTTTAATCATATTAACAAACTTTCGCGGGAAAGTGCCACGTGGGGCTCGATGTAAATTATTTTTCCGTGCTGTTAAAGAAAAGCAATTTTTATAAAATTTTATTAAAACTGTTGGACAAAAGAAATCTCCTTACAACATGGAGAAAACACCAAATCAGGTTAGCTCCATGCCCAATGGAAGTTTCATAAGTCCAGTTTTCCCTTAAAACTTTTGCAATGACAAAAAGAAATCTTCCCGAAAACGATGGTTCGACAATCGAGTTTCAGCTCGAACTCACGTTGTAGGAAAAATTTTCTTAACACTTATTTTGCCCAATGGAATCGCTTTTATGTGTGTCATCGCTTTTGGTTATTCGAATCGTATCTTCACACCGCTCTCGCTCGTCGAATCTCAATCCATCGCTCGCTCATCTGGACGCTTTTAATAGCTACTCCCATTTGCATCAACTCTTACGACCCTACTAATAGATTAATTTCGGGACGAAATTTCCTAAAGCAGGGGAGACTGTAACAACACACACTTTCATGCGTTGTTACTACTCGCTATACTCGTTACGCCTAGCACCGGAGATTCGGATCATAATGTAACTATATCAGATATATCGCTAAATCGAAGTATTATCGAACAATTACGCATATTCTATCGCTATTACAAATCTATTTTCATAAATTATAACACTCACGATGATGTTGAGTGAGGGCTTAATCTACCCTCCTCGATAACCGTGAGGTGTCAAAATGTAAACAATCGACGCTAACAAAGACTATCGGGAGAGTACCATGTCTCCAGCCATCGTGACGATGACGGCAATACGGGCAAAGTAGTACCCCGATAATCATTGTGGCACATCACGTCGAAGAACGCACTAGAAGGCACGCGTAACTCGATTATCGCACCGAATATTGGATATATAGATACGTATATACGACCCTTTTGTGATTAATTATAATAAATAAATAAATAATAATATAAATATATGAAAATATGGCCCAAACAGTCGTAAACGCACCAAAAACGAGGATCGAAGGGCTTCCGTACGGACGGGCCAGCCAAACGGCTGGGCCAGTCGATCGAACGGACCAGCCGATCGGCTGGGCCGGCCGATCGAACGGGCCAGCCGATCGGCTGGGCCGGCCGATCGGACAAGCCAGCCAACCGGCTGGGCCGCCCGATCGAACGGGCCAGCCGATCGGCTGGGCCGCCCGATCGGACAGGCCAGTCGATCGGTTGGGCCGGCCAATCGAGCGGGCCAACCGATCCAGCCCACTTTTTCTCTTTTACCCTCCTCCCTTGCCTATAAATACCCCTCATTCACCCCAAACACTTATTGTTACTGCTGCTGCTCGACCAAGACGTTCCAGCCCCTTAATCTTTCGATTTCTCGCGATTCTTGTAAGTTTTTAACTCAAATCTTGTACTTCCTTGATCTATATGCATTCCTTCACCTTTCTACCTTTCAAATCTCAACTGTTAACCGTGAAATCAACGGATTGGAGATGTTCTAGGGTGATGTCACCATGAAGTTCTTATGAACTTCAAGAGTTGGCTTCATTCCACCAAGAACGACTCGAATCTAAGAGATTCCGCGAGTATAATCAAGGTTTTCACATCAGATCTACTCATAACCACGAATAAAAGGATTGAAGGATGGTTTTCCAACTTTCTTTCAACTCTTTTACTCTCAAAATACTTAAATACGGTAGAACCAGAGCTTATACCGACCTTCTACTCATTCTTAGTGTCGTGTTGGTCAAAGATCTGATTCCTACCGAAGAGACGACCAATTTCAGGTTAAACACGGAAAAACCGCCAAGAACTGCCGGTTCTGATGGAACGGGGTGATTCCCAGCCGTTAGAACAGGTCGGAATTGATGGGATTTCAGTTGTTCAACACGTCACAACAACGTCTCGACCAAAACCACCGAAAAACACGCGAAAATCGATGAAAAACAGCTGGACAGGCTGGCCGATCGAGCGGCCCAGCCGACCGAGCGGTCCAGTCGATCGAGCGGCCCAGCCGACCGAGCGGTCCAGCCGATCGGCCAGGCTAGCCGATCGGACGAACTGGCCGACCGGGCGGCCCATCCGAATGGGCCAACTTTCAATCTAACTGTCGTCCAATTACGTGTATTCCGATACCATTTAACGCGTAATCCAATACTCATGTAATCAGTCCGAAATCAGGGCATTCTCAGGCATCATCCCGTCAATCCAGCCAAATACGCACTGTGAGTATACTTGACCCCTTTTATCGAATTTTGGGTGTAACATACGTTCCTTATAAATCGAACTTATCAAACGAATGATTCAAATTATCAATTTATCACTTGCGAATAACTGTTTGCATAGATATACGTGATGCTAGTTGCATGTATGCTAGGACTTATACTCGTGACGTCCCACCACGACTAGTATAGTACTATTGCGCCCGACGGGGTCTAGTTATGCCATCGAAGAATCGAGCATCGAGGACTTAGTTGGTAGTATCAGTTTTGTGAGTATATATGTCGTGTATTACGTTTATGCATATGGAAATTCGCAGCACTTTTTAATCTATTATTCTATTACATATCCAACCTGTATACTCGCCAATACTTTTGTATTGACATTATTTTAACGTATGTTGCAGGACTAGTTGAAGCCTACATCAAATCAAGCTAGGAAGTCTAGAAACTCACCTAAAATCTAGGTTGTCGGATTTGAATTGTTCGAGAGGACAAGAAATCTGTGATGACTTATGAGATTGTATTATTTGTTAGTATGGGATAACGAATGTAATAAATATTATCGCAATATAGTTGTTATGGATTCTCTTGAGCAATCTGATTCGCCTAGTGCCGCGCCCCGATGATTCCGCCATCGGTTGGGGTGTGACAATCCCTCCCATCAAGAACTCCCCAAGACGATGACCTGATGTCATCACCTGTTAGGCTAGACAGTATGGGGACCGTCCCCAGCCCGTCGCGGCCCGTCGCCGCCCTGCACACCATTTCCCCGCCCCGACGTCGTCTCAAACGTCTAGCCTAGGACGATGGGGACACTCGAATAAGACAAAAGTTGTTGCATTTCCTTCTCACACACACATATATATACAACATATACATATATATTTTAGGTCCATCTCCCATTTTCTTAGCTTCATCCTCTTTGCCACATCCTCACATCCGATCTACGTGGCGCTGAGTGGAAGGTCATCCTCCAAGGATGAGCCTCTCCCATACTGTATAGCCTTAGGTGTATATGGTATCATTAACCATAAACCATTTAAATCTTTTTATTGCAAAACCAATTCTATTTTTATTATATATTTCTTCCTGCTACGCTACATGAATACCAAATTTCAGAATTCTCTCAACTAGTCATAATCGCAATAACGAGGGACTCCATAATATCTTAGGGCATACGGAGTGGGCGACAAAGGGGATCGGCAAACCGAGTTTGCCGCTCGGGAACACCGCCGCCTATCCCCATTTGCCGTGTGGTTTCACTACTCATCAGTGTTTCATCACCGATCGGTGTTTGTGCAAAGCCAAGGGCTATATAGCCGTTACAACATAAAAAAAAATATTTTTTAACTTTATAAATTAAAACAAATCCATTTCCATTTTCACCAAACAAACCCAATTTCCATATTCACTACCATTCTCACTCAATTTTTCAAATCTTTTCAAAGAAATGGAAGGCTCAAACAAAGGTGAAGGCAAGAAAAAAAATGTAGGGTCCGGTTCGAAGGCCAGGGCTCAAGATAAACGCGGTGGTTCGGGTGGTTCTAATGTGCCGTTTCATCCCCAACTTGGCTTTGCTCATCAAACCCAACCTCCATTTTTTTTAACCAACCCATGCATCCAAATTTCGGTTATGATAGCCAACCCCACCAAAATTGGATGCTACACGGTCCGACGATGGTTCGACCCGGTGTTTATGATTACCCCCTAGACGCCCAAAATTCTTTTGACTCGTTTACTTTTCAAACCCCAAGCTCACAATCACCGAGAGACATACAAGATGACTCTGAAGAAGAGTTCGTGTCGGATACCCAAGAGCAACATTATGATGAGGATGAAGATGTTGCCATTCAAGAAAATCCTGTGAACCAAAATGAAGCCGCACCGGAAAGAAGAGGAAAAGCGAAATGGGAAAATTGGACGCCTAAATAAGAAGAGGCGTTGGTAAAGGCTTATGTTCATTGCACTTTGAATAAAAAGAAAGGCAATCAACAAAAGGCGGATGGTTTTTGGAAGCAAGTTCTAAACCACTTCAATCAAACGGTTGGAGGAAGTAACCGAAGCCACCACCAAGTTCGATCAAAATGGCTCGCGATGCAAACAAAATTGAACACATTCAACTTCAACTGTTTATATCATCAAGCGGTAAACTTTATTATTTACATATGGTTTACTTTTTAATGAAGTATGTGGATTAAGTTGTTGATAATTTATTATTTTAGGATCGTTTACGTCCTAGCAGGTGTGACGATGCTTTTGTAATGAAGCAAGCGCTAAAGGATTACAAAAGCAAAGAAAAATATGACTTTCCTCATGTTGCGGCTTGGGAGGTCGTTAGAACAAATCAAAAGTGGTCGCCGGTACCCTTGTTGGGTGAAAAAAGCTCCGAGCGGCTCGAGTCAAAAAAGAAAGTCTTCGGATTCGGGAAATTATAAAGCAGATACACCGAATGCCAAAGTCTTGAGCGGTCTTCCCGACATAAACGAGGATCCCTCGCCAAGACGACAAAAGAGAAAGGAGAAAAAGGACAAAGGGCCATCTTCAAGAAACGAAGACCCAATAGATATAACTGGTAGATTCGAAGAATAAAAGGCCATGAAGAAAGAGTTGATGGATATTAAACGTTTACGAGAAGAAAAATACTTGACCTTGGCGGATGAGCAACGAGAAGCGTTGCGACAAACTATGTTCGACAAGGACTTAGAGACGTTTAATCGGCCTCACGACAATGTTCATCCTTCGATGTTGGAAATCACACTCGCTAGAAAACGTGAGATCGCAAAAAAAAATATGGATGGCCTTGTAATTTTTAGATTTTTTAAACTTAGATTTTAATGTAATGTTTTTTTTTTTTATTTATAAAAGTTTGATGTTTTATTCATTTTATCTTAAATTTAAAAAAAAAAAGTTTACCAATTCAGGAAGTGTTTAACCATTGGTAACACTTTTCAGTATGGTTTAAACACTTTTGATTGAATGACGTGACACACTCTCATTGGTTGATTTTTAAGTTTACCACTCTCAAATGATTAACCACTCCTTATATACTTATATAGTTGTGCAAATCACAATTACCAATGACCCTAGGGTTTGCTCTATTCTTTAGATGCTAGAATCTAAATTAATCATGAGATGCATTATAAAATGTCTTTGGGAGTGGGGGGGGCAAGAATGTAATTACTGAGAAAAAACACTCAAATAACTCGAGTAGAAGATGTCATTCTAATAACTGTTGAATTTAGTGAAATTTAAAAACTTCTTTGGTAGATGTGAATGGTGATGAGGAAGTTTTCATATTCAGATACATAATTAATTTTTCGTTAGGTTTATACAAACATTATCATCAGAAACTATACCTTTTTTATTCACATGCAAATGATAAAATGACGCTGGAGAAATTGGAAAAACAGGAGCAAAGAGGCGATTCTGGAATGTTGAAATGAATGAACAAGGTTTCCACTTTTTAGAGATGTTTTAATCAAAATTACACAGTATTAGTGGGTTTTGCGTGTAAGCTTAGACGTGCAAGAACATCGTATTCATTTTTCCCATAAAATAATGATATTTTCCTTGACATTTGAAAGATAACTTGTATTTAATTGCAAGTTGAAAAAAGTAGCAATTAGGAGAGGTGAGCATCGATCTCCGTTTTTATTCAATGTCATTGTACATCGATATATGATATATAATATAATCACTTCTCATATGAAATGTGTGAGATTGTCGTGAGATAGAAGAAAAGGAGCCCCCACACTTGCATTTTTTTCCTTATATATTATTGCATGGAAATCCTCATCTTGATTTTGTATTGTATCTTGAAATTATTATTAATAATCCAATGAACCAACACACATGACATATTACGTATATACTCATAGACACAATTATAAAATATTACTATAAAGCCTTGAATATACATTAACAAACCTCTTGAATATTATACAAATAGCATCACACTGACGTAGATAACTTGCTTGGTATGGAAACATCAAGGAAGGCCACACCGTGCAAATCATCCGATCACTTCAAGAGTTTCAAAATTTACTGATAATTTCATATATATAACTTATAAACTTGTCAAATATTATATATACCCAACTCAAATTTAAATTAGCACGCTTTTTAAAAAGTAGGCAAAATATTAGATTAACCCGTTTCGTTAAAAAACAATTTAAGAGATGACCATTTTACCCCTATTATTCTAAATCTTAAAATTTCATATCTATATTTCTAATTACTTCAAATCCCAATACATTTTGTAAATTAGAATTCTAATTTCAAAACATTCCACGAAACAAACACAATACATTTTTAAACTTAATATACAAGAATCAACAATATTTTTTCGTAAAATATGAGGTTTACCAATTTCATTAAAAAACAATTAATTTTAACCTTTCATAACAATTTGGATATCATATTTATCCATTTTAACCTATTTCATTTAAAACAATTCATAACATATCTATTTTAATCTTATTTTTCTTAAACTTTATGATTTTATATTTACCCGCCTTACTCCAACTTTGTTTTAACACCCTAATAAACAAGAGAATCAAGTTTCTTATAAATCATCAAGTTTGGATCTTATTCAAACTTCAAATATATAAACTACATTAGAATTTTAAACCAGGATAAATATTTAAACGAATCAATCATGAAAAATATAATTCATGTTTTCAGTTCTGTTAGTGGCATGGGACCACATGGTACCATTCTTGATCATACACCTTTCATTGAGTAATTCGCTTTAAAATCATAGCTGATCCTCTTGGATTTCATTCTTGTTGGATTTTTATTTTACGAGTAACTTTATTATATAAATGGTTTAAAATACTAAACTTGAGAAATCACAGCTAATCCTATTGGATTTAATTCTTGTTTGATTTTCATTTTGCGAGTAAGGGTATTGTACAAATGACTTAACATACTAAACGTAAGAAGTGAATGGGAGATTTTTTTATAAGTTTTTAAAAATCTTGTCAAACACGTATTTTAATCCCATGATCTAAAAAAAAATCGTGTATTTACACTAGTATAATAATTACACATAATTACTCTACTAGAGTAAGTCCTTGAATTTTTTTTTTTACATTTTGCAACTAAACATCATGCTTAAGTAGATTGAAAAAAATATTCAAAAAAAAAAAAATGTTTCACTTTTCATATTAAGACCCATATGTATGTTAAAAGTCATTTGTATATAATCTTTACACTTCATTTTACTCTCTTTTATTGAGTTTTCAAATAAATATTTTTTTTCTTGTTTACCGCCTAGGAAGTCACAGCACTTATCGGAGTTGCCGGAGCCCCAGGGTAAGCTACTGAAAAAAGTTGTAACAAAGGAAGGAAGGAAAGACATCCATATTCATAATTTGCCCATTTACATTTACAGATTCTAACGAAGGTATTGTATTGTAATGCTTGCGAGTAGCAGATCCACGAACAAGATCTCTTACCATCGACGGTCTGCGTTACATCACCAAACGGATGACTATGAATGTTTTCGGTTACTGATAAATCATAAATTATTTAGTGAAAAATAAGGGTTAAAGTAATATATTTGAAAATGGTAAAATTATTAGAAGATGCTAAATATGATATTTTATAGTTTGGTTGGTATATGATATTCAGAAGATATAAATATGAAAAATCTTAAAAGTTTATACTATGTTTATACTTAAAATTCTTAAATTTTAAGCTTTAAATCTTTGGATGCGAGTGTGTAATTAAAAGTTTACTATGTTTATACTTAAAGTTCTTAAATTTTAAGCTTTAAATCTTTGGATGCGAGTGTATAAAATTATGTTTTGCAAATATTTTTGTGACGGATTATTTTTCCTAAGAAGACAATAATCATTTAAGCAATTATGTAAAACGATCCTGCCATATGCAGAGTCTTGTTTTTAAACCAAAAATCAAATTAATTCGGGTGCTAAATTACTGAAATACCGTCACACTTTTTTAAGGTACAAAGCACAAATCTGTCATTTAAAATATATTATAAAGGTACTAAAAACTCGTAGCTGAAAGAACTATTATCTGTAAGACAATTTGCTATTTATGAGCAATAAGCTATTATTTGTCATTGGACAGACACCAATAAATTAATAATGTGTGTTTATTATTTATTGACATGGGTATATGGGTATGAGTGTCTTTTTTTTCGTTTTTGATATTGGTGTTGTAACGTAAACAATACATTGATTGTATAAACAAAGATCTTGTTAACAATTAGTGGCATCATGATTATTTTGGTATAATCTTGAGACAAAAAGGAAAATAAGAATACGGATATGACTTATGAGCTAGTAGGTGTATAGTGCACACTTAATCATAACTATCCTCAATACATGCACCAACAGACCCAAGGGGTCTAGGGGTGGAGCCCCTGGTGGGGCTTGTTGTCTAGAACAACGACTGACCTCCATGATAGAAAATTTTCATATTACCATAACGAAAATGCACTAGAGTTATTTCAGATTTGCAAAATTGGTGAAAAATTGCATGGAAACTGGTTACTACTATCAGGAAAGAGGTTTTATTGTTGTTAAGGAGTGTACAATTTGGATATCTAAGGATGCTTTTGGGTTGTCTTGGTTTTGTTTGGGTTGATTTTTGTCTAGCAACTTGAAGCTCAGGTTTGTGAAAGGCCAGCCCGATGATAGGATTCTGGTTCGAGAAAGGCCCGTTTTCAACATTGGTATGGGCTGCTAAATAAAGGCTTTAGTATACTAAAACTGGGCTTGGGTTTGAATCGAGTGATATAAGCTATTTTTTGTGGGTTGTATTCACCGATCTATCGTGATTTTTGGTTATTATAAAATTAGCATGACAGCTAACAAAATTTTTTAGAAATAAAACATGGATTTATTATTTAATATATTTATTTCAACCTTTGGTTTTTATAAATAGAGCAAGACAGCTAACATAATTTATTTAGAAATAAAACCTGGATTTGTTATTTAATATGTTTATTTGAATAGATGTAATAGATTAAGGGGTTGTTTGGTAGCCTCTTAATGACCATTCAGATGCTACCTCTTAAATGGTTTAAAACCTCTGAATGAATAAAAGGTAACCTCAAGTCTGAATGGTTAAGAGATAACCTCTAAATGGTAAATTATCATATGTCACATTCTTCTACCTTCTCATTGGTAAAATTCTTAATGGTTCCATTAAGAGGTAACCTCTTAATGACCATTCAAAGGCTAACAAACAACCCCTAATAGTGGGACATGTTATTTAATTGGATTTGTTATTAATATATTAATATATTTATTTGAATAGATGTAATAGTGAGACATGTTATTTAATATATTTATTTGAATAGATGTAATAGTGAGACATTTAATGTTGGTACTAGTTTTTTTTTACGTCGAGCGTTGCGGTAAAACCGACAAATAATAATGTAAAACAAATATGATTTGAAAATAAAGGATGTTGTTTAGAAAACCAAACCATTAGAACGGTTTAGTTTAACATTGTACTGTTTTACGATACCAAATAAATATTTTATTTTGAGTACAACTTCGTTTTTAACAAAACTTAATTCGGAATGTCGAGGGAAAAAATCATGCACAACTACTTAAGTTTTTAGAAAAGAGTTATAAACGTAAATTATTAAAGAAATATCAAATTATTTGATAAATTAATAAATGTTCTAATAAAAGAAGAAATAATTATTAAAAATGGTAAAATAAATATTTGATTTTAACAAAGAAAAAAATAAAAAATATATTATTAAAAGTAAGTATAATAATAACAAAAAGCTATATATTATTTTAAAAATAATGTTACTATTCATCGTTCTTCGTTAAATATATATAATATATATATATATATATAAAAATATAATTGTATAGTGAGTTAATTAGTTGAAAAAGAGGTATATAAAGATGGAAATTGATTAGGTGGACTTCAATTGTGTAATTAGTTTTTTTTTTTTTTGGAACGGTTACTGTATTTTATTAAAAGAATAATGGATTTTAATAATTCTAACTATTAGATGTTGGCCAGCAGCAGTTTCAACTTCAAAAATAACCAGTGGTGGTCTCATATTTTCACATATTGTAAACCAATAGTTCTTTGCTAACAGAACTTTAATTTCTTTTGGTCCCCTTTTCCTTTTTCAGTTAGCAAAGGTTCATTAATTTACAACATGTGAAAAGATGAGAACACCACTGGTTGTTTTTTAAGTTAAGATTGTTGTCGATCAAAGACTAGTAGTTGGGATTATTAAAATTCATTATCTCTTTATTAAACCCCAAATATGTACAACCACTCCAGACTAACAAAAAGCTAGTCCTGGGCCACCCTCATTCCCCTAAAAAAAATTACATCTCAAATGAAAAACATCTTCAATTGTGTAATTAGTTGCTTAAAAATGTAATTTTTTTGGAACGGTAGCTGTATTTTATTAAAAGAATAATGGATTTTAATAATCCTAACTATTAGTTGTTGGCTGGCAACAGTCTCAACTTAAAAAATAACCGGTGGTGGTCTCACATTTTCATATATTGTAAGCCAATGGATCTTTGCTAACAGATACTTAATTTCTTTTTGTCTCTTTTTCCTTTTTTCAGTTAGCAAAGGTCCATTAGTTTACAACATGTGAAAATGTGAGACCACTACCGGTTATTTTTGAAGTTGAGATTGTTGTCGGCCAACTGCTAATAGTTGGGATTATTAAAATTCATTATCACTTTATTAAACCCCAAATTTGTACAACCATTCCAGACTAACTAGAAGCTAGTCCAAGGCCACCCCCATTCCCCTACCAAAAAAAAAACATCTCGAATGAAAAACATCTTCAGTTCTCCCAGGTTAGCTCCCTATTTTTTTTGCTCTGTTCTTGAACCACATAAATGAAGAAGCTTGTACTTCACCAAAAATTTCATTAATGTATACCCGCTTATCCGAAAACATCAACTCATTTCTATGTTTCCAACTCAACCAACACGTCACTAAAATGATGCCTTGTACCGCCTTCACCTTCCAATCTTCTGTTCCATGCCTTTTGTGCATTCCCAACAGATCTTTAAAGAAGAATGCAAAAATATGAGGTATCTTGCACCACCGACTAACCATATTCCAGATCATCACAGCTACGTAGCAGCAAGTAAATAGATGACCCACATCCTCCTCACCTTCACCACATAGCTTGCACGTAACATCGTCTCGATAGACATTTCGTTTACGAAGTCCACATAAAGTCGGTAACCTGTCTTGCTCAGCTCTCCATCCAAAAATACATACGTTTTAGGCAACCATTTTACCCATTCGAAGGGATAAAACGGAACTGCATACCTGCCTAAAACCTCCCGACAAGATTTGACCGAAAATCTGTTATCCAATTCCCACACCCATTCATCCTTACAATCTTGTAGGTTAGCCTCGCTTACTATACGATTACATTGGTCTAGTTCATCCAGCTCCTCCAATAGCATAGGTGACCTACTCCACTCCCATCTCCCAGTCGGGTTGTTTTCATGACAATTTATTCTACCCGCCACCGTAATGTTTTTACTGGATCCAATCGCATCATGTAGGAAATTTATCTTTCGAAGGCGTGTCACCCATGCTTAAAAATGTAATAAATCAGTTTTTTTTTCTCAAAACTGGTTAAAAGACTCTTCTGTACAAAATAAAACTGATTACACCTTTGTTTCATATCCTCCCTAAATCGCTAGTTGCCGACTCTTGACAATAATTTAATAGATATACATAATTTGAACAAGCCGAGAGATTTTAATATATGAAAAATTTGGTTAAAAGACTTTTCCATACAAAATAAAAGGTATGAAGTTTTTATATCATTTAACCTATCTTATGTAACGTGTAACAATTTGACGTGAATCTTTTATGTTTGTTTTATTTACACAATGAACAACTTAAAGGCCTATGTTTCATATCCTCCCTAAATCGCTAGTTGCCCCTCAAAGACAATGACACCTACAAACAAGTCCGAAATCTATCCAATGATGCTGACTAACCCGGTAACAAGACCCGACCCATATTTCGATGTAGCGTTAATTTAGTTTCGAATGGTGGAGTGAAAGATGATTGACTTGTAAGGTAAGCAAAATAAAAGTGAAGATCTTTAGTTAGTGTGAAGAAAAAGTAGTATGTTACACATTACTTTGGTGATGTAGCTAACATGACTCAAAACAAAGTGTTTGTCGGGCTTAAAACGATGGTCACTGAATGTGACGCTTGTAGTGGTCCATCCCATAATCATTTGACCCACCTTAATTCCTATTCGCTCATTGCTTTTTTTCCTTTTACCATATCTTATCAAGTGTAAAAGTAACACTTAAAGAATAAATGGATATTAGTTTTTAAATTATAAGGGGCGGGTATGTCTTTGACTCTTTGAGGCCAATTTTTACTTCATAAATTAGAGTTTTATAATTAAGTATTTTAGGATACAAATTAGTTTTTTAAGAAAATTAAAAAATTAGCTATTTAGGGTGACTTGTACCCTTTGTGTTTATTTTAAAATAATTTCATGTATATAGTCATGATATACGAATCTTTAATCATGAATCTATTTTTACTCACCTAGATTATTAGTATTTTCATTCTTAATACATAAGAAATTATGAAAATCCATATATAGGTGCTATGATGTTGCATACCACATGAGTTTAAGTGATTATTAATAGAAAAAAAGTATCGTGCAAGAGTAAAGCAGATATGTGACTTTATTACTTTAAGTCATGTATCTCATGAATACATGGAGTTACCTCTTTCTATATAGGTATAACACATGAAGAGAAAACAATTAATTTCATGATTTACTCATGGTTTTATCCCATATCGTACTTCAAATGGTGACATGTCAACAAATTATTATAGAAACATAATTTACAAATGAGTTATCGGGTTTTCTCTGGAATTAGTGGTGGACTCGGATTACTCTCAGAGTACTTCGTTTGTCAGGGTTTTCTTCGGGATTGTTCTACATTTCAAACCCCACCCCACCATAAAACTATGTACAAATATTCAGATTGGCTTTATAACAACCAATACTTAATCATTAAGTTGTATTTTTAGCTATAGTCTTTATGTAGTTAAGTTCTGAATATCTTGACATAGAGCATTACAACACCTTTAAGCACACATTATATATCCTAGGTTTTTTTTTTTCAGTCGTACGTTGCGGCGGAACGGAGCAAATGATAATTTAAACAAACGTTATTTGGAAATGTGGCATGTTGTTTAGAAAGTTAAACCGTTAGAATCGCTTCAGTTTATCATCGTATCATTTTACGATAGCAAATAAATACTTCAATTTTTAATATAAATTCGTTTTTAATAAACCTTATATTAATCGAGGGTGAAAATTAAGCTCAACTATGTATAGAGGTGTAAACGAACCGAACGTTCAACGAACAGTTCATGAACCGTTCGGCGGAAAGTTCGTTTATGTTCGTTCGTTTAATAAACGAACGAACATGAATAAGAAATTTCGTTCGATTAGTTAAATGAACGAACATGAACAGAGGTCTCGTTCGTTCGATTGTGTTCGTGAACGTTCGGTAAGGTGTTCGTGAACGTGTTCGTGAACATTCTTTGATTTGCATTCGTTTATATTCGTATGTTTGTGTTTTAATTAAAGATCTTTGTATTTTCTTACATTTTCTTTGCACTTTTTATATTATTAAACTTTTATTTATTTTATTACCCTAACAATTAAACTAGGAAACTCACTTTCACATTGTTTATGCATCATTTCCCTTTCATTTCTCATTATTTACATCGGCGATTACGATCGACCTCCGTTCCACAATAAGGGATTCGAGTTCAAGTGCTACTCTCTGGGCCATCTATCTTTATCCTTCGTCGCGTGCGCCAAATTTATTTGTGTTCGTTTGTGTTCGTGAACCGTTCACGAACACACTCATTTCCTTAATGAACGAACACGAACATAAAATCTCATTCGGTAAGTGTTCATGAACCGTTCGTGAACACATTTATTTCCTTAACGAACGAACACGAACAAGGTCTTGTTCGTGTTTGTTCGGTTCGTTTACAGCCCTAACTACGTACTTAAGTTTTTGGAAAAAAAATTAATGAACACAAGTTTTTAAGAAATATCAATTAATTGATAAAGTAAAGATAGATTTAAAAAAAGAAAAAATATTATTAAGAACAAAATAAATGATAAAGGAAATATGGTTTTAGAAAATGAAAAAATAAAAATACGTTAAAAGCTAAAAGTAAATAGAAAAAAATATGTTAAAAGTTAAAAGTAAATATTAAAAAATTATATTAATATAATAAAATATTAAAAAGCTACATATTATTTTAAACTTGAAATTACTATTCATGGTATGGTCTTTCGAAAAACTAAAAGTAAATAGAAAAGGGTTATTGGATTTTATCACCCCAAACTATTGTCTATTGGCCACTGCCACCCCCAACTATCACTTTGACGCCCGCCACCCCCAACTTAACACTTAGTGAGTTCTGTCACCACGCCGTTAACTGATCACTAACTTTTGATCCTGTTACTATACATTTGGGTGTCCTAATATCCCTAAATCCTTCCTAAGATCCCTATAACTCCCTCAAAAGTATAGTAACGGGATCTAAAGTTAGTGATCAGTTAACGATGTGGTGACAGAACACGCTAAGTGTTAAGTTGGAGGTGACGTACGTCAAAGTGATAGTTGGGGGTGGCAGCGGCCAATAGCCAATAGTTTAGGGTGATAAAATCCCATAACCCAATAGAAAAAGTTAAAATATGTTAACAATTAAAAGGAAATATTAAAAAAATATATTAATATAATAAAATATTAAAAAACTATATATTATTTTAAATTTGAAATTACTATTCATATTTCTTTAATATATATAAAATTGAGTTTACACTAGTATATGTCCCAACTTTAATAAAAATCGTTTAATATCCCCCAATAACCATAGAATTAATTGAATGCAATTATAGAAAAATTTTAATACCTCAAATTGAATGTAAATTTAGATAAAAGTATTAATTAAAGCGATCACTGAAATTATTTACCTATCAAAAATTATAAATTAACAACATTGTGATGAATATAATAGTTGTATTCTATGCTTAGAGAGATTTTCAAAAAAAAAAAAAAGGGGAATATGTCATAGAATAGTAATGAAGTTTTAAAAGTGTTCCAATTAGGTCACTAATAAAATTATTGTTCCAATTATATCATTCTACTTTATTTTGGTGTTCTAATGCTAGATATTTTACCTGAATAGCAGGTCATAGTCCTACATGGCATTTATTTAACTTTTTTTTAAACATGATGACATGAAATCAAATCTATACATATAATAAAGTAAATCATATTGGGGACACATGGCACTCTATAAGGTGATCTCAATAATTTTTTCCCGCCTAAATAAATAGATATTGATAATATTTGTTAATAAAATTTAAATAAAAAAAATATTATTTTAGTCCCTAAATTTTATCTTTTTATCTTTTACCCCAAACAACTAGATTGATCACACAAAACAAACTTATAATAATAAAACAGTTTAATATACTTTTGTAATTTTTATTATTTTAATCAATTTATTCTATTAATCGCATAAAACAAACTATAATAATAAAACAGTTTAATATACTTTTTTTGTAATTGGGTATTTTTTCATAAGATTCAAATAAAGAATAACATATATAAAATTACATTTATTCAACCCGTGTAATATACGAGGCTTTTTAAAAATTAATACACAAGGGATTTGGTGATATACAAAATTACATTTATTCAACTTGTATAATACATAGGATTTTTAAAGATATAACTTTGTTATTATTTGGTATATGAAATTACATTTATTCAACCCGTACACTACACAAGGTTATATAATAAAAGAAATAAAATGGGGACATTTTCCATTGGATTGAGATGCATGTATTGATACCAAGACTTTTCTTTTCAATTAACGCACACAAAGTAGTAAAAGTGAGTAAAAAGAATCAAAACAGTTGCATGTTTCTTTAGGGAATATTGGATTTCAATAATAACAACTATTCGTCGTTGACCGCCAATAGTCTCAACTTAATAAGTAACCACACTGGCACTCCCAACTATTAACATATTGACCTCCAATGGACCCTAACTAACAGAACCCTAACGTCGTTAGTCTCCGGTCTCCGAAAAAACGTTTTTGGTCGGAAAACTCTTTTTTTTGTCTCAAACCTCTTTGTAACCGTATTACTTATTTTAGGAACCTTTTTCTACTAAAAGGCCCAATTATTAAGGTCGTCGTAAATTCTTTCATCGCTAGAAAACTGCTTTTTGTCCGAAAAACTCAAGTTTTTTGCCGGAAAACTCAACATTTTCGTCCCAAACCCTTTTATAACCTTATATTGGACCTTTAAGAACCTTTTTCTGGCTAAAAACGTTTTTCCGGCGATCGAAGATTAACAACGTTATGGTTCTGTTAGTCAGGTTCTCTATTGGAAGCCAATATGTTAATAGTTGGGACGGCCAGTGGTCATTTTTGAAATTGGAACTGTTAGCGGCCAACGGCGAATAGTTGGGATTATTAAAATCCAATATTCATTTCTTTAATTCAACTTTTCCTAAGTTTTGTTGGTGTGAATTTTAATGACTTTATTTTTTTATTTTATAATTTTAGGATGTTTATCCCATGAAATTCATTGTTATTAGAGGTTTGTCTCGAAATTCAATGTTATTAATGACAACCTATGAATTTATCATGTATGTTCAATCAAAACTATCAAGAGTTGATTAAAAATAATAAGTATTTACAAATAATAAATTATATCATTTTCACTAATCAGCCCGTGTAACACACGGGGCCATAACCTAGTAAAAAAATATTATAAATCAAAACAAAATCAAAAATCAAAACCTAAAACTATCAAATATTACAAATCGTAAATCAAGTCAAACAAATATAATAAATTACAAACAAATCAAAACCCAAAACAATCAACTATAACAATTGTAAACCCTACCATCCATTCGTATATCAATATTCTTCCTCTATAATCTCAGTCGGCCGTCGTCACGGACCGACCAGTTTTACGCACTGTCGGTTTGTGTTTAGAACGAGATTCAGATCTCGATAGGGTTGAGTTTCAGCGATTTGCGTTGAGAGGAAAAGCTTCAACGATGGCGAATCAAGAACTATCGTCAGCAACCAACGTCGATCAAGCCTTCGACCAACCGAACAACGATGATAGCTTTTGTTCAGTACCAATCGAACAAGAGGTAATTGGTTTTGATGTAGTATATGCATAACCCTCTTGTTCTTACTTCTTAGTACTTAGAATGATGTGAACAAGTATTTTCGACCATCCAAGACCCTTTTTTTTCCTTTGATGTATTCATTTAGTTATGGAAAAAACATATGATGTATATTAACTTGTATACATAGGACAATCAACATATAATTATTAAATCGTGCCATTACATTATAATATTCATATTATAATATATATAGGACACGACCGTAGACTTTCATGTCCATTATATAAGAACATCCTCACTGTACAAGGCAAATAATTATAATTAGGTTATGAGATTTTGATAGATTATTTAAATTTTTTTAAAAAAATTTTAAACATATTTCGCATTTTTTTCTAATCTATTTGGCATTTATGTGCCATGTCAACAAATTTTTTAAATAAAAAAACTAAATAAATGCCTTGTAGGATGAATGACCTTCTATTTAGGTAAAATATCTAGGATTGAAACATCAAATGAAACTTGAATGATCTAATTGGAACAAAAAAAATTATGAGTGACCTAATTAGAACACTCTTGAAACTTGGTTACTATTGTACAAAGTTAACCCAAAAAAAAATGATATAATTTCAATTTCAACCTAAACTATTTTGATTTTTTACTTTTAACCCCAAAGCTTTCTATCTTTGTCAGTTTAACCTCATAATTTTTTTACTTTCAATTTTGGTACCCTATACTCTTCATATTTCGCAAAAAAAAAAAAATATGTTTTACGTTTTGTTCTAAATTTTGCGAGTTAACACAACGCAATGTTCATGTGTGGTTCAACGTTTTTACGTTTTGTTTTATACTTCGTTCTAAATTTTGCGAGTTAACATTACGCAACGTGCGTGTGTGGTTCAACGTTTTTATGGTCATCTATTTTTTCCCGTTTGATAGGTTCATCGTGACGCACGGGTCCTAAATCGATTTAGTTATTATTTTCTATGTTTTATGTTTCGATCTAATTTCTCTGCATTAACACGTTGCAATTTCAGTGTTGGTGGTCGTTGGCGGTGTTGTGGCATTGGTGTTATTTGTCACGGTTTTACGCCCCCACCGCGACACGGGGGTTAATACTAGTTATATAAGTAAAAGTAAACTCTTTGTTAACGAGGAATATCATATTTAATTATTCATGTAGTCGACTATTTATGAATGTATGAATATTTCTGTAATTCGTAACGGACAAACATTTTTATGAATTGAACAACATTACATTATCATTCGTTACGGTCAACAAACTTTGTAATTGTATAATGCTATTTGATTAACAATTGATTATAATATTCCAACAACTATTTCTATATAATCCATTTTCAATTAAACATTAAAATATGTATAGTGATTTGTTGTTTGATAAAATTTGATATGTAAAATTTTTAAAAACTGCTTGTGTTTTTAGGGTGGAGATACAATAGGAAGTTTATTTGGCTAAGAAGGCTAGGAAGTGATCTTGACCATTCATTTAGTTAATCAAGGGCTAAGATTAAATGATGGAAATTGAAGAGAAGAAAAGAGGCGCGTGAGTTTTTTTAGGGTCATTCTAGTCAATCCAAGGCAATAGTTTCTCTCTCCTCCAATTCCCCCCATTTTTTAAACGTTAATAACTCTATCATACGACATTATTTTTTTATAAAAATTGCACCAAAAAAACGAGCGTTTTTTTATCTTTAAAACGAGTATACTATTGCTATATTTTCAAAAAAAAAATTGAAAACCCAGTTGCGTAAAACGCAATGGAAAAAACCCAGTTGCGTAAAACGCAATGAAAAAAAAAACCTAAAAAATGACATTTTTCTAAAACGCAATGCACCAAAAAAACAAAGAAATGTCTTATTTGTAAAACACAATGGCCAGAAAACACAAAGAAATATGTTATTTCTAAAACGCAATAGCCTAAAAACTCAAAAGAAAGTGTACTTTCTAAAACGCAATGGACTGAAAACACATAAAAATGTGTTTTACCTAAAACGCAATAGACTAAAAACATTTCAAAATGTGTTTTCTCTAAAACGCAATGGACCAAAAAACACATAAAAATGTCTTTTTTCTAAAACGCAATAGCTTAAAAACACAAAGAAAAGTGTTCTTTCTAAAACGCAATGGACTAAAAACACATAAAAATGCGTTTTACCTACGCAATGGATTAAAAACACTACAAAATGTATTTTTCTAAAACGTATTAGACCAAAAAAAACACATAAAAAAGTGTTTTTCTAAAAAAATTAATTTGTTTTACCACAAAGGACTAAAACACAGTAAATTGCGTTATAGCATTGCGTTTATAAACAATTGAAGAACACAGTGTTTTAATAGTGTTTTAATGTTAATGATCTTGCTCATATGCATGGAACATCACATGGAAACATCACATCAAACAATTTAAATATGTATTTCAAAAAGAAAATAGTTGAGGATTAAATATGTATCAAAGATGTTATGGTGGAAGTTTTCAACCATAATTTAAAATCAATAAATTTAACACTTTTAGTTGGTGGAAACGAGATTCCATTTCTTGGAAAAACAGAATATGCCACTCATATTACAAATCCCAAAACCCAATGCAGATTCATTACAAAAACGCAATGCCAAATTTTACAGAAAAACGCAATACAAATTCTTATCTGAATCTAAAACTTACCTTCCGTTGTATCGGCCCTTCGTATAAGGTAACCATTCCCTTTCTTTCTTTATTTTCTGTTATATATTTGTCAAAACGCAATACAAAATTCTTATATGAATCTGAAGCAGGTGCCTCCATTATCGTTTCTTCCATAACAAGTAAAGGTTTCGTCACTTCCGTAAAGGTTTTTGCAGTTGCATCAACATCTAAGGCTTTCAGATCTGAGCGGATCAGGTTTTGGACGGAAAGACAAGCCGGAACGACGATCGGAGAAGCTAAAAATTCCAATTTTTCTTCTGCGGCGGTGGAGTGGTTGCGGTAGGCGGTAGAGTGGTGGTGGTGGGCGGCAATTGTGGTGGTGGTGGTGTGGGTTTGAGATGAATCATAAAAGAGAGAGACGTACTGCGTTTTTTAGATCTAGGGTTTTCATGAGACTAATTTGTGTTTGACTAAAATGCCCCTCCTTATGTTTTTTTCTTTTTGCCACATGTCATAATCCTATTGCTTCCTATCCTTCCTAGCCAAAATAAACTTCCTATTTGATCTTTTCCCTGTGTTTTTATACGAATTTTACATCTAGTAAAGGTAAATACATTGCTTATTTTAAACTTTTATGACAAATTACAATCAAACAATATATTTAATGAACAATTTAATAAATATTTACCAACTCATCCCAACAAATTTAATTATTATCTTTTTCTTTTAGCACTTAAAGATGTATGATACTTTAGATTAAGCTATAGGGTGTGGTCATCACCTTTATTACCACCATGATTTTTTACGTCAGCGTCATATCACCCACTTCTAATTCGCCATCTAAAACTACTACCCTAAGGGTGTAGTCATGACCCAAACCACTATCCTCTTATTTATTTTAAGGGTTATTGGATTTTATCACCTCCAGCTATCGGCCTTTGGCCGTTGCTATCCCCAACTAACACTTTGACACCCGACACCCCCAACTTGACTTTTAGTTTGTGTTGGCACCACTCAGTTAAATCTTTACTAACTGAATTTGTTTATGATCCTACGTGGCACAGACTTGATGAGATAGACAGGATGACATGGCGATTATGTGGCACATCTCTCTATTTGCTCTGCACCTCATTAAACAAAACAAAGCCAGGTCATCATCTCTCTCCTTAAACACCATTCCACTCTCAAGACTTCATCCTCTTTTATGACCACCACCTCTCGCTTCCCTCCCCGGCGAACGTCTCATCGCCTGCAAAACAACCGCCGTTGAAACAGGCACTATTTCACTCCTTAATTCATCCAACAAACACACATCCCAATCATATACTAACTTACAAATTAACCCTCACAACACCTGTTAACAACCTGATTAACTCACAAATTTACTATTAATTCATCATTATTCCACCTACAGTCACCGGATTCAAAACCCTCTTAAAAATCCAAGTTTTCCGGCCACCGGGGTACAGATATTCCGGTGAAAGATAGTGTTGTAATAGACTAGACAGTTAATAAAACTGAAATGGGGAAAAATCACCGTTTCTTTCGTTTTATACTCCCAGTGCAGCTCACTATTTGTTTTGAAAGTAATCATCATCTCCGGCGACACCAGGAGGTTATTTAAACAGCTGTTTCCGACGCCGTCACAGGCGAAGCACATAATAATGGTGTTACTAGATACGCCAGATATCATAGAGTAGACTCCACCGTCGTATGCGGCAAGATTAGACGGTGGAAGAGCGTGAAACCTAATACCGGATTCGGAATTGGAGACGGTTTGTCTTCGAAAACGCACTCGTCGGAGGACCAGATTTCGTTGTCGGAGGTGTGGTGACGTTAGTAGATCTGTTGAGGATCCGATGTGCGGAAGTGGCAGATGGTGGTGGTGGATCTGTCATGCGGTTTATCAGAGATGGTGGTGGTTGGTGAAAGTGATGGTGGCAGGCGGTTGGTGGTTGGCGGAAGGGGTGGTTGGTGAAGGTGGCAGTTGGTTGGTGGAGGTGATTGCACAGAGGAGGAGTTGGGGTTTTAAAAGGACTTAGACACGTATAAAGGAAGGAGATGAAGGTGCCACGTATTCGCCACATAATCATGTCCATCTCATCAAGTTTGTGCCACGTAGGATCACAAACAAACTCAGTTAGTAAATATTTAACTGAGTGGTGCCAACACAAACTAAAAGTCAAGTTGGGGGTGCCGGGTGTCAAAGTGTTAGTTGGGGGTGGCAACGACCAAAGGCCGATAGTTGGGGGTGATAAAATCCAATAACCCTTATTTTAATTTATTTTTATCTAAAGAAAAAAAGAAAGGAAATCTTGAAAATGGAAAAGAGGACCATGGTTGCCATTGTTTAATCCACGCGAATCATGGTGGATCAGGCAAGGGAGTGGTGTAGCTTTCCATTCATGTTTCTACATGGTGAATCATGTCCCAACCATGACCTCCACACCATGTCTTAGGATTAATTTGATGTAAATTAGAAGTGAGTAAGCATTATCATTAAAAAAATTATGACACTTTCAGTTGATCAATAATGTCCTACTTTAATATAATGTTTATAATTAAATTCGGCTGATTCCTTATAGTTTATAACATTTAGGGGTTGTTTGTTTACCTCTTAATGAGTCTCTTAATAGTTCAGACCTCTTACTAGTTCAACACTTAATGGTTTAGACTGTTTGTTTCACAAGCAGAAGATATCTGAATGGTTCAGATATTTGCCTCTAAATGGTTAAAATTTATACAGAGTCTAAATGGTTAAGACCTCTAATTTGAATTGGTCAGACATTTAACTTTGAACGGTTAAGCATTATACAGGCTCTTAATGGTTCAGACCTCTTACTAATTTACCACTTAACCATTCAGATGTTGCCAAACAGCCCCTTAGAGATGTTAGTTTTTTATTTTTGAATTATTATCCATCGTTACTATATATGTGCAAAGTTCTATTCATTATTTTTTGAGTTAAATGCTAAGATAGTCCTTGTGATTTGGCATTTTTTCACCTTTAGTCCCTAACTTTCTAAAATTACAGCTATAGTCCCCAACTTTTTCAATTTCGTTCCCGGATAATCCCTGGCGCGGATGGAAGTTAGTCTTTTTAGTTAAATGAGTGTGAAATGACCTAAATACCCATACTATTAAAAAATAATATTTAAATCAATAACCACCTTCAATCCAAACACACATTTTCTTCCTCATATTCAGATTCATCTTCAATCCAAACACACATCTTCTTCCTAATTCTTTCTCAACAATCTGAATCAGATACGAACCATAACCACCTTCAATCTATATGTTATTAATCTTAAAAAAACATTTATTCAATCTATATAATATGCATGCTTCTAATCTAGTGTAATTATATACAAATTGTTTAAAAGTTACACACAGATTTACAAATGCCACCCTCATTTTTTTAAATCTTCGTATGATTTTTTTTTTACATGATTAACCTCATCATAATTTTTTTATTGACGAATTACTTGCTCTTTGTGAGATTTTAATCCAACACCTCATATTTAAGTGTATTAAAAGACTTTGTATCCTGGAAATTAAAATGAGAAAATTCCTTTGGACGGGTTCTAGTTGTAATAACAAAATGAACTGGGTGGCTTGAGATTGAGTCACGTGGCCCAAGTTAAACGGGGGGTTGGGTATCAACAAACTCAAAGAGGTTAATGTTGCTCTTCTGTTTAAATGGGGGTGGAGATTCAGGGTTGAAAATCAAAACCTGTGGAGGAAGGTGGTGGAAGCCTGCCATGGTAAAAACGATCAAAGGAGTTTCCTCCCGATTAACAGCAACATTGCGGGGTGTTGGAAGAATATTGTGAAGGCGATTTCTAATATTAAATTATACGGGAAGGGTTTAAATCGGCTGGTCTTGGGGTAAGGTATGTAAAGAGGAGGAGATTCGTTTCAGGATAGATACCTGGGTTGGTGATCTGCCTTTTTTGTATAGATGGCCACATTTGTTCGCGCTGGAATTGTTTAAGAATTGCAGGGTTGCAGATAGAATGGATGCGGATCACGGGGATGGAGGATTGGTTTGGAATTGGTCTAGAACGCCAGAGTCTGACGTAGATCTTAAGGAATGGTAGGAATGTCAAGAGGTGCTTAATATGGTGATGCTTTCCAATCATAAAGATTCTTGGTTATGGAATGACGGTAATCAGGACGATTTCTCGGTGAAGACAGTCAAAAAAGCGTTAATTGCTGAAAGGGGTACAAGTCATCTTCCTAATTTTGAATGGTGTAAATGGGTGCCTCTCAAATGTAATATTGTGGCTTGGAGGGGTAAATTGGATAGGCTTGCTACGAAAGTTAAGTTAAGAACAAGGAACGTGGTTATGGATTCGGTTATGTGCCCTTTTTGCGACGAATTTGAGGAAACGGTGGAGCACCTTTTTACTGTGTGTTATGTGGTTAATCGGGTATGGTCGGAGTTCAGTATCTGGTGCAAAATACCTCCGATATATATTTTTGAATTCAAAGACATTTTGGATATTCACAAGTTCTCTTAAGCTGGAAAGAAAGCAAAGAAGATCATTCAAGGTTTGGTGATAATTTTGTGCTGGTGCATTAGGAAAGGAAGAAACGAGATGGTTTTCAATCATATTAATCGAAGTTCGCAAGATATTATAGGGGAGATAAAATCGAGAGGTTTCGCTTGGGCTAAAAATAGATCTTCTTGTAATTATATTAGTTAGGTAGAGTGTTGTTGTAAATACCCTATGTATATGTTGTAATTTTCCGCCCTTTGCCTGTTTAGGTCGGGGGTGTTGTTTGGTTGTTTGGCCTTTTGCCTGTTTAGGTCGAAGGTATGTTTTAAGGAAGTTTTCTTACAAAAAAAAAAAAAAAAAAAAAACCCTAAACCACCAACCTATATTTTTTTACATAATTAACCTCATCTTAAATAGGTGTCACACTTAACAATTCACGCATCTTATTTGGAATTTTATAAATCACCCCCAAAACTTTGTTTTTTTAATCCTTTTCTTTTTATTGCTAAAAAAATGTAATATATTTTTTTAAAGTACAACTTTAAACTAATATTTTAACTTGGTCTTAAAAATCATATCGTGTACTATTTTTTATTTACAAAATTATTTTAGTAATAAATGCGGATATAAGATTATATTTCAATGTTAAAATATATTTTTATTTAGAGTTAATTACTGTTTCGTCCCTGTGGTTTGTCAAAAATCACTATTTCAGTCGATTAGTTTAAAAATTGCGATTTCAGTCTCTGTGGTTTCACTTTCGTAACCATTTCAGTCTCTGTACTAACAGAATAAATGGATTGAAATGGTTACGAAAGTGAAACCACAGGAACTGAAATGGTTACGAAAGTGAAACCACAGGGACTGAAATCGCAATTTTTAAACTAATGGACTGAAATAGTGATTTGTGACAAACCACATGGACGAAACAGTATAACTCTTTTATTTATATACTTAAAATTTTTATTATTCAAATTTAAAAATAATATAAAACTATGTTTTTTTTAACAACAAATTTGCATAACTGACGGACTGCTGAAATATAGTGGAAAACCCAAAACCAATAAATATGGGAAAACTCTTTTGTTGAAATCGAACCCAGGAGCTATTGGTATTAAAACCTTATTGCACCTCCAAAATACCACTAGAATTTAATTTTAAAATTATTATAAAATTATAAAATTATAACGTTATACTATTCAAATCGAAGTAAACCTAAAATACGTTATTCTTGTCCGCATTAAATCACACACACTGCAAACTAATTTATATTTAATATTTATTTAATAACAGTTTTTTATACAACCCGATGCTCATCGCGCTTTTATTCATTCAAACCAGTCAATCCCCACTTTATGTGAATTCAAAAGCAGGAGGTGCACACCACGCGCCATTACCCTACACAAGAAAAATGCGCTCTCCGTTTGTCCTATCCACTCTTCTCTGCTAAAATCTAAAACACTTGCACACGCGCCTCCGCTAAACGCCGTGCGCCGCCGCATATCCGCCACAAATCAAAAAAAACAACGCACATTTCATCGCATATTTGCAGGTTCCTTCATCAGCTTCTAATTATTTCAATAATAACTAATAATCACTCTCTGTCAGTACGTTACGAGTTACGAATTCAAAAATTACGAGTTTATATCAATTAGGTATTTGAAATTAATTACGTATTTTGCGATGAATGTACGTGTTTTGGTGTGTTCGTGAGATGAGGTTTTTGTTTTGTGAGATCTAGTTTAGTTCTATTGTATGATAACATTTGAATCGTTTTTTTTCGTTATCTACTAGTTATTGTAGTGATAATCACTCTCTATCGGTATGTTATTATTTACGAATGCGTATAAGTTAGCATATCCGTATTGATATTTGAAATTAACTGCATATTTTGCGATGAATATACCTGTTTTGGTGTTCGTGAGATGAGGTTTTTATTGTGAGTGATTAGGTTTTATTTTGTTAGATCTAATATTCTAATTTGCAGGGGAAGTTGTAGTTCTATTGTATTATAATAACATATGAATCGTTTCCTTCATTATGATTGCATATAAGTTAGCATATGCATATCGATATTCCAAATTAGCTGCGTATTTGCGATGAATATTGTGTTTTGGTGTCTAATAGCTGAGATTTTTTTATGTGAGTGATTAGGTTTTTTTATTTTGTTAGATCTAATTTGCAAATAGGCATGTAAACGAACCGAACGAACACGAACATAGGCATGTTCGTGTTTGTTCATTTAACTTTAACCGAACACGAACACGGACATGTAATCGAACACAATTTTTTGTTCGTGTTTGTTTATTAAGAAATTGGGCATGTTCGTGTTCGTTTATGTTCGTTCGTTTAAAGCCTAAGCGAACAGTTCACGAACATAAACGCACACAAACGAACATAAATTAACATGATTGAACAAACGTAAACGAACACAAATGAACGTGATTGAACAAATATAAACAAACACAATTTAACATTAGTAAACACAAATAAACAAGTCTAATATATTACAGTTTATCCGAAAACACATCTTAATTTGGGTTCATAGATGCTAAAATTAAGTAGGTTTTTATATAAATATTAAGTAAGTGATCAGTTACGATTTAAGAAAAAATTTAAAATTTAATTTTTTTTACTGGAAAACTTAATTACTAATTAGTTATATTTATAGGGGAAAGTTATTGTACAAATAAAGTTAACGTACTAAACGTACAAACTGAAGGAAAAGACAAAAACACGCGGTGGCATTTTTGTAATTATCTGCTTGTAGGGTAATTATCAAAGTTACTCTACAAATGATACTGGAGAGTAATTTTGATGTTTTGTAGATTAATTTTGTAAAATGTTCTTGTAGAGTAATTTTGATCTTTTGTAGAATAATTTTGTAAAATGTTCTTGTAGAGTAATTTACAAAATTACTCTACAAAATCAAAATTACTCTACAGAATCAGTTTACAAAATTACTCTACAGGATCATTTGTAGAGTAATTTTGAATTGTATGTTGTTTGATAAACTTGCAGGCTAATTTTGATTCACTTGTAAAGTAATTTTGATGCAGAGTAATTTTGATACACTTGTAGAGTAATTTTGATAATTACCCCACAAGATCAAAATTACTCTACAAGAACATTTTACAAAATTACTCTACATGATCATTTGTAGAGTAATTTTGATAGTTACTGATAATTACGAAAATGTCACCGCGTGTTTTTGTCTTTTTCTTCAGTTCGTACGTTTTGTACGTTAACTTTATTTGTATTTGATCTTTTGCCTATATTTATATAAGTAGTTAGAAAAGTTAATATTCATTTAAATATAACTATTTATGTATATGTATTTACTAAAATTTAAACGAACGTTCACGAATATTAATGAACGAACACGAGGTGCGTTTATGTTCGTTCATTTAATTAAACTAATAAAATTTTTTGTTCGTGTTCGTTCGTTTGTTAAATGAACGAACTTCCCACCGAACAAGTTCATGAACATTCTGTTCGATTACATGCCTATTTGCAATGGTTGTTGTAGGAGTTAATTACATAGTTAGTCCCTGTGGTTTGCACAAAATAACATACTTAGGTATTAATAGTTTAAAATCACCTTCTAGGGTATTAACTTTTCATTTTGTAACGTTTGGAGGTATTAACTTCTAGGGTATTAACATAGTTAGTCCCTGTGGTTTGCACAAAATAACATACTTAGGTACTAATAGAATGTGATTTTGAACCTACAAATAACGCTAATACCTCTAAACGTTACAAAATGAAAAGTTAATACCCTAGAATGTGATTTTAAACTATACCTAAGTATGTTATTTTATGCAAACCACATGGACTAACTATGTAATTAACTCGTTGTAGTTTTATTGTATGACAATATTTGAATCCTTTTCCCGCTGTGGTTTTTTAGCACGTGATTATCATTGAGGATATTTCGATTTTTATTATTATTTGAGGATATTTTAAATTCTTTTAATGCTGTGCCTTTCGTGTTTATCATTATTTGAAAGTGTAGTTTAGTAATGGTGATAGTATCTATAGCTGTGTTTTTGTTGTGGATTGGGATGTAAGTTAGGGTTTTTGGATTGTTGTTTCAGGTTGATGGAGATGGAAGGAGGAATTGATCCGGATGCGCCACTTGATTATGTTGAACTTCAGATATTTCCATGCCAGAACAGGTTCTTCCCTTTTCAAAACTTGTTATTGTGGGAATGTTGCTGTTAGATCATCCATTTTTAAGTACGTTGTAGGGGTGTGAATTTATGACATGAGATCACACGCCCGGAAGGCCAGGACCTAACACGAAATTCATGGGTTTGGGTTTAGCCTAAATAGTTTCGGGTTGAGCCCTTGAACATGTTTGGCTATATGGCTTCGAGTTAACCTGTTTAACCCATTTAATTTACACCTCTTATTATTAAAATATGTTTTTCTTTTCATAATGTAAACTGATTTGGTAATTCATGCCAAAGTTTGATATATGAAACGGAAATAGTAACCAAGTTCTATAGTTTAATCGCAGTTACTTGATATACGTTTGTACTTTTTGTTGTAAATTCCTAGTTTTAGAGTATTAATATGGAAAAAATAAAATAAAATAAAACTTCGGGTTAAATGTCATGTCCGTGTCAGCCGGCGAGAACTCTTGTCGTGTTTGGGTTCATGTGTCTGATGTGATTTTCGGCTTGTATGTTCGGACCCGTGTCTAATTTTTGGGTTCGACCTACCAACTCACGATCACAAACCATTTAGCACCCCTAGCACCGTGCATTTTTTTGCATACAAATACCCGACTGTTGAGTTTATTGCACACTTTTTTGGAGAAAAGTAACAACAAGCGTCTTTGTAGCAAACTGAGAATCCACTTGAATACTGATTCTCATGACCTGAAAGATATAGTCTTTTGGTTTGTTTGGCTAAGTTTCTGAAGCATGTTCTGATAAAACCTTTTGTAGGTATGATGCATATGTATGTAGTAACAACACGGCAGTAAAAGCAGCATCTGGAACCTTGAAACAGTTATTATTGCATTCACCTCGAGTCAAAGATTTGTCCTCCGAAGGCGCGAACACGAATTTCAAGGTTTTACCGCCTGACAATGTCAATGATGCTGAGTGGTTCACACCAACCACATTGAAAAGGTTCATATCATAGTGCATTTCCTTTATATATGTTATTATTATTATTTTCTTACTTTTAAAAGGTACCTAATCAGTTAATCTCTTTCTGTTTTCTTTAATTATAATTTGCTAGATTTCTACACATTCTTGGTTCGCCAGACATCATTAGCATTGGAAATGAAATCACTCAGTTAGAGGAAACCCGAAGATTCCAACTTTCTTTGTCTTTAAAGGCTGTCGTTGATATTAGATCATCGATCGATTCAAAGTATGTATTCTTTGTGTTATCTATCATTTACTTACTTCATCCTTATTTAATTTCTTGATCAAAATATTTTGTGGCTTTTGATAGGAATGAATTACTGAGAGCAGTTGATTTACGGCTCACTGCGTTAAAAGACGAAGTAGTTACCGCCTTTGACCAGGTTACCAGGGTCAAATGCTCAACTAAGGACATCTCTGACTTGGAAAATTTTGCTCATCATTTTGGAGCCAAAGATATAAGGTATGTTTTCATAATACTGTTAGACAATATTGTTACATAATACTTACTATTACCATACATTTTCAGGGATATATTACAGAAGTTTGTAGAAATGAGCCTATTCCCAGCAGTCGAAGACTCTAACAAAAGCATAACAAATTGTGTCTCTCCAAAAGCTGATCAGACTAAACGGCACAACTCAACAAAAGACGAAAATGCTTCACTTTCAAGCGATGAGGACCAAGCATGTGCTAACAGATGTCGTTCTGCTACAAGATCTGCAACACCTAGACGATCAGCATCTCCAATGCGTCGCATACAAATTGGACGGTTAGGATCACACAGGGCACCCGCACTAACCATTAAGAACCTCAACCATTTTCCCGCCAGAGAAAAACTATCATTTCAGAGAGATGTTGGCAGCAGTAGTGACGAGGATGACAATGACCCGGATAAACCCGCGAAGAAAAATGTGCTGAAGATGAGTGTTCAAGATAAAATCAGTTTATTTGAAAGCAAACAAAGAGACCAAAAGGTGGACTTTACAAAGACTAAAAAAATGTTGAAAGTAACTGTTGGCCCGAATAAAGCTGTACTGAGAAGATGGAGTTCCGGAATGGGTGAAAATGCCACCCAAAATCTCGAGAATTCTTCACTCGGCCCAATAAGTAAAGCACCTGAGCCTGACCCGAAACCTGAACCCAACCCGGAACCCGAACCTGAGTCTAATGTGACTGCAGAAAATGTTAAACCACATTCACCGGAGAGAGAAGAAAAGTGTGAAAAGCATCCGAACTCTATTGAATGGAATCAACAGAACGAAGAAAAACTGAATGAACTGCTCACGAAAATAATGGACGATAAAAATAAACCGGTCCGACGTAGAAGCCTGAACAGTGATGTTACCAAGAGTAAGAAATCTACGGTTCTGAAGGAGGTAAGTTGCAAGCAAAAAAAGGACGAGAATCTCCGAGTAGAAGCTTCCGGAAAGAAAACTCAAAAGAACTCGACTCCAATAATGAACTCAAGAAAAGAAGCTTTAAACAAACCTTCTGTTTTGAAGAAAACTGCATCTAAACCGTCTTCTTTGGCTGCTACACGCAAATCATGGTCATCGTCACCATCGCCAAAAACTCCAACCGGTCCTATTATTAGCACCACACCAACGAGTCGAAAACCGGTTGGATCAAGCACAAAAACTGAGAAATCTCAACCTCGGTCAAAGACTCTAAAGTCAACACCACCAAATGCCAATAGACATCTTAGAAACATCAATCAGAACACGCAGTCAACAGTCACGAAAAGCACAAAGACAAGTAAACCAAAAGTTGACCAGACTCCTGAGGTTAAACCGAGCTTTTATAACAAGGTTAGTAAGAAGAGTAGTGTGGTACCGTTGGAAACAAAACCGTTTCTTCGTAAAGGCTCTGGGATTGGACCTGGGGTGGGTCCAGGTGTAGTTAAAGTTAAGTCAAAGGTTGTGAGCCAGCCTGAGGAAGCTTCTAGAAGTTTGATCCAAACTGAAGACAATGAGGTAGTCATGGCTATTGATGTGGGTCAAAATGAGGAAAAATGTGAACCCCAGGTTGTTAGCCCGGGCCCCACAAAGTGTGAGGAATCAGTTATGATCTCTCCAACTGCTTGGGTGGAAGAAGTAGGTAATGAATCAGATAACAACCATGATGAAAGATTTGGGCCCCGGGTGGTTAGCCTTAGCCTGGGCCCCACAAAGTTTGAGGAACAAGTGATGATCTCTCCAACTGCTTGGGTGGAAGAAGTAGAAGATGAATCAGATAACAACCACGAGGAAACATGTGGGCCCCAGGTGGTTAGCGTTAGCCACAGCCCGGGCCCCACAAAGTGTGAGGAATCAGTTACGATCTCTCCAACTGCTTGGGTGGAAGAAGTAGGTAATGAATCAGATAATAACCATGAGGAAACATGTGGGCCCCAGGTGGTTAGCCTTAGCCCCAGCCCGAGCCCGGGCCCCACACAGTGTGAGGAATCAGTGATGATTTCTCCATCTGCTTGGGTGGAAGAAGTGGAAGATGCATCAGATAATAACCATGAGGAAGAGGTTATTCCATGCCTATTGCAGAGTGAGTCTCCGGTCAAACTTGTTGCGCCAGCTGGCGCTTCGTCAAGTCCACGAGTTCGTCACTCTTTATCTCAAATGCTTCTAGAAGAGAGTAGTGAAGAGGCTGATGTTAGCGAGTGGGGTAATGCTGAGCACCCGCCTGCGTTGGTCTACCAGAAAGATTCACCGAAAGGGTTCAAACGGCTCTTGAAGTTTGCTCGAAAAAGTAAAGCTGAGTCAGCATTACTGGAAGCAGATGATGATTCTGGAGAATCTAAAGGTAATAAGAACAGTTCTTAACGTTTACATTTTACAAAAAATTATAATTTCGAAAAGAGTCAAGTTTTAGTCCTTATGTGGTAACTGAGTATTATCCATGCAGTTGCATCCCAGAATCATTCAAAGGTACCGGAACGTCATGTCTCCGCTTCCCTGAATTCTACAAAAGGTAAGAGTTTCTATGAACGTTATAAACAGGTCGAATGACCCGTTATGTTTGTTTTGCTCAACGGGTCAAACGGGTCGAGTATTGCTTACACAAGATCCACAAGTGGCTCCACAGTAACTATTTGATGCCCCTGTAAATTTCAAGATTTTGTGGTATTTATGTTTTTCAGGAACAAGGTCATTCTTCTCTCTTTCAGCGTTTCGGGCGAGCAAGACTAATGAGAGCAAGCTTCCTTAACACCAAAAAAGCTATAAAGTTGTAAAATATACATATCTAGTTGTTACATGTAAATTGTGCTGATGTTTGCTACATTATTATTTTTAAAATGTTAGCTACATAACTTTCAAGTATTTAACAAAAAAAAAAAAAAGATCTGAATTTTCTATAGTTTATGATCTGTTCTCCAATTCATAGATATAGTGAGATTTTTTGAAGTTCTCACTCTTTCCACCTATATGTTAGTTTATTAATTTGGATGTATTTTCTACTATGGGTATATTGATTAATAAAATATGCAAATGAAAAAACCCACAATTTTTTAGTACTCCTTTGTCAGCAAACTTAATACATCTCTCTTATTTCAGGTGTTATAAGTTTGAATATGTAGCATGAAAGTTATAACGTTACAGTTTTAAAAATAAATCGTGATTATGTCTCATGTGTCTCACTAAGCACATTCTGTTGCAGGACATGATAACTGATAAGCATGTTGCATATATATAATTAAAAAGTTTTTAAGTTAAAGAAATTTCACCCAAGTATAAAACCTTCTATATCATAGTTAATCAGATCGTCAGGCGCCAACCAGATAAGAAACGATAGAAAACTTATTAACTTGATATAATGATATGTGACTGTTTAACTAGAGAATCTTAATTTGATCGTGGATGAGAACTCTTGGCTTAAGGATTCATGATGGTGCAATGTTACGAATTGAAACCATTGCCAAGTTGTCTCATATCGGTTGTAAAGACAACAAATGTGAGGTTTATATGTTGTGTTTTCCTATTTGAGCTATAACATGCAAAACCCCAAATCTTGATTTTAAACTTGAGGGCAGGGTCATCCCTTTTGTTTTTATACAAAAAATTACTAAATCTGAATTTTTTTTCCAAGGTTTGTATCATGAAGTTAAATAGTAAGTAGAGATAATATCTAAAATCATAAATATATTTCAAATGACATGGTCAAGAGATATATACAAGGGTAAAGCTAGGTACTTCGACCACCAGTTGCACCTCCAACTCTCCAAGTACGCCAACCTCAACACCAACCCACACCATAACCGTAAAAAGCCAACTACTTCGACTACCAGTTACATACCAAACACTATCTCTATAAATCTCTTCCTTAATAAATATGCAACAAATTTACTATATCTTATAATCAAAGGTCGATGATACAAACTCCAAAAGAAGAAGCAAGACGTCAATATTGGTGTTATGATTGTGATGTCAATATGAAAAAGAAACAAAACAAAGTCAAAGGTGATTTTCTTTTGTGGGCTTAGCGTTAACCAAGAAAGCATGATTAAATATGGTGCTTTTTCTTAGGTCTGCCTTTTCGTGACACACATGACATATATAAAATGGTTTTTGGTTTTGCCGACTTAGTAAGTTAGTACATTCTTAAATCGGATACGTTGAAACACGTGTTTTCATATGGTTAACGTCTCACATAACGTGCTGCCAACTATAAACAACTAAGACGTTGCCGCCGCAACACACGGCTATGGCAACAATCTAGTATTTAACAAATCCTAATGTATTTCCGTTTTTCTAGACAATGACCCCACCAAAAAATGAAACCCCCTACTACTTTTCAAGGATCAATGGAATAATAAATTCGACACTAATTTTCATAAAAACGTACATAGATACCATCAATGTAAAACAAATGCCAATTATTATTTGCGCATATTACGACCCTATCCTTTGGTTACCTAGACACATATTTTGTCAAATTAAACCTACCTAGTATTTAGAACCCGTGCTTTACAGCGGGACTGTTAAACCAAAATAAGTAGACGTAAAAACTTTGAACCATACATGCGTGTTGCAGCATGTTAACTCGCAAAAAAGATAACCGAAACGTAAAACATATAAAAGAATAACTAAATCGGCTCAGGACGCGATCATTGCGATGGGACTATTAAACCCCCAAAAGAATAGCGTAAAAATGTTAAACCATACACGCGTGTTTCAGTGTGTTAATCATGGGCGGATCTTAGAAGAGCTCTGGCAGGGCCACGACCCGGGCAAGTTTTTCGGCCGTAGTGCTAATTTTCCGCATTTCGATCAAAATTTTTTATATATACTATGTTTGGCCCGGGCTTTTTTTAGTGCCCGTGTCTTTCGGCCCTGGCACATTCAACGGGCAAGATCCGCCACTGGTGTTAATTCACAAAGTTTAGGCCTATATATGACAAATTTGTAAAAGACGAAAAGTATGAGGGACCAAAGTTGAAAGTGAAAAACTGTTGGAGTAAAAAATGATTTTTTTAACAAAGTTGTAAAAAAGGAAAAGTATATGAGTGAAAAGTGTAATAAAAATCAATAGTGTTCTTGCCTCAGATACAAATGTTCATAAATCACGGGTTGAGTTATTCTACAAAGGAGTATAAAAATAAAAAGTGTAAGAAGACATTATAGAGTGACAAATGTCTCAAAAAAATCAAGTGGAAAGAGTAATTTTGTCAAAGAGAATAAAATGATTATGCACGTGCAAGTCACATACTATTTCCCCTCTATTTTTTAAGCGTCTATAACTTTTTTATACGTCATTTGTTTTTAAAAGAAATTATACCATAAAATCAAGCGTCTTTTTATTTTAATATGAATACCATATTGTTATATTTAGAAAAAAATCGAAAACCCAGTTGTGTATTACACAATGGACATAACGTAAAACATAATGAGAAAACCCAGTTGTGTGGTACACAATGGACAAAACATAAAATACAATGAGTATCAAACTAAAAACACAATGGAAAGTAGACCAAAAATACAATCGATGACAACAGATAAAAGACACAATGGACATAACGTAAAATACAATAAGTATCAAACTAAAAACACAATGGAAAGTAGACTAAAAACACAATTGCTGACGACAGATAAAAGACACAATTAGTGAGAGGAAATAAAAGATACAATGGACAACAGACTAAAACAATGGACAACATATTAAAACACAATGTAAAACAGAATAAACTCAATGACAAGAACCTATAACACAATGTATAGAGTACCCAAATATAACATCACCTTCATTGTGTCATACATTGTGTTTGTCACACCCCAACCGATGGCGGAATCATCGGGGCGCGGCACTGAGCGAAACAGATTGTCCAGAAGTTTCCACAACAACTATTATATAAATTCAGTTTAAATGACACGTTCCATACCGTGTCCCAAATAAATAAACAAGTTATCATAGAAAGCAACCAGGCAAATAATTTCGTTCCGACAACTCAGATTCAATTATTATTACAGACAATTGTTTATTATTTCTAGACTCCCTAGCCTCGATTTCATCACCATGCGCCTAAGCATCCTAGCAACTTAAGCACCTGTCACATACGTTAAAATAAAGTCAATACATATAATGTAAAGGTGAGCACACAAGTTTGATAATAGCATATAGAGTTCGAATAGTTTACGCATAACCAGGCACGTACACAGAGGAAAACGATGCATGTTAATTATCGACATGGGACCATCGATACCAACGACTGCGGGTTGACCGTCCGAGACGGTTCGCAATACATGATTACCACCGTAATCCATGCAAGTAATTGTCCTTAACAACCCCCGTGTGAACGGGTGCTGAGTCCAAACTATAGTACTATGTTGCTAAGGCAGGTAGATAGCACTCCACGTGTAAACATAATAAACAACATTCATTTAGTCAAATAGCACATGCAATTTGGTTAGCGTTCAAATAGTTTGTGTTTGATTGTGATTTGATAGGTAACGTATGTAACACCCAAAAGTGCTAAAAGCAAAAAGGGATCGAGTATACTCACAGTGATTGATTGTGGATTGAAGGGAGCGCTGAGAGTAAGATTAGCCTGAATAGTTCGATAGCATAACGATAACTAACGCAGAAAAGTAAACGAGTGTGAATGGATCGAATGGGCTGGTCGATCGAACGACAGGTTCGATCGAACGGGCTGTCCGGTCGGCTGGTATGTCCGTTTGGACAGTTTTGTTCGATCGGTCGGCAGGCTCGATCGGCTGGACCATTCGAGTGGATTGTTTCTTCCTCTGGTGTGTTTGTGTTTGAGGATTTGAACTTTTGAAGTTTTCGTTGTAGTATATGAGAACACTGAAATGTTCCTACCTTTCAAGTTGATCGATCGAACGGTTCGTTCGATCGGCTAGCTCACTCGATCGGCTAGGACCTTCAGAATTAGTCCTCAACTGAATGTCACTCGATCGAACAGGCTGTTCGATCGGCTGGCATTCCCTACCACGAACGAGTTGTGAAAACGATTAAGTGTTGAAGCATAGTATCTCATGATCCGAACAGTAATGTTTACCAATCGAGTGACCTATTTGATCGAACATTACTTCGTCAAGACTATACCTCAAAGTTTGGAAAAGTGAGACGCCATGTGCCAGCCGATCGGCTGGCCCGGTCGATCGGCTGGTGTGTCCGATCGACTGGGCTGTTCGATCAGCCTAGCCGTTCGGCCAGCAAGTCTGACCTGGCCGTCCTTTCGTCTAACACTTGGTCGTCTGGTTACTTGTCATTATATCGAGGTAGTTTGATAATGAGTTGAACTATGATACCTTCGTTCTTACTTGTCTCTCCAGCTCGGACAGGAATCACCCAAATCCGTCCGTTGAGCGGTTCGGAACGTCGGCTTAGAGTTTAATCCGAAATCGGTGAACCTTGTTCATAGAACCCGAATCTTGAACCTTTTAACTGTTTGAATGATTAGTTAGCCGGTTCAAGCTCCGTTTCTATCGGTTTGAAGGCATTGAGTGTAAAAGAGTTGAAAGAAAGTTGGAAATCCTTCTTTCAATCCTTCACACCATGAAAATGTTTAGATCTATGATAGATCTTAACTTGTTTATGTGGAAATCGGTTAGATCTAAGCTAATCATAGTTGAATGAGGCCAAAACATGATGTTCTTCAAGAACACCATGATGACATCACCCAAGAACACTTAGATCTTGGTGATTTCACGGTTAGAATCCAAGTTTTAAAAGATAGAAAGGTGTAGAATCAAGTAATGATAAAAAACGTACAAGAATTAGAGTGAAAACTTACCGGGATTGAGAGAAATCTGAGAAAAGGTGAAGAATAGGAGTTGGCCGGTCAGAACTTTCCAAAAGTGGAAATGAAGACAAGGACAGCCCTATTTATAGGCTTCCAAAAGAGGAAAGTGGCAGCCGATCGGCCAGGAGCTCCGATCGAGTGGGCTGCTCGATCGGCTGGCAAGATGCTAGCCGATCGGCTGGCCTGTTCGATAAGGTTGCCTCCTGTTCGATCCGCGACACACTTTGAGTATTTTGCGACGATTTTCGACGTTTCGATTTCGATGGGCGATGATATGAATGCGATAGAGTTCCTAGTCAAATTACTTTCAGTCCCAACTGCTATATCTAACATACAATCTTCTATAAGTCACGTTTCGATGTCGGTTTCGATTGAGTTCGATTGCCTTTCGAGTTTCGATTCGATTTTCGATTGATTTGCTTGAATACCACACCAAACATAAAGTAAACATGCACAAGTAATACATAAGGCACACACACACGTATAACAACACCAAAATTCGCATAATTCGAGTCTCGAGTTCGATGATTGTTAGTTCGGTTTGATTACTGATTAGGTTAACTTTATCGCATTGTTACTTCCTATCATTCACAGTCGTAGATCGGTTCGCTTTAAAACACGTTCGATTACTTCGATTCTTGCTAATTACAACACTTACTCCACATAATACAACTAAAACATAAAATTGACTATTTACAGTCAAAGGAAGTCAAAGTCGACTTGGACTTTGACTTTGACTTTGACATTCGAAAACACGGGGTGTTACAGCCTCCCCTTGTTTAGGGAATTTCGTCCCGAAATTAGGCTCGAAGGCTACACAACACCGTGATTTACCAATTTGATGCTTCAGATCTATTTATTTAAACAACTGCGGGTACTTGGCCTTCATGTCGCTTTCGAGTTCCCAAGTGAACTCCGCGCCTCGTTTGCCTTCCCATCGGACTTTCACGATCGGGATGCGAGAATGCCTGAGTTGCTTGGTTTGGCGATCCATGATTTCGACAGGCTTTTCCACGAAGTGTAATGTTTCGTTGACCTGAAGATTGTCGAGTGGTACGATTAGATCATGATCAGCAAGGCATTTTCGGAGGTTTGAGACGTGGAAAGTCGGGTGGACGTTACTGAGTTCCTCCGGTAGTTCGAGTCTGTAGGCGACTTTTCCGATTCTTTCCAGAATCCTGAAAGGTCCAACATATCGAGGCGCTAGTTTCCCTTTCTTGCCGAATCGGACTACACCCTTCCAAGGTGATACCTTTAGGAGTACGTAGTCACCAACTTCAAATTCAAGGGGCTTGCGTCTTTTATCGGCGTAACTTTTCTGTCTGTTCCGAGCTTTTACCAAGTTGTCTCTAATCTGGTGGATTTTGTCAGTCGTTTCTTGTAGAATCTCGGGACCGGTTAGTTGCGAGTGACCGATCTCGTGCCACACAATAGGCGATCGACATCTTCTACCATACAAAGCCTCGAAAGGTGCCATTTGAATGCTGGCATGATAGCTATTATTGTACGAGAATTCCACCAATGGCAGGTGTTTGTTCCAACTACCACCAAAATCTATAACACACGCTCGGAGCATGTCTTCAAGAGTACGGATTGTTCTTTCAGTCTGTCCGTCGGTTTGAGGATGGAATGCAGTACTCAGATTAAGCGACGTACCAAGGGCCGCTTGAAATGTTTCCCACAATCGCGAAGTGAACCGAGCGTCACGGTCTGAAATGATGTCACGAGGCGTACCATGATTACGAATGATCTCGTCGGTGTAGATTTGGGCTAGTCGTTCCACCTTGTAGTCTTCTCGTATCGGCAAAAAGTGGGCTGATTTCGTTAGACGATCAACTATAACCCAAATACTGTCGTGACCTGATGGCGTGGGCGGGAGTTTCGTTATGAAATCCATAGCTATGCTCTCCCACTTCCATATAGGTATCGGCGGTTATTCGAGTAAGCCAGAAGGTCTTTGATGTTCAGCCTTGACTCTTGCGCAAGTTAAACAGCTTCCAACGTATAGAGCGATATCCCGTTTCATGCCCGGCCACCAGTACTTATAACGCAGGTCCTGGTACATCTTGTCTGCACCGGGGTGAATAGAATATCGGGACTTGTGGGCTTCGTTCATGATAATCTTTTGCAAATCGGTCCGCCTAGGGATCCAAATTCGGTCCAGATAATAGAATATCCCATCTGATTTGCTTACTAACTGAGCTCCATCGTGATAGATCCTCTCTCTCTTCAATGTACGCTCGTTAAAGCAAGCATGTTGAGCTTCGCGAATAAGGGTTTCGAGATTGTGCTGGGCTTGGATGTTTCGGGTACTGAGCACGTAACTCTTTCTGCTGAGCATGTCAGCAACCACATTCGCCTTGCCTGGGTGATAACGAATCTCACAGTCGTAATCGTTGAGAAGTTCTACCCATCTGCGTTGACGCATATTAAGCTCTCTCTGATTAAAGATGTGTTGTAAACTCCTGTGATCGGTGTAGATCATACACTTAGTGCCATACAGGTAGTGTCGCCAAATCTTCAATGCAAAGACAACCGCGCCTAGCTCGAGGTCATGGGTTGTATAGTTCTTCTCGTGGATCTTGAGCTGACGAGATGCATAGGCTATAACCTTGTCTCGCTGCATGAGGACACAGCCGAGACCAAGGTTAGAAGCATCATAGTAGACAATGAAGTTGTCGCTTCCGTCGGGCAGCGTAAGAATCGGTGCGTTGCACAGCATATGCTTGAGGGTTTGAAAGGCAGTCTCTTGTGCGTTTCCCCACACAAAAGGCTTGTCCTTATGAGTAAGGGCAGTAAGGGGCACAACGATCTTGGAGAATCCTTCAATGAATCCGTTCGGCCAGCAAGTCTGACCTGGTCGTCCTTTCGTCTAACACTTGGTCGTCTGGTTACTTGTCATTATATCGAGGTAGTTTGATAATGAGTTGAACTATGATACCTTCGTTCTTACTTGTCTCTCCGTCTCGGACAGGAATCACCCAAATCCGTCCGTTGAGCGGTTCGGAACGTCGGCTTAGAGTTTAATCCGAAATCGGTGAACCTTGTTCATAGAACCCGAATCTTGAACCTTTTAACTGTTTGAATGATTAGTTAGCCGGTTCAAGCTCCGTTTCTATCGGTTTGAAGGCATTGAGTGTAAAAGAGTTGAAAGAAAGTTGGAAATCCTTCTTTCAATCCTTCACACCATGAAAATGTTTAGGTCTATGATAGATCATAACTTGTTTATGTGGAAATCAGTTAGATCTAAGCTAATCATAGTTGAATGAGGCCAAAACATGATGTTCTTCAAGAACACCATGATGACATCACCCAACACTTAGATCTTGGTAATTTCACGGTTAGAATCCAAGTTTTAAAAGATAGAAAGGTGTAGAATCAAGTAATGATAAAAAACGTACAAGAATTATAGTGAAAACTTACCGGGATTGAGAGAAATCTGGGAAAAGGTGAAGAATAGGAGCTGGCCGGTCAGAACTTTCCAAAAGTGGAAATGAAGACAAGGACAGCCCTATTTATAGGCTTCTAAAAGAGGAAAGTGGCAGCCGATCAGCCAGGAGCTCCGATCGAGTGGGCTGCTCGATCGGCTGGCAAGATGCGAGCCGATCGGCTGGCCTGTTCGATAAGGTTGCCTCCTGTTCGATCCGCGACACACTTTGAGTATTTTGCGACGATTTTCGATGTTTCGATTTTGATGGGCGATGATATGAATGCGATAGAGTTCCTAGTCAAATTACTTTCAGTCCCAACTGCTATATCTAACATACAATCTTCTATAAGTCACGTTTCGATGTCGGTTTCGATTGAGTTCGATTGCCTTTCGAGTTTCGATTCAATTTTCGATTGATTTGCTTGAATACCACACCAAACATAAAGTAAACATGCACAAGTAACACATAAGGCACACACACACGTATAACAACACCAAAATTCGCATAATTCGAGTCTCGAGTTCGATGATTGTTAGTTCGGTTTGATTACTGATTAGGTTAACTTTATCGCATTGTTACTTCCTATCATTCACAATCGTAGATCGGTTCGCTTTAAAACACGTTCGATTACTTCGATTCTTGCTAATTACAAACTTACTCCACATAATACAACTAAAACATAAAATCGACTATTTACAGTCAAAGGAAGTCAAAGTCGACTTGGACTTTGACTTTGACATTCGAAAACACGGGGTGTTACAGTGTTATAGGTTTTGATAAAAATGCAATGAACAGAACCCAAATTAACACTGTGTTATAAGTTTTGTTAATAACATAATGTATAGAAACCTTAGTAAAAAATATAAGAATCAAAACCCAGTTGAAAGACACAATGGTCACAATCTTTAACACAATACAAAGAAAACCCGGTAAAAGTGAAAATTTTTATTTTATTTTTATATAGTAATATCATACTCAGGCTAGGAGTTAGCTACAAAGTCCAAATTTCCTAAAAAAATTAAAAAGTAATGAAACATCAAAATGTCAACCATAAAGCACACCCAAAACCAACAAATAACAAAATGCAGATTACTAAAACATCATACATGTGGGTTATGTTTTGTGTTTTGGATGATAAGGCTTTGATTATCGAATGACAAACATTATTGTGTTTTATGTTGATTAGCATGTTATGTTTTATATTCATAGTTCTACGATTGTGTGTTTGAAGTTTTTATGTACTATTATGGTTCAAATATGGTGCTTTAGTAATATTCAATCTGTTATTTATGGGGTTTAGGTGTGTTTTGTGGCTAAAATTATAGTGTTTTATATTACACTTTTTAGGAAATTTAGACTTTGTAAATGTTCGTTATTGTGGTGATTTTTTTAAAACAAATGTCGTATGAAAAAGTTATGAACGTTTTAAATTTAATGGGGGAATTGACATGTATCTTGCACGTGGAGAGAAAAAATAATATATATATATAGGATTCCTTTTATGTCCTTCTATTATTTTCTTTTCCGTAAAACTAATCTTATCCTTCAAATCTAAGATCAATAGACTAGAATCTTTGTTACCCTTTTTATTTATATTTTCCTTGGTATTTGATCTTAATCCGATAAATCATATATAGGAAATATAATATTCTTAATCCTCCTTTGTATTTGACATCAATAAACTTTTTGTTTCACAACAAAAGATTCAAAGCCAAATATGTTCTTTAATAAATACTGAAGGGATAATATGTGCAGTTTCAAAACTTCAAAAACCCTGGTGTTGAAATTGAAAATCTCATTTCGCTGTAGCACGCACAACAATACCGAACAATACCAAAACAGTCGTGAATTGTGTTCGTTAAACAAATTTTAGGGTTTCACTTTACGTCCTCAATCCGTACTACTTCGCATACAATTTGAACTTCTAATCATCAGATTGTTGTTAACTTCTACAAGGTAAGATCCAAAACTTTTGTTCCTATTCTTTTCAATTTAGGTTTCCTGCTATTGAAAGTTGTCTACATTTACTTCCTTCGTTTAGTAAACTTGATTTTCATGATATCATCAGTCAGTCAATTTATTTGAAGTTTGTTACAAGGTGTATTGAGTTGTTTGATAGGTGATGGTGAGAAATGTGGATGTGTTTTTGAATTTTAGGTCTGTTTTCATGAGTGACAGTTTGTTGAATTATCGTTTAATTAATTGCTTCTGTTTTATGGAATTGTGGTTTTGTTCCGATGAGTATTAAGCTATGCAGTTAATACCAGTGATATATCGGTTATATCGGTCCCTAGTAAAATATCAGTTTCAAATATCGGTACCAATATTATCAGCGATATTGACCTATATTCGGCGGATATCACCGATATATCACTGAATTATTAGTGTTAAATTGCTATATATATATATATAGAAAAAGTGTAAAATACAATACGCAAGGTTTAAAAGAACGGAAACGAGTTTCGAGGTGTTTTCCCTACGCCTCACGAGGCGTAAGCCTCGAGGCGTAAGGCCGAGGCGGTATTAATAAATAAATATAAAAATTATATATATCTTATAAAAATAATAATACTAACTAATTTCATCATCAGATTCATCAAAAACATACATAAAAAAGACATGAAATGTTTGAAGTTGACACAAAAAGTCAAAAACATCAAAAACAACTATGAAAATCCCATGAGGCGCGCCTGAGGCGCAACCTTTCTTAGCACCTCAATCCCTCTGAGGCGCATATGCAGTAAAAACCCACCTCAGACTCGTTTTTTGGCCGTTTCGCCTCGAGGCGCGCCTTGAGGCGCACGCCTCAAGCGTTTTTTAAAACCATGACAATACGGCTTAACGTACATCACGTACGACAACATGCGTGATTTTTGTATATAACATGCGTGATTATTGTTCTTTTTCAATTAGCCTGGGCTTGATCAATTTCGTCCAATCAATTTCGTCCAATTCGTTTCAATTTTCTTTCCGTTTCACTTCAACTTCGCCATTGTTCAGTCAATTTCATCGAATTGGGTTCAAATTTATCGTTGATTTTGAAAAGTTTCATCAAAATGTCGACCCTCGAAATCAAATCGTAGAACAAAGGATGAAGGGACATGACCAAGCTTTGATTCAGACCATAACAGAGGATGCAGGAACATGACCAAGCTTTGATTCGTTTGGAGTCAGAGGGCAGTAACAATGGTTTTAGATCGTAGAACAGGGGATGCGATTTTTGAACTGGGAGTAGGGCATGCGTGATTAATGTGCGTGATTTTATGTTTCCAACATGCGTGATTAGGTTTTTTGAGGTTTATAACGTGCGTGATTTTCAAATGAACGTGCGTAATTTCATGACGTAGCGGTCGTATGTTAAGCCGTAATGTAATGTACGTTAACTGGCCTCTATATATATATATATATGTATATATAAACTCTGCATGATACTAAAATTACCGATATCCCATCGAGATAACCTATATCTCAGATATCGGTGCTTGACCGATATCCGATATTTTTACCGCATTAACTACATAGTTATTAAGTAGGTTGAGTTATAGGTTAATCGTGTTCTTTCAGGTTTGATGGCTCGTGAATGGACTGGGATTCAGCAGTTTCCGCTTGCAACACAGACAAAGTTGCTGGAGTTACTGGGAACACTAAAGGAGAAGGTGAATTCAGTTTCAACTGTTTACTTTACTCTTTGATATGTAGTCATAATTTTTATAGCGTTTAAGTTGATTCTGTTATGTAATGGTTCGTTTGTATACATATGTGTTTTTACTTTCACAAGAACCCTAGTCAGTTTGCATTCAAAGTTGAAAAACCAAGATCTATTGCTCAAAAAGTCAAGCACATGATTGATGAATTGAATATGCAACCTTTCATTTTCTTGGAATATTTAGTTTTTGATTAGTAGAGGTGGCAATTTCAACCCATTTACTTATAAATAAGTTGGGTTGGGCTGGGTTACATTTTCTCTTTAATGGGTCTAAAGGTTAAACTAAAAGATTTACCAAAAAGGGTTTGGGTCAAATAGACATACGAATCGAAAGTCATACACAATGTATTCAAATGCATAAAGCTTCTAGTATGGATCTGTCGAGAAAAAATAGATTATAATTGTATTATAGTATTTTTAATCATATTTAACACATTAATTATTTATAAATTTCGAAACAATGGATAGAAAAGTTTCTGGGTTGCCCCAACTCAATTTTGACTCGTTACCTTACCCACCCAGCCATTTTACCACCTCTTTCTGTTACCGAAGAACATTTTATACATCTACAGCTAAGTTATTTGGAAAATGAAATGTTACGGTTCCATATATGCTTACAACTTGTTTAAATGGTTATGCTATATATAACAGTCGAGGGACAGTTTGACGATTCTTGTAATGGGGAAGGGTGGTGTCGGGAAATCCTCCACTGTGAACTCCATTCTTGGGGAACGCGCAGTTGCAGTCAGTGCATTTCAGGTAATTATTAGAACTTCATAGTTGTAGAATGATGTTCAAGTGAGTTTCAATTTATAACTTTTTGATTTGATCTATGAATTATTTTTGCAGTCGGATGTACCACGGCCCGTAATGGTTTCCCGTGAGCGCTCAGGGTTCACATTGAACATCATTGACACACCTGGCATTGTTGAAGGAGGATACGTCAACGATCAGGCCCTGCAACTCATCAAAAGGTCAGCTATTGAGTTTCGTACTAAAGTAAGAGTGTGGCATATGTCGCCCAGGGTAAGAACTCGGCATGGGGAAGTCACCGCGGAGCTAGCTTGGTTGGGTAGCGGCTCCCGGAGTGAGATCACTCCGGCGGTTGGGAGGACCGTGCACTATCCCCCCCCCCCTCCCCCCCCCCACACACACACACACAAGAGTGTAGCATATCGTGCCAACAGGATATTTTAATGATTTGTAATTTTGAGGTTGTTCGAGCAGGTTTCTTTTGAACAAGACCATAGATGTTTTGTTATACGTTGACCGGTTGGATTCCTATAGAGTGGATAATCTGGACAGACAAATTGTAAAGGCAATAACCGAGAGTTTCGGCAAGGAAATATGGCGTAAAGGAGTTGTAGTGTTAACGCATGCTCAACTTACGCCACCAGATTGTCTTAGTTACGATGACTTTTTTGCAAGAAGATCAGAAGCCGTTCTTAAAGTTGTAGACTCTGGGGCCCGCTTCAAGAAACATGAAATTCAGGTACAAGTTTTTGATGAGTACTGTCGAATTTATCGTACTAAATTATACACTACAATCAATCCGCCTCGTTTCCGTACTAAATTTACGTTGAAACGTAGAGTAATCTGAATTCATACCGTTGAATGAAAGTGTATTATATTTGATCCAATTTGTTTCCAAACAAAATTTACGTCAAAACGTAGACCAACTCAATATGTACATAAAATAAACACGCTCGGTGTCGTAGGAGGCGTGATAAAGTATAGACTATAGACTACAATCGACCTGACCCGGCTCGTTTCCGAACAAAAATTATGTCGAAATGTATAGTAACTCAAATTTATTCCGACAAATGAAAACGTATTATATTTGACCCGATTTGTTTCCAAACAAAATTTACGTCAAAACGTAGTCCAACTCAAAACATAGATAGAAATAAAACATTTTATAAATGACCCGATTCGTTTCCAAACAAAAAGTCCATTTCAGCATAGACGAAGTCGAATTTATACCCACATGTACATAAAAATAAAAACGTAAGAAATTAGTTTTAGGGTAAACTCGGAACTTTAGAAACTTGAGGGGGACCAAAGTGACATTTACAAAGTTAGAAGGTTAGTTTTGACATTATAGAAAAGCTTAGCGGTAGAATGGGTCGGTGGCAAAAAGCCACCACCGACCTTTTTCTTTAAGGTATTATACAATTCTGTATGAGTTCTGCCAAATTCATCATTCCTATGCGTATACTTCTGCTGAAATTGAAATGAGATACAAGTTGGCGATTGATTCTCAATATTGTGGATGCTTCTTGTAGGATCATGTGATTCCGGTTGTCTTGGTTGAGAACAGTAGCAGGTGTAATAAAAACGACAATGGAGAAAAGGTTAGTAATCATGTTTTACTCGTCTACTCAAGCAACATTCTATTGTGTTATTTTTCTTATATTATTTATTTATTTTGTGCTGCATTAGATTCTCCCAAATGATACTGTTTGGATTCCCAGCATAGTTGAAACCATCACAAACATTGCTACAAACGAAAGCAAAAGCATTGTTGTTGACCAAAAGCTGATTGATGGCCCGAATGCAAATGAAAGAGGGAAAGTGTTCATTCCTCTCATCTTAGCGTTCCAGGTAAGCTGTTAAACCTGTTTTTGTTTTTTCTGAAAGTCTTATATAGACGTGGCACATGGGAAGGTTAGGCGGGTTGGTAACGGGCTGGGGTCTAAATGAGTAAATTATAGCATGGGTAGGGTTGGGGTCAAAAAGAGTTATTATTCAGTATATGCTGGGTTGGGTTGACCTGAAACAATTTTCCCTCCATTTTTTTTAGAATAAATGTTTTATTAGTAAGTATTATTGCAAAAAGTATAATCTTTCAATAATAATTAATTTTCTGTAGTTCTCTTATTTGATTTTTGTACGTCATCTGCATCTTTTTTTTTGCAGTATTTCTTTGTTATTAAACAACTTCAAAAATGGATCAAGGATGATATTGCTAAAGCACCCAAGTCTTCTTGGGAATGATATCTTCTTCTTTGGCTGCTTGTATCTTGGTTAAACCTTGTTTTTATCTGAGTTTAGGACACAATTGTTCGTGGCGATTTTAACTTGGAAAATAACCCAGGTGTCGATTCAGACGTTTTTTTTTTGTTGATTATGTGAGTTTGTGGTGTTAACATGCTTTGTTCTGATATATCTGAGTTTGTCACCACCCGCACACTGCAATTAAGTAGTTTATGTGGTCTTAACCTCTTAACAACCAAAATAGACGGTGTTAAGTGTGGAGGGACTGAAACAGTGCAATTTTACAAGTTCACACATAACTTCTCAAGGGTAAAATATAGACGGTGTTAAATGTGGCGGGACTGAAAGAGTGCAATTATATAAGTTCACATAACTTCTCAAGGGTTAAAAATAAACTATGTTAGGCAAAAGACAAGTTTTGAAATTTGGTATAAGCATAAAGGACCATTTTTGTAATTTACTCGGAATAAAATCACGAGTAAACTGCAGTTTTACCCCCTAACATGTTTACCCCCTAAAAAATGCAATTTTATTCCATGCGTATGCCTGATTTAATCAATCTTGGACGCTGCTGCTAAATGACATCACATTTCTGTTAGTTGTGATACGAAATGACATTTATGTCCTTCCTTTTTACACCCCGTACTTTCTAACAACTATACGTTTTGGTCCCTGCATAAATGTTAAACATTCCCGTCTAAATTGTTTGAGCTTGCAAAGTAAAATTACCCTTTAAGACTTACCCTGCAAAGTCAAATGTTCAATTCATGTCTTGCCTGTTATGCCTTGTGATCAATTCTAATGCGAATGGGCAATTGAAATGCACATACATAATGGGCTATTTTGTTATGCCCAAAATGCAAGATTCAAATGTACATACATAATGGGCTATTCTGTTATGCCTTAAATAACCACAGGAAGGAACTCTTTGACCTTGCAAATGGCCAATGGAGAAACCAATATTTAAAAGAAGTGGCATTATTAACAGGGCATGATGTAATCTTTAAACCAACTTGATCCCAAAACCAGCTTGATCGTAAAACCAACTTGATGTTTAAAACTTAACAAAAACAATGTTTAAAACCAGGTTACTGTTTAATACCAGCCCATAATATTGTTAACAGTAGCATAACAGTAGCATAATTAGCAGTGATCATAACAGCCCATAATCTTGTAAACAAGTAAAGCCTTCAAATCCTGTAAACACCTAAACAACCATAATCCCAAAATGAACAGTAAACCCTTACTTTTTTTAATCTAAATTTATCAACGATCAATAATTTTAATAAACACCCCATAATTAAACACCTAAACCCAGTTAAACCCTATTAATTCTAATAAATTGCCTATAAGTAAACTGTTAAACAAAGGAACTTGGTATATACCTCAAATGGCTCATAGCATGTTCATGAACATCGTTCTGATCAACATTGTAGCCAGGTTCACCAGAGAAAACGACAGTCAGATTTCTTGGTCTATCACCGGAATTCTTCGACGGCAGTGGAGAGTGGTTTGGTGTGAATGCTCAGGGTATAAAAAGGAATCAGGATAACATATAGAAGGTTTGTTATTGATTTGAGTAAGTAAAGAAATATGAAACTACCATAATACCCCCTGTAAACCTTTGACCGTTACCAAGACATGCTTGAGTCTAACGTCGTTAGAGGGCAAGGTCCAAGATTGATTAAATCAAGCATACACAAGGAGTAAAATTGCATTTTTTTTCATTTTAGGGGGTAAACGTGATTCCACCTGTATAAACCTCAGGGGGTAAAACTAAAGTTTACTCTAAAAAATCATTCTCTCTTGCCATTTCAAACTTCTAAGTTGTTAAATATTACACTTATCTAATATATCTAACTATAAGCATTACAACCATATTACAATTCTGACACTAGTTTCTAAATCTCGATACAAAACTACACTTGCGTAACACCAAAACCATCACTCATCATCATCCACAAATTCATCCGCGTCGCTTCCAAAGTACATGTCTCCATCCTCGGGTTCTATTGTGTCCATCTCATCAATTGCATCGATTTCCGCCATCTCTCTTTCCCTATCTGCTATTAAAACCTTGGCTGCTTCGAGCCTGGAACTCACCGTCTCCCATGATACAAGCTTATTGAGGAAAGTTGATATATAATCTGTCCTACGGTTCTGTAATACACATTAAACATTCATAAACTATTAGTATGACAGGCTAAAAGGTCACTTTATTTATACCATGTGATGAATAAGGGTGTTTGGACATTCATAAACTATTAGTATGACACCCGCAACACGTGCACACACACACATATTGTGTGTGAGAGTGTGAGATGAAATGGGCTAAAGGGGTTGCTTGTATATTTGTTTCCTGTATCGAATCAACAAGTTCTTACCTCATAATCTAGGTAGTATGCATGCTGCAATCACAAATCAGATTCAAAGTGAAGTTAGTGAATACGTCATCGACATAGATTATTTATCGCAGAAACCGGAAAATGTAAGCGAAGAAATCTTACCTCCCAAACATCTAATGTGAGGAGTGGCTGGAAATTCAAAAAAAAAAAAAAAAAAAAAAACAGTTACAGTTTAACACAAAGAAAAACAACAAAATTAAGGATTCATTTAAGATCAAGATAACAAAAAGTATATAGTATTATTGTCTACTCACATGGTACTCCCACACAAGAGGATTAGTCGCATTCGGGCTCTTCACCACAACAAGCTTCCTGTCCTCTTCTGAGGGACGTGGATTCCTAGCATTTGGTATGTCAAGTTTATGCTCTTTATCTACAAATAAAAAATATCAAAATGATTTAAGAAAAATGGTCGATATAATTTCCAATTTTCGGTTATGGATCTGATGGAACTAGGGGTGCTAAACGGGTTGTGTTTGCAGGTTGGTGGGTTCAACCCGACCCGAACCTTTTAGATGAACCTGAACACGACCCAAATAATCAAATATTCGTGGGGTGACCCGAACACGACCCGTTCACCCGAATTTTTTAATTTTTTTCTGCAAATTAATATATTAAAATTTACTACAAGAAACAGAAATGTATATAATACAGTTAAATATAAATTATAAGATCTTATGTCAATTTCTCTTTTTAAGTTATAGTTATGGCATAAAATACACATCCAATTTAATTTATGACATAAAACATATGGTAAAATACTATATAATATAATATAAATGGGTTAATCAGGTTGACCCGAACCCGACCCGTTTAGCTAAACGGGTTTGCGGGTTCAATCTGAAATAGACTTGAACCCTTTTAGACTAAACCCAAACCCGCGAATTTCATGTTAGGTTCGTATGGTGTTTTCAGGATGTGTCAGAAATTCACACCCCTAGATGGAATAAACGCTTACATGCAAGCCAAGCCCAACCAGAACCAAACTGAGTAGTGGCAGCTAACTTAAACTCGTGAATTAGGCCTTCGAATGAACCGAAATCTCGGTTTATTAATTCTAAAAGTTCCCCCGAAGGCTTTCCACCGCCACCAGGTTTCATAGATTCCCAGAAAAATTCATGGTTCCAAACCTGTGCAGCATTGTTGAAGGCGGGAAGAATATCGCCTTTATTATAAGAAGCAGATATTATGCTTTCTAATGACATTTCATCTAACTCGGTTCCCTCAATCTGCTTGTTTAGATTGTTGACATAACCTCTGTGGTGTTTTCCCCAATGATATTCCAATGTCTCTTTGCTCATATGTGGTTCCAAAGCATTCTGCCATACACGCAACAGGAAATAGAAGATATATTACAGAAATAATTAAATTACTTAACTTATAGTACAGTTATGAGATATATATTCGATTATTCGTCGTACCAATGCATAAGGAGGTGGCTTCAAATCGATGCTGGCTGATATTGTCCCACAAACAGATTTTCTACTACACCGTCTCTGTACCATAAATTTAGTTTCTTCAAAAAACAGTAAATGGAAATAACAAAATCTATATAGAATCAAAGAGCGCATCTTTTAGCCAATATCGTCATTTGCACTTGCAACACAACGGTATCATAACATAAATAGTGTTTCTCATGAAATTATAGTTCAAAGTTAGGGCAATGAGAATTCTTTTAGAAATTTTCAATACACTTGAGAACTATAAATTGAAGTTATGCAAATGAAAATTCATGAAGAATATCATCTAACAGAACTTCATTTTCTGTAATTGATACTTCACCTTCACCCTTTGTAAACCAACTGGAAAATTGCTTTAATGGTATCGGTTTTAATATAGAAACACGACAACGATCATTTGAATATTCATATATAGCAGGAAAATAACGTTAAAAGAGGGGGATGGTTAATCATGCATCATGTGGTGGCGTTGATAGCTGAAAGACAAGGGGGTACATGCACTAATAGGCGTTTGTCTCAATTGCTGAGTGTTATGTGCCTTATGTCCAAGGCTTGATGCAAAACTACAATCGAGCCGGGGGTCTCATTGGAAGCAGCCTTTCTATTCCTACAGGTAGAGGTAAGGCTGTCTACATCTCACCCTCCTCAAACTCTACCTTAGCTTTGCTATTGGTGAGATATACTGTGTATGATGATGATGATGATGATGATGATGATGATGAGCAGGAAAAATTGCATCTTTTTTTAGTAACCAACTTCATCTAATCTTAATGACACAAGTCCAGCTTAGAACAAACACAGACACATTATAACCTAAAAAAAGTTGCTAGAAAATGAATAACTTCTTCTCTCAATCCCGGATACACAAAAATAAAAGTTTTATTTAGTGACAGACATTTCATCGAACACCTTGCTTACATACCCAAAACCCCTAGAAAGCAAACAACTTTATCTACTACCATGAATCTCTTTTTAGAGAATTTGAAGGAAACAATTGAGTAGAGACAACTGACCTGCCTCTGTGACGAGTGTAAGCTCTGAGATAATCTAGAAAATTCTGCAATTGATTCAGATTTAATTATCCAATAGAAACAAGTAAGTGTGGATAGGAGTAAATGATGGAAAAACCTGGGGTGGAAATAAAGGCGGACGTTGGATGGGAAGCGATTGTGGTGACAGACGCCATTACTGGAAGAGATTGTAACAGGATAATGATAAGTTGGGTTGGGGTTTGGGAGGGTTTCTGGGTTTTGAAAGAATAATGTGTTAACGGTGTTATGCTCTACAAAAAACATCTTGATATGAATTATTGTATATTTATTGTGTGACTATCCACTTGTGTTATGACTCTTCATATACTTAACTCCTATATCTCCATATACTTAACTCTTATCTTGTAAGTCTATAAATAGAGGCATATGTAATCCCTTTTAGACATCAATAAGATATCCATTTTCTCCAATCTCTATTACTTATCTCTATAATGTTAATAGGCTAGTTGTTACACAACACGTTATCAGCACGAATTGCTTTGGAGTCGAATCGCATCATCATAAGGTAAGTGGATATTGTCTAATCAACTTATTATTTATGATTTTAAACACAAACCATATCGCAATTCATACTATTTTGGGTTGTGTTAGAGATTTGTTTTGTTTATCTATTAAATCTACCAAACTAATTTATATATATTGTAACTCATATAATATTGGGTTAAATTAAGATTTATAAAATTCTAATACGTTTATAAATTTTGTATGATTCACCAAATCGTATTTTTTTTATCATTATGTAAGATTTGATGGGAAACTAGACAATATATTAAACAAAAATTGTTTTCAATTTGATTTACAATCTGTCTTGGGCGACTAGTTCTCCTTCACAATTTTTTTTCATGAATTAATGCCCATTTAAACAACCATGATATTTATCAATTAAGTTTCTTTTTATTGAATGTTTAACAAATAAATATAAATTAGTTGCCATAACTATTTTATACTTTGAGATTTTATCTCTGTGTATAATTCAATACAACATTTTAACCAAGCATAATTTAGATTTAAATTAGAAACCGGAACTTGATTATTGGAAGGGAGTCGAAGTTTTATTTAATAGAGGTCGCGTTAGGTTTATACAAAATTTTAACATTTATTTATAACCTATAAACATGAACCAGTAGTCTGTCATCTATGTATGCAACTTTTCTTTCCTGCTATGCAATTTGCTTTTGAATTATTATCAAGGTTAAGAGTGTGTGTATGTTTTTTTCTCTTTCAACATGGGTACACTTTTTTGTTTCTAGAATTAGATTAAGGTTAAATGCATATATATTTCACTTTTCATTGTCTTTATTATTGTGTTTTTTTGATCGGTTTGATATGATGTGGGTTTCATTACAACTATAAATATTTATTGTTCGATCAATTTAAAACCCACTTGAATTTCTTTTACGTTTTCTCATTGGGAAAATGAAAAGTTTCCATTAGTATTATTAAATTAGAAGACGAAAAGTTATCATTGGTACTATTAAATTGGATTTATCACAACATATAAATGAATATTTATTATCTTAGTTATTTTTTTAATTGTAGTATTAATATGAAAAGTTTCAATTATTTAATTTTATTATATTATTTAATTAATCTTGCTTTATATCTGTATAATTAAATTATTTGTGTATGAGATATAACTTAGTATTTTTGTTCTCAAGATATACTTTATCTTACTTAAGCTTAATTACTTTATACTTTTAATTATGGGATAAGAACTCGCTATCAAGCTAAGCATCGTATTTATTTATTGTATACAAAATTAAATTAGTATATTATTTTAAAGGTCTTTGCTATTAGATAAACATGGAGTTGTATTCTCATACATATATTAGTTTCTATCATATGTTTAGATAAAATATGTAACTTTAGAAAATTATTGTTAATCTATTTGTCTTGTTTGTACATTAATAGCACATGCCTTAAATGATAAGAATGATCAAACCATATAAACATATTCTAAGTCGATATTAGCTTTTATTATACGTAAAGTGCATTTTTAAATTGTTGATTCATGAACCAAAACTATTTTATAACATGTGTTAACTGAATTGCATAATATTTCAATATCAACTAAATCAACTAAGAAGTTGATAATTGTGCATGATATTATCACATATTATTTGGTGTAAGTAATAGGTTTCTTTATTTTGTATTCAATATATTTTATTATGTTTCTATTTTTTTAATGTGAGAGAAACAAATATTATTGTAAGATATGCATGTGATTGGTTATGCCATCATAGGTTAATACATAATTTATATATTTTGCTTGAATGTGATGACATATTATTATTTCATAAGGTTTTATTTTAACCTTGTTTTATTTGATAACATGAAATAATGTTATGTATTACTTGATTTAACTTTGTAATATATGTCATCTATATGTTATATATTGTTTGTATGTAGATATTTTTTTTTGGATAAATTAAGCAAACGAAAAACCAAAATTTGTGATTTATCATTACTCTCATAAAAAAAAATTATAAATATGTTCACGTATGACATTCAAAGTGTGTCATACTCTCTGAAAGGTCGTCATATGTTGACCAATAAATCTTATACGGGTCAATCATGTAAGTTTTTCTCAAATTATATATTAATGAGAAAAGAAGATTGTTTTGAAGGAAAAACAAGATAAATTTTTCCATTGGTCACACCTGAGATATACTCTTGAAGTAGCAATATCAAATGAAAAGTTGAAATGATTTCATATAATGAAAAGCTATGAAACATTTTTTGGCTTTCCTTCGTTCTTCGAAATGAATGTGACTACATATTGATTATTGTGATCATTGATATAACTGAAAAATAGTATGATGATCAGATTAATAATGAAATTGATTATAAAAAAAGGTGTAATGATGGTCATGTAAATAACGAGATAGACCACCAAAAGAGGTGAATAAAGAGAGTGATCATATGAGAATAAAGTGTTGAAAGTTTGAGTTGCAAATACGATGTTGTCTCGTATTTTATACGTTTAGTATACAAACAATGTGCACATAAAACATAGTGCAAGTAATACATATATGATCATATGCTCATAAAGTAGCAATATTATTAAAGAATATTCAAGGTCATTATCAGAATAAAAGTTGTGTGGAGATATTCATTCCCTAAAGTGAATGTAATGATATAATGATCAGTGAAAGGTCACAATCATGTAATAACTAAGGAAATTGTAATGATACCACCATGAATGTTGTATGATTATTACTTGAATAAAATGTGATGATATAATAATTGGTGCAAAGATCGTGATCATGGTAATTGAGGAATGATGATCATGTAATGACATCAACCATGTTTATATTGAAATCGACCACAAGAAGTGGCAATATAAGGGAGTTACTATACGAGAATAAAACGTGGAAAACATGTTATAATATGAATGATTGAAATAATAATTGTTATTCTCTTGTATTTTCTATTTGTGTATTGAACAAACACGAGTGCAACTAAAAGCATATATGATGATCACAAACCCGAAGTTTATGGTTCATAATCATTTAATGATTAGCATGACCGGTTAGACCATACCGAGTCTAGATGATGTGAAAAATATCAAAGAACTAGAAGATTCTTCTTGGTACTTACACATGCAATATTTGCTCTCAAGGGAAGTTAATGATATACCAACTAAAGTATGGTTTAGATCCCTAAATATTTTGGAAATAATAAGGGAATATGTGTATCCCAACATGATACCATTTAGTATTCTGAAATCGATGCATCGTCTAAATGGTTATCAAATCCACAACCTGAAGCTTGTGTGATTGTGGCTTAGCTAATGTGATAGCAAGCATATTAATCGGTTACAAAGCCAATGATCATGAGAGGAGCAAAAGTTCATTTAGGTACATGTAATTTTATATATAGTACCATCAATTCACATCAAGCCAATAAGTTATAGTTCTCCCCATATAGTTGGTTTTTGGTCAGGAACCAAAGATGTCTCATCAAAGATTTTGGTTGTGCGACATATTATGAAACTCATCCACCACACCGCACAAAGATGTGACTTCTAAAAAGTTTGAGAATATGTTGGGTATAAATATTCGTCTATGATTAAATACTTAAAGCCATTAGTAAGAAATTCGTTTATGGCTCATTAGTTTTCACTTTAGTGAATGAATGTTCCCAACAATAGGGGGAGATAACAAGCAGTTGGAAAGTGAAAAATAAAATGAATTATCATGTCATCTTGATCCTCAGATTATAAACTATGAACTAGAAGATTAAAGTATAATTCATTTACCAATATTAAAGAACAAATTACCAGACAAGTTCACTGACCTAAATAGAGTGACTAAGTAAGTCACATAATCAACTGCTTATGCTCCAGCTATATTTGTGTCCCAAGAGGACAACCACATATTTTTGTAATGAGTCTATTGCACGCCTAAAGCGTGGTAGACTAGTTGATTCCAATAATAAAATTCCTCGAAAATTGGAACAAGTAATTAAGATGGTCAAGTCGAGGTTATAGTAATAGGATCTCCTGCAGAGACATTAGACATGACGGTTCAAGAAGAACCTCAGGTACCTGAAAATAAAGAGATCTCGATAAGTTGTATCATGTCTAAGATATGTATGGAATCAAAATAAAAATCGAGTTCGTTATACGTTTATAAATAATGTAGCGCTTAAAATGATTAAATAATAAGGATCAAGATTTAAGATCTGCCTATGAATGAATATTAAGAAATGATTGGCCAAAATAGAAAGACGCAAATAAGGCAGAGTTTAGTTCTCTAATGAAATGGAAAGTTTCTGGACCAACAGTCCATAAAACTGAAGTTGTAAAATATGTTGAATACTGATGTGTGTAAAATGCAACATATCAATCACATCAATTAAGGCATAAAACTAACCCTTTTTAAGTACTAATGTTGGAAAAAGAGTGTTTTTGTCTTCCTTTTGTATTTTCAGGATGAAATGAGCTCAAATTCACAAAAGAAACAAAAAGACAACTAATTCTAGCATAAATACAAGGAAAGGAATAAAAGAAGACTGCCCAGACCCTCAACGGCATCCTCCAAAGCAAAGAAGAGAAAACAGAAGCCTGAACACGCCCCGTGCTCAGCCAGCACGGGGCCGTGCCCAAGAAGCAGCATAAAAGACAAACTGGTAGAAGCTTCCATTGCCCACCACGGGGCCGTGTCCAGTGAGCACGGGGGCGTGGTGAAACTACAGCAGGCGCATTAATTGTAATTGCGAATTACAATTAATGAGGAGAGAGAGTGTCAGACGGGCACGGGGGCGTGTCCAGCGGACACGGGGCCGTGCCCAGCCTTCTGTTCAGCCTATAAATAGGGGTGTTTGGTTTCATTCCATCTCATCCCTTCGCACACCACCTCTCTCACACTTCATCCACCACCCACCACCACCATAACACCATCATCCACCACCATCATCCATTGTCCATCATAGAGTGTGTGAGTCGTCTCGGGATCCAAGATTGATCGTAAGAGTTCTTGACAATCAAGGCCATGTTTGCCTAAGTCTCTTACATCACTTGGTGAAGACAAGTGTTTAGTATAATACTTTTTATTTTTAATCTTTTGCACTTTTTATTTGGTTTTGTATTAATGACTTTAATAACTAGTTGTTTATGTTGAAGGTGATCTTTCCTTATCGTTTGTCCGTGGTGTCTTGGCATTATTTTACTGTCTATATAAAATAAAAGATTTTCACCATTCATATCTCCACGGTCTATATGGAGGTATGTTGGCTACCTGGTCGGGGGTTAAGGGAACGGTTTGGTAAGGGTCTTGCCCTTGTTCAGCGTTTAGAGGTCCTGCTTGAGACCTGGGTCAAATTTAGTAGGATCTCCTTCAATGCCCATAGGTATTGGATGGCGGGGATCCAAACTCTTTGACCCCCTCATAAGTTAACTACTATTAATATTATAACCCGGCTATTTAGGACTGTATCCCTGCTGACTCAGACTACTTAGTCGAGGGTAACGTCACCGCCAAAAGCGGGGCCTACCATAATTTGCATTAATAACTTAATTCATTATCTTCCAATAATCCGACCCTTTAGGATTGTATCCTTGCTGACTCAAACTACTGGGTTGAGGGTAACGTCGCCTTCAAAAGAGGGTCCTACTACAATAACTAAGATAATCTCTTAAACAAGTGCAAAAGTGCGAAAATAATCAAAGGTTATACTAATACACGAGTCGGATCCAAGTGATTCATCTTGTCTATCTGTTTTTATTTTTTATTTTATTTTTCAGCATTTAGTTAGTTTTTATTTTCTTAGTTTAAAAACATTTTTTCTCACTTTTTGATTTGATTAGACGTTGAGGATAAACCGGTATTAAAAGCTCTTGTGTCCTTGGAGGACCTCGGTATCTTACCAACACTATACTACGTCCACGATGGGTGCACTTGCCCATATGTGTGTTTAGTGTTAGTGAATATTGTGTTTTATAAATTTAAAACTTGGCTAAAGGTGTAAAAAAGGCTTAATTATATATCTAAATTATATACACACCAACACACATCAAGTTTTTGGCGTCGCTGCCGGGGACACAAGGATTTTAAGAAAGTTAGGAATCAACGGCCTAATCATATTTTTATTTTTCTTTTTAATTTATAGGATTTTTCTTAGTTTTTCAGCTTCTGCAGAGCTCAGCACGGGCCGTGCCTGGTCGGACACGGGCCGTGCCCAGCGTCGTTACTGGCAGTTTTTAGTTTTCCAAGTTACAGAAGGCTGACCACGGGGCCGTGTCGGTGCAACACGGGGCCGTGTCCAACTTCCAGTAACTGGGGTCTGGAAAATATTAACTGAAACTCCGACCACGGGCCGTGTTCGCTGAACACGGGGCCGTGGTGAACCGTCTGACCAGCATTCTTTTCTGTTTTTATTGCAGGACTTGGAACCCGACATCAACCTTACGTAGTGTATGAGCTCCAGTTCCAATAAGGACATAAAAGAACCACTAGAAGAACCCGAACGCTTTCTCAGAAAAAGGTTAAAAGCTAAAAACCAAGAGAAGGTTTCGGGTGATCCACCTCCAATGGCGGACCAACGTACCCTTATGGATTATCTACGACCTACCGTAGGTAACCTAGGCGCCGCTATCAATGCTCCAAAACTCCGCAACCTTCCACGGGCTTGCGGACGAGGATCCCCATCTACATATCACCAATTTCTTAGAAATATGGGATACCTTTCGGATCAACGGAGCATCAAATGACGCCATCCGCCTCCGTATGTTTCCTTTCTCACTGAAAGACCGAGCGAAAACTTGGCTCAACGCCCTCCCAGCTGGATCGGTAAACACCTGGGATGAACTAGCCCAAAAATTTTTATATAAGTATTTCCCTCCCGCTAAAACTGCTAAATTAATGACTGAAATTAATACATATTCACAAGAGGACGGGGAATCCTTATATGAAACTTGGGAAAGGTTCAAGGAGTTATTACGCAAGTGTCCGCATCACGGCTGTCACACCCTCAAAATCCACATGCGGAGTATTACCGCGAGGCGTGTGACGACCAGGATCTTAGCCACTAATTATTTTGAACGGAATAGTTATGGTTATAAACATTAGCATATTTAGTGACCTAATTTTAAATTTTTCAAAACATAGTTTAAGTTCGCAGCGGAAAGGGGAAGAAAACGTTTCATAATTGAAACCACAAGTTTAATAACATGTTACTTACGAACCACGCACTCCATCCGATTGCAACGTCCGTCCAAAGCTGTATCGAGCAACCTGCAAAGCATGCAGTAGAGTGTCAACATAACGTTGGCGAGTTCACGTGTTTGCAGTTTTCCAGTTTTAATTCCAAAAACTTGTTTTAACCAGTTAATTTCCCCGTTTATACATGCCATGGGGAGCTACCCCATAAGTAAGCGACTAAACTGTTTTTCCAATACCGAACACTAGGTAACCGTTGCGTTTCCGCAGGATGCCCCGATGTCAATGTTCTATCATCATTGACGGATGCCTGAGTACATTAGTTCACGACCGATCCCATACCATGGCACGGTGTGAGGTTGGTAAGACCTAAATAGCGCTATCAACTAATAACCCGTTCGCCTGGCCCCGGCGACTAATCGGTATTATGTAGTAGGGACTTAAGTGATAGAGTTTCGTTTAGTGTTGCTCGTTGCATTTCCGTATAAACAGTAATTAACTAAAAGTTCCCAGTAACCAGGGAAGAAAAGTAAGTTTGTATCCCTCACCGGGGATAATGTTGTTACCCGTATCCCACACAAGGAGATAGAAATACCGCATCCCTCATAAGGAGATAGTAAGCAATTCCAAACCAGGAAAAGTTGTTTCGTTCTGTTTCCCAACCACCGGGAATGCATGCTTTAAGTAAAAAGTAGTGAACTCACCTTTGCTTTGCTCGGTAGTTAATTTACTTGTGTTACGTTGGTCAACCATACCCTTCTGCCGTCGCCATACTGCTGCTGCCATGAACTTCGAACCAGAACCAAACAGAGCTCGAACCCAACCCTCGACCCGCGGATTCGTCTTGACCCGAGACCTGAACAAGAACCCGAAACAACTGAGACCCGAGCGTGAATCTGTTGAATCTCCGTCTTCACAACTTCATTATCGGAGAAGAAGAAAACGCCGCCACCGCTGCCGATGTGTACCGTCGCCAACCGCCTGCACCTCGTCGTCGTCATCATCATCTGATCACGTCCTCATCATCATCATCATCCCCGGAAGATGACGACTGGAGTTGTCCGACCGGAAAAACAGAGGGAGAGAACGAGCAGTAGCCAGAGTACAGAGGGTTTAGGTATGTCTGTAGTAGCCGGAGAGGGTCGCCGGAGAAAGCTCCGATTGCCGGAAATCCCTGAACGATGTGAGAGGGCAGGGGGGTGTGCGGGTATGCGGCTGTGGTTATAACTTAGGGTTTTGTTTGTTTATAAAAATGAGGGGTTAGGATTTTTAAGATATATTTATAGGCTAGGGTTTTTACATGTAAGGGAGTGGGGTTGGGCTTGGCCCGTGTATGAACCCGCTAATTGTTTGCGTACACGAAAATAGCCCGTAAATAATATGACGGTAATTATACTATATATGTACACGCTATATTACACAAGCTCGATTCGGGTTATTCGTTAAATAGTGTGTTTCACTCGCCCGCGTTATCATTATTTAATAAACAATAATAATAATAATAATAATAATAATAATAATAATAATAATAATAATAATAATAATAATAATAATAATAATAATAATAATAATAATAATAATAATAATATAACAATAGTGAATACGGATACTAATAAAAGACCCTGCTCCCGACGATCAGGGTCGAGAGTATGGGTTGTCACATTCTCCCCAGGTTACAACAGGAATTTCGTCCTCGAAATTTAAGCAAGGGTCATACGATGCGCTCCAAGGATATATATATATACTCCATTACCATACGTAGATATAAGCAATTTCACGAAAGTCTACAAAACGAACATATAAGACACATAATGCATAAGGTCACGAATCACGTAAATAACACGTAACAACCACATAGCACAAGATCCACAGAGTTCGTACGTATTTCACATAGTATAGAATTTCACAAATTTAATTATAACATCCAAGTAACGTACCGGAAAACCCAGAGTGTCACAACGGCCTTGCGATATGGCAACAAGTATCCACTTTCTATAATGGATTGTTGCCACACACAAGGCAAACACTTGATTCTAGCTCCGGGGGACTTTTAGGTAATCGACGCCCACACGAAATATATAATCAAATTGAGGAAATTGCTCAAACCAATTTTCAATGGCACACCCCCCGGGGGAATAAATCTATTGCCCCGGGCGCCCATAAGGTCGATGAAAGCACTTCTTTACAAGCCCAAATCGAGGCCCTTTCTTCAAAGATAAAAAAATTGGAAATGACAAAAACAGTCTCGGTTATGGCTTGTGAAGGGTGTGGTGGGTCACATGAAAATTGGAGTTGTATGAAAGAAACGGACGGTCAACAAGAAATGGTAAACTACATTGATAATAGACCTAGGCCGTCGGGTCCCCCAACGGGAACTTACAACCAAGGATGGCGAAACCACCCAAACCTTGGTTGGAGGGAACCCGGCAATAGTAGTAACCAACAAACCCAACGAACAAACTTTCAACAACCAAGAAATGATTCACAAAATTTCACTCAACAAAGTGGACGAGAAAGGCTCGAAGATACTATATCTCGCCTCATCTCCGACACTGAAAAGAAAAACTCGGAAAGATTTCTACAATTAGAATCAAATTTTAGAAATCAACAAGCTAGCATTCAAAACATAGAAAAACAATTAAATCAAATAGCTCAAAATTTTGCCGAGAGACCGCAAGGCGCCTTACCTAGCAATACCGAAACAAACCCAAAAGCGCAAGTTCACCTCATCACGCTACGAAACCGCACCGTAGGGCCTGCAGAAGCGCCACCACCAACAGAAGAAACAGTACCCACACCTCTGCAGGAGAAGAACTCCCCCCCGTCACCAGAGCCTACCAAGGCTCCTCGAGTTCCATACCCCGGTAGGTTAATTCGTCAAAAGACCAATTAGCAATTCGCAAAGTTCGAAAGTCTGTTAAAACAATTGCATGTCAATATTCCTTTTATCGAGGTCCTAACCCAAATGCCCAAATACTCTAAATTCATGAGGGACTTCCTTACGCATAAAAAGAAAATTGAAAATTTGCAATTAGTCAATTTAGGCGAAGAATGCTCTGCACTCGTACTCAATAAACTTCCCCAAAAGAAAATCGATCCCGGAAGCTTCACAATTCCCTGTTCAATAGGGGAATCCCCCGTTCGTAATGCTCTAGCCGACCTTGGGGCTAGCATTAACCTCATGCCCTCATCTATATTTAAAAGACTCGGCTTGGGAACCACGAGTCCCACAAAAATGAGCATACAACTCGCTGATCGCTCCGTCAAATTTCCACAGGGTGTCATCGAAAACGTTTTGGTAAAGGTAAGCAGATTCGTCTATCCAGCCGACTTTGTCATACTAGATATGGAAGAAGACACCGAGGTTCCCCTCATACTAGGAAGACCCTTTCTTGCCACAGCCCAAGCGGTGGTAGATATGAATGGCGGAACACTCACTTTGAGATATGGGGATGATGAAGTAAAATTCGGAGTCGGGAAAAGAATAGAGGATGACGACCCGGTCAACTACATGAAGGTTATTGATTCGAGCTTGGATGCTGCTCTCCGACGGTGTAACATGGGACGCCAAGCATCCCACTCAGAAAACACATAACCTCGCATTGGGTCTAGCCAAGGACCCTTATAAACGTGGCGCACCACGGAGGCATTCCGCGGAACTATCCTTAGTTTAGTTTAATCTTTTAGTTTTAATTTGCAGGAATAAAACACACTTATAGTAGTAAACTAGTAATGGATGAAAAAGGGAACGAGAAAAATGGCCCCACGCACAAAGAACAGAGCAACCCGACACAAATATCCATCACAGAAGGCTCAACACGAGCCGTGCCCAACCAACACGGCCCTGTGCTGAACCACCTGCAGAAAAACGCCCAGTTCAGGTAACTGGACACGGGCCGTGTTCAACGGACACGCCCCCGTGTCCAGGCTTCTGTCTCATTTCTTTAATTTCTGTTACTGGCACTTGACCACGGGGCCGTGCCCGGTCACCACGGGGCCGTGTCCAGACTGCCAGTAACATAAATCTTTGCTTTTTAACACTACACCACACATCCAATCAACCTAAAAATTTATTTTTGGGACACATTGAGGACAATGTGTAATTTAAGTGTGGGGGGGAAGCTAACACTTTGAAATTTTGCAAGTCCTAACAACAAGCCTTACACAAAACTCTATTGGAACCGCTAAACACCCCAAATTTTTTCAAAAATCCTTTCATTTTTACTTGTCTAAAGTTTAAGTTGGGAATCACAAGATTAATAAGGTTATATTTTTAAAAAAATTTACAACCGAAAGCGTCGTGATAACAAGAACCAACATAAGAAAATTATGAAACGGCATAACAAGTCTAGTTAAAATTTAATTATATATACTTGATCACATTAAAAACCCATTCCCACAAAAGTGAGTTTTGAGCCTTTATTGAGCATACAAATTTACATCTTTAGACTAAATGCTCATTTTTCGTTTCTTGTGTGAATAGCCGCTTGGTTCTTACAACTCTAGAACTTGCCACAACGATTCATTCCCGGTCCTTACCAACTTACACCCAAGTAAGTAAATGATGGAGGCATTAGGACTAACCATTTTTCTTTCTACACCATTATTTTTCAATTTTTTTAACCACCTACCCAAAATCCCCCTAGTTAACCCCTTTGAGCCTAAACCTTTCATTTCATTACCCTAAATCCCTTTTTACCCACCAAAAAAAACCTTTTTATTTTTCACCCCTTATTTTAGTAACAAAGCTCGGTCTTTCGCAAGCTCGTTCTTTTATGTGACTATATATATATATATATATATATATATGTGATGATGAAGTTAAAAACAAACAAAGTTATACAAACAAAAGCTTGTTTGGAGGAATACTTCAAAATAAAAAGTCACTAAAAATTTTTTCGAAAACCGACGCTTTTTACGCTTTTCGCCCTTTTACTAACCACTAACCCAACCACCCACCTTTAACCCAAGCCTAACCCTTCACCCAAAAAAGTCCTCTTGATATTTACAAAGGTATAAAGTTAAAAAGGAGGAGGATTGATTGCTTGGCAAGCTTATGGAAGGCGTGAGTTCCATGCCGCTCTCGAGTGATTCACTAAAAATACACCTACGGCCGAGTGTTGAGTGATTTATCCCGTGAGGTATGTGAACTTGTAAATAAATAAAATTTTAAAAAAGGCATGTTATGCCCAAATAAGTAATTTATCCTATGAGACTTTCTCAATAAATCATAACGAATAGGATTGTGAATAAATAAAAATAAAACCAAAAAAGATCTTTGGATTCCCGACACTCTATGACAAGCCAAAAACATTCTCTTCTACCTATTCCATTTGGGAGTGTAAGCCACATTTAAAGAGTTTTGCTTGAGGACAAGCAAAAGTTCAAGTATGGGGGTATTTGATGTGTGTAAAATGCAACATATAAATCACATCAATTAAGGCATAAAACTAACCATTTTTAAGTACTAATGTTGGAAAAAGAGTGTTTTTGTCTTCCTTTTGTATTTTCAGGATGAAATGAGCTCAAATTCACAAAAGAAGCAAAAAGACAACTAATTCTAGCATAAATACAAGGAAAGGAATAAAAGAAGACTGCCCGGACCCTCAACGGCATCCTCCAAAGCAAAGAAGAGAAAACAGAAGCCTGAACACGCCCCGTGCTCAGCCAGCACGGGGCCGTGCCCAAGAAGCAGCATAAAAGACAAACTGGTAGAAGCTTCTATTGCCCACCACGGGGCCGTGTCCAGTGAGCACGGGGGCGTGGTGAAACTACAACAGGCGCATTAATTGTAATTGCGAATTACAATTAATGAGGAGAGAGAGTGTCAGACGGGCACGGGGGCGTGTCCAGCGGACACGGGGCCGTGCCCAGCCTTCTGTTCAGCCTATAAATAGGGGTGCTTGGTTTTATTCCATCTCATCCCTTGGCACACCACCTCTCTCACACTTCATCCACCACCCACCACCACAATAACACCATCATCCACCACCATCATCCATTGTCCATCAGCGTTTAGAGGTCCTGCTTGGGACCTGGGTCAAATTTAGTAGGATCTCCTTCAATGCCCATAGGTATTGGATGGCGGGGATCCAAACTCTTTGACCCCCTCATAAGTTAACTACTATTAATATTATAACCCGGCTATTTAGGACTGTATCCCTGCTGACTCAGACTACTTAGTCGAGGGTAACGTCACCGCCAAAAGCGGGGCCTACCATAATTTGCATTAATAACTTAATTCATTATCTTCCAATAATCCGACCCTTTAGGATTGTATCCTTGCTGACTCAAACTACTGGGTTGAGGGTAACGTCGCCTTCAAAAGAGGGGCCTACTACAATAACTAAGATAATCTCTTAAACAAGTGCAAAAGTGCGAAAATAATCAAAGGTTATACTAATACACGAGTCGGATCCAAGTGATTCATCTTGTCTATCTGTTTTTATTTTTTATTTTATTTTTCAGCATTTAGTTAGTTTTTATTTTCTTAGTTTAAAAACATTTTTTCTCACTTTTTGATTTGATTAGACGTTGAGGATAAACCGGTATTAAAAGCTCTTGTGTCCTTGGACGACCTCGGTATCTTACCAACACTATACTACGTCCACGATGGGTGCACTTGCCCATATGTGTGTTTAGTGTTAGTGAATATCGTGTTTTATAAATTTAAAACTTGGCTAAAGGTGTAAAAAGGGCTTAATTATATATCTAAATTATATACACACCAACACACATCAAGTTTTTGGCGCCGCTGCCGGGGACACAAGGATTTTAAGAAAGTTAGGAATCAACGGCCTAATCATATTTTTATTTTTCTTTTTAATTTCTAGGATTTTTCTTAGTTTTTCAGCTTCTGCAGAGCTCAGCACGGGACGTGCCTGGTCGGACACGGGCCGTGCCCAGCGTCGTTACTGGCAGTTTTTAGTTTTCCAAGTTACAGAAGGCTGACCACGGGGCCGTGTCGGTGCAACACGGGGCCGTGTCCAACTTCCAGTAACTGGGGTCTGGAAAATATTAACTGAAACTCCGACCACGGGCCGTGTTCGCTGAACACGGGGCCGTGGTGAACCGTCTGACCAGCATTCTTTTCTGTTTTTATTGCAGGACTTGGAACCCGACGTCAACCTTACGTAGTGTATGAGCTCCAGTTCCAATAAGGACATAAAAGAACCACTAGAAGAACCCGAACGCTTTCTCAGAAAAAGGTTAAAAGCTAAAAATCAAGAGAAGGTTTCGGGTGATCCACCTCCAATGGCGGATCAACGTACCCTTATGGATTATCTACGACCTACCGTAGGTAACCTAGGCGCCGCTATCAATGCTCCGAATGTCGAAGCTAATAACTTCGAACTTCGGCCGCATTTGATACAAATGCTCCAAAACTCCGCAACCTTCCACGGGCTTGCGGACGAGGATCCCCATCTACATATCACCAATTTCTTAGAAATATGTGATACCTTTCGGATCAACGGAGCATCAAATGACGCCATCCGCCTCCGTATGTTTCCTTTCTCACTGAAAGACCGAGCGAAAGCTTGGCTCAACACCCTCCCAGCTGGATCGGTAAACACCTGGGATGAACTAGCCCAAAAATTTCTATATAAGTATTTCCCTCTCGCTAAAACTGCTAAATTAATGACTGAAATTAATACATATTCACAAGAGGACGGGGAATCCTTATATGAAACTTGGGAAAGGTTCAAGGAGTTATTACGCAAGTGTCCGCATCACGGCCTTGCGATATGGCAACAAGTATCCACTTTCTATAATGGATTGTTGCCACACACAAGGCAAACACTTGATTCTAGCTCCGGGGGACTTTTAGGTAATCGACGCCCACACGAAATATATAATCAAATTGAGGAAATTGCTCAAACCAATTTTCAATGGCACACCCCCCGGGGGAATAAATCTATTGCCCCGGGCGCCCATAAGGTCGATGAAAGCACTTCTTTACAAGCCCAAATCGAGGCCCTTTCTTCAAAGATAAAAAAATTGGAAATGACAAAAACAGTCTCGGTTATGGCTTGTGAAGGGTGTGGTGGGTCACATGAAAATTGGAGTTGTATGAAAGAAACGGACGATCAACAAGAAATGGTAAACTACATTGATAATAGACCTAGGCCGTCGGGTCCCCCAACGGGAACTTACAACCAAGGATGGCGAAACCACCCAAACCTTGGTTGGAGGGAACCCGGCAATAGTAGTAACCAACAAACCCAACGAACAAACTTTCAACAACCAAGAAATGAGTCACAAAATTTCACTCAACAAAGTGGACGAGAAAGGCTCGAAGATACTATATCTCGCCTCATCTCCGACACTGAAAAGAAAAACTCGGAAAGATTTCTACAATTAGAATCAAATTTTAGAAATCAACAAGCTAGCATTCAAAACATAGAAAAACAATTAAATCAAATAGCTCAAAATTTTGCCGAGAGACCGCAAGGCGCCTTACCTAGCAATACCGAAACAAATCCAAAAGCGCAAGTTCACCTCATCACGCTACGAAACCGCACCGTAGGGCCTGAAGAAGCGCCACCACCAACAGAAGAAACAGTACCCACACCTCTGCAGGAGAAGAACTCCCCTCCGTCACCAGAGCCTACCAAGGCTCCTCGAGTTCCATACCCCGGTAAGTTAATTCGTCAAAAGACCAATGAGCAATTCGCAAAGTTCGAAAGTCTGTTAAAACAATTGCATGTCAATATTCCTTTTATCGAGGTCCTAACCCAAATGCCCAAATACTCTAAATTCATGAGGGACTTCCTTACGCATAAAAAGAAAATTGAAAATTTGCAATTAGTCAATTTAGGCGAAGAATGCTCTGCACTCGTACTCAATAAACTTCCCTAAAAGAAAATCGATCCCGGAAGCTTCACAATTCCCTGTTCAATAGGGGAATCCCCCGTTCGTAATGCTCTAGCCGACCTTGGGGCTAGCATTAACCTCATGCCCTCATCTATGTTTAAAAGACTCGGCTTGGGAACCACGAGTCCCACAAAAATGAGCATACAACTCGCTGATCGCTCCGTCAAATTTCCACAGGGTGTCATCGAAAACGTTTTGGTAAAGGTAAGCAGATTCGTCTATCCAGCCGACTTTGTCATACTAGATATGGAAGAAGACACCGAGGTTCCCCTCATACTAGGAAGACCCTTTCTTGCCACAGCCCAAGCAGTGGTAGATATGAATGACGGAACACTCACTTTGAGATATGGGGATGATGAAGTAAAATTCGGAGTCGGGAAAAGAATAGAGGATGACGACCCGGTCAACTACATGAAGGTTATTGATTCGAGCTTGGATGCTGCTCTCCGACGGTGTAACATGGGACACCAAGCATCCCACTCAGAAAACATATAACCTCGCATTGGGTCTAGCCTAGGACCCTTATAAACGTGGCGCACCACGGAGGCATTCCGCGGAACTATCGTTAGTTTAGTTTAATCTTTTAGTTTTAATTTGTAGGAATAAAACACACTTATGGTAGTAATGGATGAAAAAGGGAACGAGAAAAATGGCCCCACGCACAAAGAACAGAGCAACCCGACACAAATCTCCATCACAGAAGGCTCAACACGGGCCGTGCCCAACCAACACGGCCCCGTGCTGAACCACCTGCAGAAAAACGCCCAGTTCAGGTAACTGGACACGAGCCGTGTTCAACGGACACGCCCCCGTGTCCAGGCTTCTGTCTCATTTCTTTAATTTATGTTACTGGCACCTGACCACGGGGCCGTGTCCAGACTGCCAGTAACATAAATCTTTGCTTTTTAACACTACACCACACATCCAATCAACCTAAAAATTTATTTTTGGGACACATTGAGGACAATGTGTAATTTAAGTGTGGGGGGGAAGCTAACACTTTGAAATTTTGCAAGTCCTAACAACAAGCCTTATACAAAACTCTATTGGAACCGCTAAACACCCCAAATTTTTTCAAAAATCCTTTCATTTTTACTTGTCTAAAGTTTAAGTTGGGAATCACAAGATTAACAAGGTTATATTTTTAAAAAAATTTACAACCGAAAGCGTCGTGATAACAAGAACCAACATAAGAAAATTATGAAACGGCATAACAAGTCTAGTTAAAATTTAATTATATATACTTGATCACATTAAAAACCCATTCCCACAAAAGTGAGTTTTGAGCCTTTATTGAGCATACAAATTTACATCTTTAGACTAAATGCTCATTTTTCGTTTCTTGTGTGAATAGCCGCTTGGTTCTTACAACTCTAGAACTTGCCACAACGATTCATTCCCGGTCCTTACCAACTTACACCCAAGTAAGTAAATGATGGAGGCATTAGGACTAACCATTTTTCTTTCTGCACCATTATTTTTCAATTTTTTTTTACCACCTACCCAAAATCCCCCTAGTTAACCCCTTTGAGCCTAAACCTTTCATTTCATTACCCTAAATCCCTTTTTACCCACCAAAAAAAACCTTTTTATTTTTCACCCCTTATTTTAGTAACAAAGCTCGGTCTTTCGCAAGCTCGTTCTTTTATGTGACTAAATATATATATATATATATATATATATGTGATGATGAAGTTAAAAACAAACAAAGCTATACAAACAAAAGCTTGTTTGGAGGAATACTTCAAAATAAAAAGTCACTAAAATTTTTTTCGAAAACCGACGCTTTTTACGCTTTTCGCCCTTTTACTAACCACTAACCCAACCACCCACCTTTAACCCAAGCCTAACCCTTCACCCAAAAAAGTTCTCTTGATATTTACAAAGGTATAAAGTTAAAAAGGAGGAGGATTGATTGCTTGGCAAGCTTATGGAAGGCGTGAGTTCCATGCCGCTCTCGAGTGATTCACTAAAAATACACCTACGGCCGAGTGTTGAGTGATTTATCCCGTGAGGTATGTGAACTTGTATATAAATAAAATTTTAAAAAAGGCATGTTATGCCCAAATAAGTAATTTATCCTATGAGACGTTCTCAATAAATCATAACGAATAGGATTGTGAATAAATAAAAATAAAACCTAAAAAGATCTTTGGATTCCCGACACTCTATGACAAACAAAAAACATTCTCTTCTACCTATTCCATTTGGGAGTGTAAGCCACATTTAAAGAGTTTTGCTTGAGGACAAGCAAAAGTTCAAGTGTGGGGGTATTTGATGTGTGTAAAATGCAACATATAAATCACATCAATTAAGGCATAAAACTAACCCTTTTTAAGTACTAATGTTGGAAAAAGAGTGTTTTTGGCTTCCTTTTGTATTTTCAGGATGAAATGAGCTCAAATTCACAAAAGAAGCAAAAAGACAACTAATTCTAGCATAAATACAAGGAAAGGAATAAAAGAAGACTGCCCGGACCCTCAACGGCATCCTCCAAAGCAAAGAAGAGAAAACAGAAGCCTGAACACGCCCCGTGCTCAGCGCCCAAGAAGCAGCATAAAAGACAAACTGGTAGAAGCTTCCATTGCCCACCACGGGGCCGTGTCCAGTGAGCACGGGGGCGTGGTGAAAGTACAGCAGGCGCATTAATTGTAATTGCGAATTACAATTAATGAGGAGAGAGAGTGTCAGACGGGCACGGGGGCGTGTCCAGCGGACACGGGGCCATGCCCAGCCTTCTGTTCAGCCTATAAATAGGGGTGCTTGGTTTCATTCCATCTCATCCCTTCGCACACCACCTCTCTCACACTTCATCCACCACCCACCACCACCATAACACCATCATCCACCACCATCATCCATTGTCCATCATAGAGTGTGTGAGTCGTCTCGGGATCCAAGATTGATCGTAAGAGTTCTTGACAATCAAGGCCATGTTTGCCTAAGTCTCTTACATCACTTGGTGAAGACAAGTGTTTAGTATAATACTTTTTATTTTTAATCTTTTGCACTTTTTATTTGGTTTTGTATTAATGACTTTAATAACTAGTTGTTTATGTTGAAGGTGATCTTTCCTTATCGTTTGTCCGTGGTGTCTTGGCATTATTTTACTGTCTATATAAAATAAAAGATTTTCACCATTCATATCTCCAAGGTCTATATGGAGGTATGTTGGCTACCTGGTCGGGGGTTAAGGGAACGGTTTGGTAAGGGTCTTGCCCTTGTTCAGCGTTTAGAGGTCCTGCTTGGGACCTGGGTCAAATTTAGTAGGATCTCCTTCAATGCCCATAGGTATTGGATGGCGGGGATCCAAACTCTTTGACCTCCTCATAAGTTAACTACTATTAATACTATAACCCGGCTATTTAGGACTGTATCCCTGCTGACTCAGACTACTTAGTCGAGGGTAACGTCAACGCCAAAAGCGGGGCCTACCATAATTTGCATTAATAACTTAATTCATTATCTTCCAATAATCCGACCCTTTAGGATTGTATCCTTGCTGACTCAAACTACTGGGTTGAGGGTAACGTCGCCTTCAAAAGAGGGGCCTACTACAATAACTAAGATAATCTCTTAAACAAGTGCAAAAGTGCGAAAATAATCAAAGGTTATACTATTACACGAGTCGGATCCAAGTGATTCATCTTGTCTATCTGTTTTTATTTTTTATTTTATTTTTCAGCATTTAGTTAGTTTTTATTTTCTTAGTTTAAAAACATTTTTTCTCACTTTTTGATTTGATTAGACGTTGAGGATAAACCGGTATTAAAAGCTCTTGTGTCCTTCGACGACCTCGGTATCTTACCAACACTATACTACGTCCACGATGGGTGCACTTGCCCATATGTGTGTTTAGTGTTAGTGAATATCATGTTTTATAAATTTAAAACTTGGCTAAAGGTGTAAAAAGGGCTTAATTATATATCTAAATTATATACACACCAACATACATCAAATACAAAAGTGTCTTTTACGAAAATCATGTGAAAATCAAATTAAGTGATATAAGTCAAAATTGGTGGCACAAGAATTTTCACAAAGACCTATGATTGATTATTCTCCAGTGGTGGATGCATTGACTTTCCAATATCTTATTAGTCTGGTAATATATAAAAGAGAATTGACATGCGTCTTATGAAAGTTATGTATCACTTGATAATAAGTCATATAAAATAAGTTCTCGAGAATATTATGATTATTATATAAATTCTGATCTGAATACATATACATGTTGTATATGTTATTGAATTAAATATAATTGGAACTCCCCATGAGTATCCTAAAGCATTTGAGTGCTTAAGAGGTTAATTGAAACACCTTATGGATGTAATTATAGTGCACCAATACTCCAATAAACATACATAGAAAATGTGTACCTGGTTATTATGGCATCTCAATGTACACTGTATACAAACATGGTACAATATGAATTTTGAAGATAAAAGCAAGTGTTCTTGATATTTTTGCATATGATACAGATATATATGTGTTTAAAGGGCAAATTTATATAGCAAAACTTCTAAGAGTGAAAGCACATGCATATTTGGATAAGATGAAAAAAATTCCCTCATGGATTGATAATGCTAGAAGCATTAATGATGTCAAAACCTCAAGAACATACTATATCAAGTTCATAGAAAATGTATGGACTAAAATAGCTAGATCGAGTGTTACACAACTCGAAATATTTGCATAAAGAGGGATATAAATTTGATTAAATTAGCTATGTTTTATCGACGTTCTACTTTTAAAAAGTTCACTAAAATCGCAGTTTACAGTGATGATGTCTAGGCATCATCGAGAGAAATTGTCGAGCTTTTAGAGGGAGAATTTTTGAATAACCTTGGCACGGTCTAATTATTACTCGAACTGCAGTTCGAGTATATATGTAATTATATTTTACTAACCCCTCAAGTTTATCTAGAAGATGATGTTTGGATATTTTAGTATGGACATATTTGAACCTTAAAGTACGTTAAAGGTTGTTAAATCATTTGTTATAAGAAATGTCTATTATCATCTCTTACCAAAGTAGAGATTCTCATTCTAAAAGTACCATCGTTAAATGCATAAGTGCATTAATATGTTTTGCTAGCCATGTATGGTTATAATATCTTTCACTTGACTATATTGTCATGGTATAACCTTTGTCAAGCAAAGAGACATTGGAATGAGTTCAAAGAAATATTTCAGGTATAAACGATATTTGATTATATTTTACTAACCCATCAAAACAAGTTTGGTTAGTCTTGTAGTTGTAGGAATGTAACAAAACACAGTCGTGGACATATGATAATTTTTTTGGAAAGAGGCACCTAAAGTCTCGTTAGAAGATTATACAACATTGCTCAACATAAAGGATTGCACATTAAGGGATCAAGCGACAAATCATTCGCTACAAAAGCTTTATTCGAATTTCAAGGAAGATGGACACACATCACTTAAAGGATACATGTTAAAATGAGGGGATACTTACTCAAGTTGCACTCTTTTTCCCTTGACTAAATTTTGTCCCATGGGTTTTCTTAGTAAGGTTTTTAATGAGGCAACACACCTGATCCAAAAGTATCAGGGGGAGAAAATATGCGCTGCACTCTTTTTTCCTTAGCTATGGTTTTATCCCACTGGGTTTTCCTAGCGAGGTTTTTAACGAGGCAGCATCACCAAGCGTATTATAAGAATAATATATTATTTTGTCACGTGGATAGTCAAGGGGGAGTGTTATGAATTATTGTATATTTATTGTGTGACTATCCACTTGTGTTATGACTCTCCATATACTTAACTCCCATCTCTCCATATACTTAACTCCCATCTTGTAAGCCTATAAATAGAGGCATATGTAATCCCTTTTAGACATCAATAAGATATCCATTTTCTCCAATCTCTATTGCTTATATCTATAATGTTAATAGGCTAGTTGTTACACAATACATCTTTTATTTTTTAATTTTTTTTTTAGTTTGAACACCATGGGTTTGAAAAGAGTAATCAGGAGATTTGGTTAGTTTTGTTACTTTTATTCAAAAGAGTAAATTGCCATTTTAGTCCCTGAGTTTTGTCCAAATTTGTCATTTAAGTCCAAATAGTTTTTTTTTTGCCTCTGGGTCCCTGACTTTTCCCTTTTGTTGCCATTTTGATCACAAACACTAACTCCATCCAAAAACTCCATCTTTAACCAGGGGTATTTTGGGGATTTTCATTTTAAATGTTTTCAATTGCCATTTTGATCTAATTCCAAAAAATCAAAAAAATTCCAAAAAATTCTAAAAAATAATAAAAATTCTAAAAAATCATAAAAATTCTAAAAAAATACAAAAAATCCGTTTCGGCGCGAACCGTTTCGAACCCAAACCGTTTCGAGCTGAACCGTTTCGAACCCGAACCGTTTCGACCCGTACCGTTTCGACCCAAACCGTTTCGACCCGTACCGTTTCGACCCGAACCGTTTCGAGCTGAACCGTTTCGACCCGTACCGTTTCGAGCTGAACCGTTTCGACCCGTACCGATTCGACGCGAACCGTTTCGAGCTGAACCGTTTCGAGCTGAACCATTTCGAACGGAACCGTTTCTAGCTGAACCGTTTCGAACCGAACCGTTTCGACCCGTACCGTTTCGAACCAAACCGTTTCGACCCGTACCGTTTCGAACCGAACCGTTTCGACCCGTACCGTTTCGAACCGAACCGTTTCGAGCTGTACCATTTCGAACCGAACCGTTTCGAACCGAACCGTTCCGAGCTGTACCGTTTCGACCCGTACCGTTTCGAACCGACCTGTTTCGAGCTGATTTTTTCGGTTCGAACCGGTACGGCTCGAAACGGGTCGGTTCGAAACGGTACGGGTCGAAACGGTACAGCTCGAAACGGTTCGCGTCGAAACGGTTCAGCTTGAAACGGTACGGGTCGAAACGGTTCAGCTCGGAACGGTTCGGGTCGAAACGGTTCGGTTCAAAACGGTTCGGTTCGAAATGGTTCGGTTCGAAACGGTACGGCTCGAAACGGTTCGGCTCGAAACGGTACGGGTCGAAACGGTTCAGCTCGAAATGGTTCGGTTCGAAACGGTTCAGCTAGAAACGGTTCCGTTCGAAACGGGGTTCAGCTCGAAACGGTTCAGCTCGAAACGGTTCGCGTCGAAACGGTACGGGTCGAAACGGTTCAGCTCGAAACGGTACGGGTCGAAACGGTTCAGCTCGAAACGGTTCGGGTCGAAACGGTACGGCTCGACACGGTTCAGCTCGAAACGGTTCGGGTTCGAAACGGTTCGCGCCGAAACGGATTTTTTGTATTTTTTTAGAAATTTTTAGAATTTTTATGATTTTTTAGAATTTTTATTATTTTTTTGAATTTTTTGGATTTTTTTGGAATTTTTATTGTTTTTTTGGAATTGGATCAAAATGGCAATTGAAAACATTTAAAATGAAAATCCCCAAATTACCCCTGGTTAAAGATGGAGTTTTTGGATGGAGTTAGTGTATGTGATCAAAATGGCAACAAAAGGGAAAAGTCAGGGACCCAGAGGAAAAAAAAAAAACTATTTGGACTAAAATGGCAAATTTAGACAAAACTCAGGGACTAAAATGGCAATTTACTCTATTCAAAACTTAAATCTTTTGAATATGGGTTCATGTGATTTCAATTTTATTGTTATTTTCATCTAAAAGCAAAATCTAGTCAGATTTTCAGTTAACATCTAACTTTTTTTTTTGTCTTTTCCCTCCATTTTAATGAAGGGGCAAAATGATCAATTTTTTTAATGTGTTATAATAAAATGTTAAAAAGACTATTTTGCCCTTTATTAAAAGAGAGAAAAAAAGACAAAAAAATTAGATGTTAACTGAAAAATCTGACAAGATTTTGATTTTTGATGAAGATGACAACAAAATTGAAACCACAGGGACCCGTATTCAAAAAGTTTAAGTTTTGGATTAAAGTGACAAAAGTGGCCAAATCTCAGGGACCATTTTGGCTGTCTACTCGTTTAAAAATAAAAAAGGTAAAGATTCAAATGGTTCTAAAAGATAATAAAAACATTATGCACATTTAAATCAAATACTATTTTCTTTTATTTTTTAAATGTTCGTAACTTTTTTATATGTCATTTAAAAAAAAATTATACCATACAATCGAGCATTTTTTTATCTTTAATATGAGTACCTTATTGTTATACTTAAAAAAAATTGAAAACACAGTTTCATATTATATAATGGACGTACGTAAAACAGAATGAGAAAACCCAGTTGCGTATTACATAATGGACATAATGTAAAACATATTGAGTATTAAACTAAAAGCACAATGGAAAGTAGAACAAAAACACAATCGATGACAACAATGGACAACAGACTAAACACAATGGACATAACGTAAAACACAAGGAGTATCAAACTAAAAACGCAATAGAAAGTAGACTAAAAACACATCTGATGACAACAGATGAAAAACACAATGGAAAACAGACTAAAATACAATGGACAACAAACTAAAACACAATTAATAACAAATTAAAACACAATGGGCAACAAAACAAAGACACAATAGACAACAGTTTAAAACACAATCGATATCATAATAAACACAATGACTAGAACCTATAACACAATGTTTGGAAAACCCTAATATAACAACATCTTCATTGTGTCATACATTGTGTTAGAACATGTGTTATATGTTTGATAAAAACGCGATGGACATAACCCAAATTAACATTGTGTTATGAGTTTTGATAATAACACAATGTATAAAAACCTTAGTAAAAAATGTAAGGACCAAAACCTAGTTGGAAGACACATTAACATGAACATTTAACACAATACAATGAAAACCTAGTAAAAATGAAATTTTTTATTTTATTTTTATATAACAATATCATACTCATATTAAAGATAAAAAAACTCGTTATTATGTGGTGGATTTTTATTTAAAAACAAATGTCGTATGGCAAAATTATAGACGTTTTAAATTGATTGGTGAGGGGGGGGGGGATTGACATGCGTCTTGCATGTGGAGAGAGAAAGTCAAAAAATGTTCGATTTCCTTTATGCCCTTCCATTATTTTCTTTACCCTAAAACTAATCTCAACCCTCTAAATCTAAGATCAATGGACTGGAATCATTTTTACCCTTCTTATTTATGTTGTCTTTTGTATTTGATCCTAATCCTTAGAGTTAAATGTAATTTGAGTGGTTCACATGAGGGTGAAGGGAGTGGTTACCTATTTGGAATAGGTAAACTCCCCATTCACCCAATCAGACAGTGCCACGTCAATTTACCTATTTTGTTTACCTAATGCTCAAAAACGTTGGCGGTGGTTTACCTATCTTGGATTAGGTAAACTATTATTTAAAAAAAAACATAAGTAAAGCTTCACCCAATCATAGGAGGCAAAAGCTGACAAACAGCCCTTCCCCTCATCGGTAAAGCTTCACCGCTCACCCCCTTTCACCGATCGGTAAACACCATCGGCGGCGGTGTTACTGATCGGTAAACCGCTTACCGATGGTGTTTACCGTACCACTCCGCTCACCCTGACAATACATGTTGAATCCATAAAGTTAAAAAAAAACTGACCTCCTAAAGCCCCTGCGATTGCATTTTAAGCATTCTGAGTTCTTGACGTTACCCATTGTTTGCTAATTGTTGGAATGTGGTTGAATGTCCAAAATAACCTCAGGAACTAAACGTTAAGTTATGTCTTCTTTTTCCTTATATCACCCACTTTCGGGGTTGTCCCACTTCAATTCCCTAAATCAATCCATGCCCTAATCGGATATCCCCAAATAACAATGTCTAACGGTATACTAAATCGAATGTAGCATGCTCTCGTGGTGCTGCGACTTGCATTCACACCTCTTAAACTGATGCAAACCCGAGTCAATGGTTTATTTGTTGTGTAAGTTTAATTCATTATCCATCTTCTGTTTATTGGATAAGTTTTCTTCATTATCTTCAATTATGACTTTGTATTTCATAATCAGAAAGCTAAATATGGTTGGATAAGGGGAGGCGGGGCGGTCCGTGATGGATCCCCCGTCACGCGTTATATACTCACGCACACCGCCGCCGCCGTATATATAACGCGTTATTTAATCAACGCGTTAGAATTATCACGCGTTGAAAAGGATAAGGCTCTGCATGTAAGGGGCATTCTCACTACAACACGTGTACATATTCATGAATATGGAAGAAAATGTTGACGAAGAGTGTATGGGTGTTCGTGACGAAGAGTGTATGGCAGCTTAATTTTAAAATAAAAATTATAAAAATTTGGGAGTGATAGAATTCTATCACTCGTGACCATCCCCACTACATTTCTATCACTAGTGATAGAATATTGGGTAATGACATGACACGAGTTGATTGGTTCTTGTGAGTGATAGAAATGTATCACTAGTGACCACCCCCTCCCCTTAAGGTGGGTTGATGGTCTGATGTTTCCCAAGTGCGAAAGAGTAATTTCTAGTTTCTTTAAGGTCGATTAATGTTATATGTGTAACAAGGTTGTTGTTTAGTGTAACACACATGTTATGTAGGAAATCTATTTTATAAAAAATCCTTCGGCGTTGTTTTTTGGTATTTTTTGGTTCAAAATATTTAAAAATATAAATATTGCATGCCCTATTTTTTATATAGAAAACGGCTTCTTACATAGGATTTTCACGGGTTCTCACCTCAAGTGGGTTTCCAAAAATAATCTTTCCAAAATCATCTCAAGAAAACTTTATCAAACCATTACTTAATCCTGAAATCTAAACCTAAGAAATAAACCCCAAACACCCAAAAAAAACTATACCATCTAAACCTTAAACCCTAAAAGCAAAACTCTAAAAGCTAAACCTTAAAGGTTAACGACTAAAAGCTAAAAACTAAATGCTAAAGTTAAACCCTAAAAGCTAATCCCTAAGTTTCTTATCAAATGATCATCCCCATATATACGTATATAATTATTATCTTTGTTTTCATTGTTATTTACTATTATTACCATATTATTAATTTGCAAGTTGTTTGTACATTGGGTCGTTGTACCCTTTCTTTTTTTGTTTATTTTGCAATTTATTGTTGTGTTATGTGTTTTAATTGTTGTACATTTTTGTGGGGTGTTTGTGGGGATAAATCTGGGACGCGTGTCCCTTTGCTTTGTTGGGATTATTTAAGGCTTTTGGGTTTTTGAAACCCTTCATTGTCACCGCCTAGTCTCTCTTCTCTATGTTTGTTTATTACCACCCTTCTGGTAAGTTCTACGACATTGTTGTTGTTGTTGACGTTCGTCTTTCGTATTTGGTTTCTGTTTGTTTTGTTGGTGATGGTGGTGGTACGCTGCCCCTATCTTCTTCTCGGGTTTCTTTTTATTTGGCGACGAGCAATGATGTTTTTGAGGAGAGGCTTCCATAGTTTTGCCTTTTACGGCTTAACATTCTTTTGACCAAAACCGGCAAATTAAGCGTTGGAAAGATGAAAACAATTCGTATTTGTTATAGAAATATAATGATATTGCTGGGGGGGGGGGGGGGGGGGAGCATCAATATTACAATTCCACCACAGTGTGCCACTGATATCAAGACCATGTAGAATTGAAGACTCAACAAGACTAACTACAACTAAAGAGAGTGAAAATATTGTTTCATTATTTATCATCAATAGTTTACCATTTGTCTCTAGGGTTTTAGAGTCTTGTACTATATATATAGCGACCATCATTTGGAGGTGTGTATCTGATAGTATCTTCTTAATGGATCTTTGATGTAATACCCCATGGATAATCCATGGGGGTTGATGCTAAATCTACAATGATATATTTCTGTATTTTGTTTGTTATTCATGAGATTTACCTTCTAAGATTTATGTTTATTGTTCGATTCAAACCAGGGAGATCTCACACCAAATATAAAAGTACAAGAAATAATACTTTGAATGTCCATGTGTTATTTTCGGACCAACCCAACTCAATACGAATGCTAGAAGATCAAACAAGCAAACCAAACCAAGAAGACACATCATAAATACTTAACCATAATGAGGGAATGCGAAGAAGACCAAAGGGTGTAGTGTAGGTTTTATTGTGGCGACCAAAGGGTGTAGTGATAGGTTTTATTGTGGCGTGTTTACGCATTACATCAATTGCCTCCATCTTTCTTTCCCTCAATGCTAACCTTGGCTGCATCGAGTCTGGAACTTGCCGCATCCCATGATACAAGCTTATCGAGGAAAGTAGCTATATAATCGGGCCTGAGGTTCTGCAATAGACTTTTAATTTTAATACCATTATTGTGACACTAATCAAGCATTAGATAGGCTAAAGGGTCACTTTGTTTATACATATGGTGAATGAGGGTGTTTGGACATGCATTTTGAAACTCATTATTGATGCTAAATAGTAAATAATATGATATGATACCGATTTGATGTGCTTCAAACCTTTTGAAGCTGTGATAGTTCTAGTTTTTCTTAAGTGAAGTAATAGATAAAATGACTAAAATGGATTTTTTTTATCTGTTGTTGAAGTATTCAAACTCAAGACTTCTTCTAATAAACCTAAGTATTTTTTTAGAGATTGAATTGAAAATGATTTTTAGCTTAGATAATTCTTACATATTAATTATGTTGGAAGTATTATTTCAATGAAAATGTGGATAAATTAATGATGTTAATATTTCTTAAATAATAATTTTTGTCTTGCAGATATGTAACCGATTAATCAGTTTTATAGCGCAAATATCCAAACACCCCGATAAATATGTGCATCGATCTGGAAGAAAGTAGCAAGTTCTTGCCTTAAAATCCAGGTAGTATGCATGCTGCAATCACAATTCAGTTTCAAATTGAAGTTAGTGAATATATCATGGACATTGTTTATTTATTGTGGAAAATGTAAGCGAAGAGATATAACTACCTCCCAAACATCTAAGGTGAGGAGCGGCTGGCAAGTCCAAGAAAAAGAAACCAATTGTTAGATTATAATTATAAATATATCATATATATATACACTACTCAATAGCTTATGTTACGCCAAGCAAGTAGCCCAATTAAGTCATCCAGAATAACAAAACCTAAAAACTTTAAAAAGCATGCCTAGCTAGCGCATATAAGAAAAACACCCATTTTTTAACACTTAAAAGTGAAAAACATTGCCACCTTATCACTACTTTTGAAAAAACCTTTCGTAAGACCGAGTTCTTTAAATTCTCACAACTCGTATAAGTTTTTGGGTGAGGTATAGTTTTTTTTTTTTTTAGCCGCCAGGGGGGGGGGGTGTTTAGGTTTTGGGTGGTTGTGAGTGGGTTTTTATTTGGGAAAATTACGAAACTGTTGGTTGACCAAAAGGGTTTTCAATTTTGTCACTCTCCTGCGTCCTTGGAAGGACCACTAAGCTTCGGAAGAGTCCGCATGTTATGTTGATGCGTCCATGTCCCTAGAAGCTGACACGTGTCCCACATATTTATGGGAAGAGTCGGTGACTCTTCCGAAGCGTCGGTGGACTCTTCCGAAGCGTCGGTGACTCTTCCGAAGCGTCGGTGGACTCTTCTGAAGAAGCGTGATACATGGACTCTTCAACATGATATGCCGACTCATCCCATGCTCAGTGGTCCTTCCAATGACGCAGGAGAGTGACAAAATTGAAAACCCTCTTAGTCAACCAACATTTTGGTAATTTTCCCTTTTTATTTTGTTGTGTTCACATTGGTTCTCGTGGTTCTCGCAATAAAAGCGGTTCTAAAATAAACCCTCCCCAATATGACAAACATATGCAAGAGATATAATACAAAGGTTAATACAAGAATTAATGATTAATTTAATACCAATATAACAAAAAGAAAATAATATTATTGTTTACTCACATAGTAATCCAACACCAGAGGATTAATTGCATTTGAGGTCTTCAACACAGCAAGCTTCTTGTGCTCTATGTCATCTACACATAAACAAAGACTTTTAAAAATTAATGGATCAATGTTGTTTCAAATTGTTTGGTCATGGATCTTGGTGGAACAAACACAACACTTACATACAAGCCAAGTCCATCCAGAACCAAAGTGAGTAGCGGCACCTAACTTAAACTCTTGAATTAGCGCTTCAAACGAACCGAAATCTCGGATTATTAATTCTAAAAGTTCTCCGGAAGGCTTTCCACCACCACCAGGTTTCATAGATTCCCAGAAGAATTCATGGTTCCAAACCTGTGCAGCATTGTTGAAGGCGGGAAGAATATCGCCTTTATTATATGAAGCTAATATTATGCTTTCTAATGACTTTTCATGTAGTTCAGTTCCCTCAATCTGCTTGTTTAGATTGTTGACATAACCTCTGTGGTGTTTTCCCCAATGATATTCCAATGTCTCTTTGCTCATGTGTGGTTCAAGAGCATCCTAGTAATTAAATTATGGAAAACTTAACAATATGGACATTTTTGACTGACAAAATTAACAAAATAAACACTGCGTTTAGCCTTCATAAAAATAGACATGTCTAAACCAACCAATCAATATTCGACAAATAAGCATTGCCGGCTGAGACGATTAGAAATTAGCCAGCACAAGAACCTTGAAAAGTAGTAAAAAAAGCAATCAAAATAATACACGTGTAAAGCGTGAGTTAAATTTAGATGGAGGATAAAATGCGTGAGCTAAAATCCTAGTTGGCGGATAAAAAGCGGGGGCTAAATCCTAACCGGTAAATAAAAAGCAGGCGGCTAAATTCTAGCTCACGGATAAAATGGAGGCTAAATTCTAGTCGGGGTTAAAGCGGAGGCTAAATCCTAGTTGGCAGCTAAAAGCTCAAAGGTTTTATGTGTCGGCTAAATTCTAGCAGTCTTAACCGGTGGTGCTTATTTTTGAATCATGATTAGCAAGTTTGGACATGCCTATATATATGAAGACTAAAATGCAATATATATATATATCTATATATATATATATGTGTATAGGGTAGGGATAGTGTACATTAATTCAGAAGTGTGAGAAGTGTATTATAACACTATATATAACACTATATAACACCATATAACACTATGTAACACCATATAAACACCATATAACACTATGTAACACTATATGACACTATATAACAATATATAACACTATACATCTATCATAGACATGCTATCAGACAAACTATAGTGTTATATTTGTTATATAGTGTTATATAGTGTTACATAATGTTATATGGTGTTACATATTGTTATATGGTGTTATATAGTGCTATAATGCATTTCTCACACTTCTGGATTAATGTACAGGATCCTCTACCTATATATATATATATATATATGGATTAGGTTCAAACGTGAACAAAATCACATGCGTGAACTGCGTGAACTGATCTGGACCATTGATTTTTATGATCTTGAGATTTTAAATGAGTGGCATGATTGTAATTATTTGGTTATATTTTAGCATTTTATTAAATAGAAAAGGGTAAAAGTGTAATTACATTAATTAGTAATTTAATGATATGGAATTAATTTTGATTAAAAAAATTTTAAAATTCGGAAACTGAATAGTTTCCATATTATTCCATAGCCTAAATCCCATAAATAGCTACAGTTTAGTTTATCAATTTTCTTTATTCCCTCTTAATCAAAATCACAGAACTTCTTTCTCTCTAACCTTCATTGGCGACGGCAAAGGAAACAAGAGGAACACTGTCAGATCAAGCAAATCGCCGGAAAATTCATGGCGGCGGCAAGATGAGTGCATAAATCCTGTCCGACGAAACAGCATAAATCCTGTCCGGCGAAACAGTATAAATCCCTCCGATCTGCGTAAATCCCGTCCGACGAAACAACGATTGATTCATACCTCCGATCAGCACCGTCCGACTCCATCCATCCCTACTGCATCCACCATTCGTCGTCGACGATCTGCACTAGACACTCCGCTGTGAGGTTTCGGTCTCCGTATTTCTTCCGAGTTTCAGACCTAAGTATCTCCTTTCTTCGTAAGCACTCACTTTATGATTCAATTTTGAACTCTTTAATTCCAATTAGTTTAGATGTAATCGTATATATTATTGTTACGATTCACGTTGTAGTGTTTTCTGTATTGAACTGATGCGTAATACGTTGCTTTTTTTCTTTTAGATTCAGTTTGTTTTACGGAATTAGGGTTTTGGTGACATTCGAATCGATAGGAATGTGTTTAATTTGTATTAGTTTGAAAATGATATCAGAAAGTTGTTTAGTTTTGTTGGAGTTCACTTTTTTTGATTTTGCTTTGTTTGTAATGCGATGTACACATGTGTATTCTGATTTTGTTATGTTTTTATGCGATGTACACATGTGTATAGCGTCTGTTTTTGTGATGTCCCAGTTTTTTGTTCAATTTTTTGATTTTGCTCTGTTTTTAACGCGTTGTACACATGTGTATTCTGATTTTTCTCTGTTTTTAATGCGATGTACACATGTGTATTCTGATTTTGCTCTGATTTTAATGCGATGTACATATGTGTATAGCGTATGTTTTGTGATATCTCATATTTTTTTGTGTATTAAATATGTAAAGTTGTTGATGTACACTTGTGAATTATGCAAAGTACTAATTGCTGAGTTTTTTGTGTTATTATAGGAGACGTCGTAAACGAGGAAAGTGGAGATGGAAGGTCGATAAGGATGATTCACGTATGAGGTCGATAAGGATGATTCACGTATGTTTGTTTGCTTGGTCGATAAGGATGTTTCAGCATACAACGCGACGAATAGTTGTAAAAGACTATGTCTTTTTTATTTTTCCGACTATGTTGCGTTTATTTTTTTCACGAAACTGGAACTTGTAATTGTATGTTTTTTTTGGTTTGGCAAACATTATGGAAATTGTTATTTGCTTAATATAAAATAGTTTACAAGTTTTGTTTATATGTATCTATTATGTAGCTAATTACACATATGTACCATGCTGAGTACACATGTGTACTGTTCAATTCATATCAAAGTACACATGTGTATACTGTTGAAATCTGAAGGTTACGTGAATCTTAAAAATCATAATCCGAATTCTGGTGGTGAAATCTAAAAAATAAAAATGAAATAAAAGATAATGTGGATAATGAATTTAAATTAGGAAAGATGTAACTTAATTCAATTATTAAAATAATGATTTAAATCTAATTTTTTATATAATTACAATCATACCTTTAACAACTAAAAAGGAAATCAATGGTCCAGATTAGTTCACGCAGTTCACGCATGGGATTAGGTTCACGCTGGAACCCTACCCTATATATATATATATATATATATATAGTGGAGAGTTCAAATGAGAAGAAATTTTTTGTAAGAAGAAAAAAGAACAAATTTCAACCAATAAGAATGCTTTATTTTACTTCATTTAATATAAGTATTTAATGTTACTATAAGGTTACATTGGTAAATCTACATAGGTCATTAATTTGTAGTCTTCCTCTTTAATAGCTAATACATTAAATTTTTTTGTAACTTATCTTCAAAGTATATATTTTTTCAAAAAAATAAAATAAAATAATTTAAAGTGTAGGATAAATTAGAAGTTGTTTAGAATAAATTACGAGTTGTGTAAGATAAATTTCAACGTGTAGGATGAATTTCGAAATATGTAGGACAACTTTTTGATGTGTGTAGGCAAAAAAAGTTAGTGTGGAAGATAATAATCTTTATGACTAATTAATTAGTAAAAAATGATAATAAATGAGATAAGTGAAAAACTACTTAATGTTTTACAAAATTGCCCTTTGTTCTTTTTCTTCTCAATTAAATTTTCTTCTCAAATGAACCTTCCCATATATATCTAATACTAATAAAAAAGTATGATTAATGCCACATGGCATTCTTATACTAAAACAAGAGCAACTTAATGCCACATGGCATTCTTTCATTCAATTTACTACTACTATTATTACTAATTAATTAATAATTAATTAATACAAAACAATAAAAAAATCCTTAAGAACTTAATACTAACAAATGGATAATGATTATTTACTTTTGACTTATCTAATATATATAGTTAATTATTAGTAACTCTACTTATAATAAACAATTTCAAATAATGTCAATGTGATAACATCTTCTTATTCTTTAAAATGATTTTTTTACTATATGTTTAAAACATCTATTAAATAAATTATATAATAAACAATTTCAAATAATGTCAATGTGATAACATCTTCTTATTCTTTAAAATGATTTTTTTTACTATATGTTTAAAACATATATTAAATAAATTATAATTTTATATTATAATAATAATAAGAATGGTAAAGAATGGGTTAATCCGATATTTGAAAACCGGTTTACTTTCGTGCTTTGAAAACACTTTTAATGTTATTAGACTCGTGTAATAAACGGGTTTAAGGATAGAATATCTTCATAATAATTTTGAAGCAAGTCTTACTCACCGGATGTCCTAAATGGAGTTATATTTTTAAGCTTGCCAAACCATTGATAATTACCAAAGTTCAGTGTTCCAGTGACGTTATCAAAAATATTGATCAAAAAAATGGTTTATGTAATGGAACTCGACTACAGGTTCTATCACTGGGTGACCAGGTTATTGAGACACTCATATTATCCGGAACTAATACTTGCACTTGAACGTTTATCCCTAGATTTCGTTTAATACCGCGAAATAGAAGGATTCCATTTAAATTGAAAAAAAAAGACAGTTTTCTCTCGCTTTATGTTTTGTCATGACGATAAATAAAAGTATAGAACAATTTCTAAGAGCATCTCCAATAAGGGGCATTTTTTTTCATTCTTTAGGGTGCCTAGTTGGCACATGCCCAACCAATCATATTCTTTCTCTCACTTGCCCCTCTCACAAACACATTTTCTCTCTCTCTCTCCTCTCTCCTCTCTCCTCACTACACTCACATAACTCACACTCATCTATTTTTTCTCATTTTTCCTCACAAACATCTTCACATCCTCTCTCCTCCACTTCACACCCTCTCTCCTCCACATCACTTTCTCCCTCCCTAAAAACATCTAAATAGTGCCTTATTGTGGATGCTCTAAGTAAAGTTGGTGTGTTTCTCAAAGAATTGGTTTTACACATGACCAATTATTGCGTTATCTATGGTAAAAAATTCACTTATGTAAATTTTTGAAGAGAATATAAATTTAAATAATTTATAAATTTATATCCTTAAACCCGTGTAGTACACGGGTCTAATAATCTAGTATATATATATATATAGGGGAAGGATAAATCGAAAACCCACTTGAGTTGAGAAAACTCAGAAAACCTTTGTAAAAAAACCATGTAAACTCAAGATACATTTCTAAAAAAAATAGGAAATGTAATATACATATATTTGAACATTTTAAAAAAAGAAACACAAAAAAACACCAAGTAGTTTTTTTTTTTTAAAATGTTACAAAATTTCAGGTTACATAATATGTATGTCCAAAAAAAATGTAACATATAAATTTTCAACATTTTTTTTTTAAAAAATAGTAAGCGTTTTTTTCATTTTTTTTTTCATAAATAGGTCCGTGTACATTTATATTACATTTCCTATTTTTTTTTAAAAAAAAATAAAAATGTTACATAGGGTTTTCTCAACTCACATGGGTTTTCGATTTATCTTTCCCCTATATATATATATATATATATATATATATAGATTATTTAAGTTATAGTATAGTTTTGAGTTATATATATTTATCGTACCAATGCATAAGGAGGTGGCTTCAAATCGATCATGGCTCCAGAAGCAGATTTTCTAGCCTGCGCCGTAAATTTAAACAACCGTAAACTATATATAATTTACCAGAGATAGTTTAAAAAACTGTTTCAAATTTATTTATCCCACATAAACAATAAACTGTCATATATAGATTGATAAAGAGTATAGAGTGGAAAAACCTGACGGTTTAGATTGGAGGCAGACTCTCTGCAGTAGAAATAGGATGATTATAAGTTGTGTTAAGTTGGAGATGGTTTTTGGGTTTTAAAGACATGTAATAAATTGATAGTACTACATGGATCATGTTGTTATTTGGTAGTACAACTATATTATGTGTTGTTAGTACAACTGTACAAATTTTATTTTATGTAAGTTTTTCAAAATAAAAAACTATTTACCTAACAAAGTTTTAATGCTTTGCATAACATAAAATATCCATATATATTAAGTAGCTAGCCTGCTTAATTTGAAACGTCAAAAAAAAAAAAAAAAAAAAAAAATCTTATTCATAAAGAATATATGAAGCACTATGTTTAGTTAGTTAAATAGTATATATCAGGGATTTGGGCCAAACACAAATACATCTTAACGTGTTAAACATGAGAAGTGAAGAACTTTTTTTTTTTGAATTTTTTCATCTAGTCAAGCATGTTATTTAGTTGAATTTAAAAAAAAAAATATTATAAGTTACGCTAATAATTACTCTAGAGTAGTTATATAATTGTTTTTAGGTTTTGGACTTAAAAATATACTTGACTAGATGGGAAAAAAACCTTCTTCACTTCACATGTTAAGTTAAAATTTACAATACATTCAAGCAATTATTAATAAGATTAATGTAATTATTGCATGATGATGGGTTTTGAGTTTAGAACCATTATTGTTCATGTATGATATGTCTAAACCCAAGTTTTATGAATAATCTAATGGTGAAAAAGGAGCATGTGCGATCTATGTTCCCACCCGCAACAAATGTCTGTTGTCTTCCAACAAGTTGTCATGGTTTTGGATTATTGGTATACATCCAATGTGCATTGTATTGACTAAAACTCACAAGTTAATGAAAGTGAACGTGATTATACATAGATGTGAACATCTTTTGCCCAAAAACATGTGTAGAATAACAAATCAAATCAACAGAACTTCTGTTACACTTGAGAATTGTATGATTACAACTTCGAAACCCGAACCTATTTATACATATTGGATCAACGTGTTGAATCGTCACATTCCTCCCCTTGGCGTCGATTCCCAGACCATAAATAGTCCGCCACATCTATTTGGTGCTTGCTAATGTGGAGCTAGCTCACTTGGTAGAAGCTCTTGGGTTCGATCACAAGCAAGGTGATAATTTGGTGTAATTTAGTAGTGATTAGGAGTTGCATGTCATTTGTTGCGACTTGAAAAAAAAAATCTATTTGGTGCTTATCAAGTTCCAATTTAACACATCTAACCCCTAGTGTAATAACCAAAAATTCGAAAATCCAAAAGTAATAAATGCCAATTTATTATGTCGGTGTATATGAGATTAGTGTAATTTAAAGAGTGATCAAACAAATACTAAATAACAATGTTGTATTTAACAAACTAATAAGTAGATAATATTAATGTGTTAATTTAATTATAATCGTTTAGTGTCTACTAGTTTTAATTTAAACTAAAAGGTTCATTTTGCATATTATATAATATGCTAGGGGTATAATTAAAAACTTGAATTAAAAGTCTTGACTTTCTTGAACGAATTTGTCACTTGTGTAATTTTAGAATTAAAGAATTTTAATGGGTATGTGATTGTCTTGTTTATTCCATATAGTTTTTTTTTTTTTAAATCCATCGAAAAGTTTTTTTGACTCTATTCCAAATCTTCGATCAAATTGACATGGTTTTCCTTTTCTAATATCTCTAAACATGGCAACTATATTAAGGCCTCTTCAAGCCACACAAAATCCCTCAAGAATAGTAGCACCACCTTAAAAACTCTTTTGTTCTAATACATTCGCTGATCACCGGTCAAATTCCGAAAGGCCTCCATGATTAGGTCTTGAATTCGTTTTTTTGCAATTGAACAACGATGACAAGGTTTCATGAGCAAGCATCGACTTCTAAGACGTTGACCCATTACACGTACCGTTACCCAGCCCTGCTACACCTTCGATTTAAACCACCACCTCTACTTTGGGCCTTCTGGTCGTATGACTTTGTCGCATGTAGCTCTGCCGTTGCTCTTGCTCTGTTGCCGCTATCCGTCCCTACCCTCGAACCAGATTCGTTGTCACCATCTTAACGGTTTATCATGGTTGTCGTGACTCGTTTCCCGGTTCGCTCTATTCCTTCTGATTACTTAAGGTAAATCATCCGTTCTTACGCGTATCGGTATGTCTATAGTTTAAATAAATGGTTCGACAAGTAGGATTTTCCTGACGACCGTAGTCATCAAAGGCGATGACTATTGTCTTTTATTTAGTATAGTGAACACCTTGAACTACTACCATGTTAATATATTGGGTTAATTAATAAAAAAAATAGAGAGACTAACATATGGCTCGACATTTTAAAATATTTTAATAATAATTAATGAATAGTTTTGACTTGAAACCTTTTGTGAAAGACGATTTTTTGTCCCTATCTATATGGTAAAATTGACAAACATATTCATGCTATTTTGGCCAATTCATACTCAATAGGTTATACGAATTAAATTAAAAAAAAAAAAACAAAGACAATAGACAAATGAAAAAGGTTTTGGTGCTTTGGTTAATTTGTATCCTCCATGTAAACTAAACCATATGGTTTTCACTAAATTTGGATTGCCTTAAACATACACGTATAGGTGTTGGTGTTTTTATTAATTAAGCAAACTTAATATTTCTAATGTGAGTGGAGCCATTTTTGAATTCATTTGTATCCATAGCCTTTTCTAAATATACATATATATTATACGTAGGTGTTATTTTATAGACCATTAATGAGGAGTTATTCTGTAAAACAAAAGTTTCTAAAAAATAGATTATTGTCGTCGGGAATTTCTTAACGCACGAATCAATTAACCTGAATGAATTTTCATAAAACTGATTTTGGGTAAAACGGGATGTTTAGGTCTTGATTATTTGTGGAGGACTTGGTTTTGTTTTGCTTTGCTTGCCTTTACGATACGGATTCGTGACCCTTTACATCGTAGTATAACTTTATTTAATTTCGTTACCCTTTGGTTCGGATTCTATTTCATTTTCATGATAGTATAAATATAAATTTATATCCGTTACTTTGTAGTACGGATTTTGTCATCATGGTCAGTCTTCAGTAATTCTTTATTATGTTATTTTGATACTTCTTGGTGTTTTGGAAATTGTCCGTTATCTCTGGCATTGTCTTGTTTGATTATTATTATGTTGTAGCATGCCATACCTCAGACTTGTATTCATGGTCGCATGTTCCCGTTAGTTTTATTTTAGTTGCCTGTAGGTTATTTACAAGGCCTTAGTATTTGTACTCTGTCACCTGAGCATGTCTGGCTTGCCGTTTGGGCGTCAACGGCATGGCACTTATCGTGACAGTGCGTAATAAAAGTTCACGGCGTCTCTAGCTCGTGCTTATGTAGCACCTTGGACCCTAGAGGCGTATAGATCGATCTTAGCTCTGAGTTTGAGTCTGTTGTCTGGAGATGGAATAATGGGTATACGCGACACTCACCGTCTCATAGGTTCATAGAGTAGCTACCTGTGTACCAGTCTGTTTGTTTGTAGCTCTGGGTGCTTCTATGTTACACGATTTGTTCTGTTGATATACATCTGTCGTGTAAGTTAGTATATGTTTCTGTATGTGAATATGTTCAGTATTTGTTCTGATATGTCTGATAAGTTTTGTACGCGTCTGATTATACTTCTGATTATGTATCGGGTTATGCTTCTGATTATGTTCAGTACATGTTCTGATGTGTCTGATACGTTTGGTACGCATCTGGTCGTGTTTCCGATATCGAGTTAATCATGCTTCTAATTATGTACAATATCCGATTATGATCTGTATTAGTTATGTCTGTTTTGACTCAGTTTCTGTTTTAGTTTCGTCCCAGTATGAGTCTCAATTTGGATTTCGATTCCCTGTTATACGGATAGTTTGTATCTGTGAGTACCCGTATTCAGTATTTGATGCAATCTTTGTTCTATACTTGTCGTTGAATCTGTCTTTGTTTCATGTCAATTCTCTCGATCGGTTTAATAAGTTTTGTTAGAATTAAATTATTCTACCTTTAAACCTAGGTTATTCGATTATTTTGGTTATTGAATATAAATCTCCAAAGTAATAGAAATAATTATTTTTTTATTATATAATCACTTTTGAAGTATGTTTCATTAATAGATATTAATCTTAATCCAAACGTTTATTTAAAGATGATGATTTCGACAATTCTTTTCTTTTAAAGGTTAGGGATTTTTTAATGGTATTTAAATGTGTCGGTTTAAGTATTTGTTTTTTTTGTTTATGTATTGCTTTCCCACGCCGGTTTACAAATTGTCATAAGTACTTGGTTTGAGATCCAAGTTATTTGAATTATTCTATTTCTTAAACATACGTTTTCAAAGTTAGAAAATTAGTTATTTTTATCTAATGATAATCCGCTATGAAATTTGATAAATTATTTTATTGATTAAATTCAGACATTTATCGTAAGAAAATAGTTTTGCCAAGTATCTTGTTTTGACAATAATAGTATTATTTAATGTTGCTCAAAATATTAGATAATTATTATTTAATTTGCTCAGACGTTTCATTTGATATGTCAGAAAATCTCTTTATATGAATACTTGTTTAGTTAAACGATGTTTCAAAATAAGTTTGTTTATACAAGCTAAATTGTTCTAGTCATCATGGTCAGCGATGTGTCAGTCTCTACAACGGTTTTGTGTTTGGTTCGGTGTCCGTTATGTGTATGGATGACTTTTGTTTCCGTATCAGTTTTCGTTAAAGTTTCAGATCGGTTTGTGTATCAGTTTTTGTATCAGTCTTTTGTCTGCATCAGTTTTCAGTACTCGTGTCAGTAATCGTTTCAGTTCAGTCTTAGTTATGTTATGTTTTTCTTTCCGCTGATATGACTTTACTTGTACTGTTGATTTCTCCGTTACTGAGCAATTTTTGGCTCAGTCGTATTTTTCTTTTTGTGTTTTTCCTATTTGTTTTACAGGTAATATGGGATGATCTGGGATTTCAGTGACGAGCGTTAGGAAGTTGCTGGCCAAGATTCTTTATTTCAGTAATGTAATAAATGTAATTATGAGCTTTTATTTAATATTATGGATTGGTTTTAGTTTTGATATCTGTAAGAGTGACACGTCAGCCCTATAAGGGTCGGGGTGTTACAATTATGGTATCAGAGCAATGGCTCTCTTTGCTCTTTCCTGTAGAAAACTTAAACCTTAAAAAAATAACATGAGAGTTAATGGGTAGACGTTGGGTTAGGATGTAAACTTTTGATGAATCTTCATACTTAACAGTATGTCGTCTTTTGGTCTATTTGCTAGAGGCATTTTCTTTTGTCAATCACTGCTTTTGATTATGTTCAATACCCGATTCCGTTTTTGTATCAGCTGTATCGTTTGACTCAGTATCCACATAGGTTTTGTGTTCTTATTTGTCTTAGTGTCGGTTTTAGTTTCGGATTTAGACCCAGATTTAGTGTTTAGTTTAGTTGTGCCAACACATCTTTCAAGAGTCTATCACAGTATTTGTTTTTGCGCCGGGTTTTGTTTCCTTTCTTGTTCCATATCAGTTTTCAAAAATTTCGTAAGTTCTTAAGTACATTGTGTTGATATGTGGTTATCTAAGTTACTTTGTTCCTTAAATATATAGTTTCCAATTGTAGAAAAAAAATGTTATTTAATCAAATAATAACCTGTTATTAAATTGGATAAATTATTAATTTTGGTAAAATCCAAATGTTTATTTAAAGTAAATAGTTTTACTTCTTATCTTGTTTAAAAAAAAATCGGAAAGTTGCTAAATGTATATCGGCTATATCGAATAGTTATTCTATCATCATTGCATAATTCATGAAAGAATCAGAACTTTGTGGAAGACACAACTGAAATAACTATGACATTGAAAGAACTCAAGTACGCTCCACGTGGACCTTGCTACCATACTTGCTTCAAGAGGTGTTTCACATCAATAATATGTATCCTAGCAGAATCGACACATCTACATTAGCTATCATCTTGTATTTCTTAGAATTATACCACGTGACTAATGATTTTATTGTCGCTTTGCAAGTCTTACAACTTGGATTAGTCATCGAGATGCATGACGGGGAAACAACTAGGGCACTGATGTAAGGTGATTGACAATTACGGTCATGAACGTAATTGTGAATTACAGGTACATACGTGCGCTTTTGGATTCCTATTATGTAGATTGGTGCCTACCTGAATCTGTTTACGTCTTAGTACTAAGATTTCCGATCCATTCGACTAGGTTTTGATCGTATTTGAATATAATTTGTTTCGGTCCCAACTTACTTACCATGTCAGTAAAACTATATTATTAGTGTGTGATACCCGTTTGTGCAATCCGAATTTAGCTCCTTATGTGTTAGATGCCTTAATTTCATAGACACAAGACACGTACACATTTTCTAGAATTTATAGAGAAAAAAATAACTTGGTATTAATGTCATCATATTGTAGTACTAAATAATATAAAACTTCCGACGCACACTACTAAGATATAAACTTTTATTAGTGACGTTTGAATTTGAACTCAGAATATTAATAATTCAATCTTTTTGTATAATCAAAATATTGTTTTAAACTTTGAATTTTGAATTAATAAGATTTGTTATCGTGTAGTAACATGTAGTTTTTGTATAGCATTAATTCCGAGTATGAACTTATTTTAAGATGCGTAATATTGTAATATTCTGTATATTTCGAGTAGTGAAATTAATGACATATAACAATCTCATATAAATTGAATAAAAACTATTAATTGTAAATAATTTAATTAATTTCATCGATAATTAATTATATGTATTTTATCTTCCGATAAGACATAGATGTATTTTATGTTATCAAGACCTATTTGTATCTTGACGTACCATAATTCTAATTATCTGATCCAACTATATTAAAGTTTGAATTTTGATATAATATTATTTCGCTACCATCTAAATTTTGAGATACGAAGTTTTAACCTTAAATCTTGAATCATATAGCCTTGATACTTCGTGATCTAGACATAAGATATTTGTACATGTTTTTATAAGGTGCTCTACTTAGTAATTTCGAGGACGAAATTTTTCTTAGGGGGATAGAATTGTAATAATTAAAAATTCGAAAATCCAAAAGAATAAATACCAATTTATTATGTCGGTGTATATGAGATTAGTGTAATTTAAAGAGTGATCAAACAAATACTAAATAACAATGTTGTATTTAACAAACTAATAAGTAGATAATATTAATGTGTTAATTTAATTATAATCGTTTAGTGTCTACTAATTTTAATTTAAACTAAAAGGTTCATTTTGCATATTATGTAATATGCTAGGGGTATAATTAAAAACTTGAATTAAAAGTCTTGACTTTCTTGAACGAATTTGTCACTTGTGTAATTTTAGAATTAAAGAATTTTAATGGGTATGTGATTGTCTTGTTTATTCCATATAGTTTTTTTTTTTTTTTTTTTTTTTTTTTTTTAAAATCCATCGAAAACCTTTTTGACTCTATTCCAAATCTTCGATCAAATTGACATGGTTTTCCTTTTCTAATATCTCTAAACATGGCAACTATATTAAGGCCTCTTCAAGCCACACAAAATCCCTCAAGAATAGTAGCACCACCTTAAAAACTCTTTTGTTCTAATACATTCGCTGATCACTGGTCAAATTCAGACGTTTCATTTGATAGGTCAGAAAATCTCTTTATATGAATACTAGATATACAAGCTAAATTGTTCTAGTCATCATGGTCAGCGATGTATCAGTCTCTACAACGGTTTTGTGTTTGGTTCGGTATCCGTTATGTGTATGGATGACTTTTGTTTCCGTATCAGTTTTCGTTAAAGTTTTAGATCGGTTCGTATATCAGTTTTTGTATCAGTCTTTTGTCTGCATCAGTTTTCAGTACTCGTGTCAGTAATCGTTTCAGTTCAGTCTTAGTTATGTTATGTTTTTCTTTCCGCTGATATGATTTTACTTGTACTGTTGATTTCTCCGTTACTGAGCAATTTTTTGCTCAGCCGTATTTTTCTTTTTGTGTTTTTCCTATTTGTTTTACAGGTAATATGGGATGATCTGGGATTTCAGTGGTGAGCGTTAGGAAGTTGCTGGCCAAGATTCTTTATTTCAGTAATGTAATAAATGTAATTAGGAGCTCTAATTTAATATTATGCATTGGTTTTAGTTTTGATATCTGTAAGAGTGACACGTCAGCCCTATAAGGGTCGGGGTGTTACACCTAGACTTTGCACAGGTTATTAACTCACGATAAAACATTATTTCTAATTTTTACACCAACACTCTAGAACTTTCTTTCAAGCTAGATCAAAAAAATTATGAGGCCAACAAGATTTTCATTGTAAAGGTCATGATCTAATTATTGATCATAAGTATCAGACCATCAAAAATACATCTAACTTTTTTTTTTTTGAACGGCTAAATTTCACGTTGCCCAGATTTGAATCTGGGTCTTCTCCAAAGAAGCTTTGTCTCTTACCACTAGGCTATAATATATATCTAACTATAAGCAATACAAACACATTACTATTTTGACCCAGGTTAGTAAGGATAAAATTACATTAATTAAACCGAAATCATCATTCAACCTCGATACAAAACCACAATCATGTAACACCAAAATCAATCCAGAAAATCATCAGCACCAATTCCTTCCCTGGTTATTTTGCAGCAGTGTTACGCATTGCATCAATTGCCTCCATTTCACTTTCCCTCAATGCTAACCTTGGCTGCTTCGAGCCTGGAACTCACCGCATCCCATGATACAAGCTTATCGAGGAAAGTTGATATATAATCGGGCCTGAGGTTCTGTAATGAACATTAAATTTTAATACCGTTATTGTGACACTAATCAAACATTAGATAGGCTAAAGGATCAACTTGTTTATACATATGGTGAAAGAGGGTGTTTGGACATGCACTTTGAAACTGATTATCTGATGCTGATTGCTGAATAATCCACTATCATAGTGGTTGGATTTTCTTCAAACCTTTTGAAGCTGTGAAAAAATAGTTGTACACTTGTACTAGTGTTTCACAAATGAAGTAATAGATAAAACGACCAAAATGGACCTTTTTATATGTTGTTGAAGTATTCAAACTTAAAGACTTTGAACAAACTTTAGTATTTTTTTTAGAAATTATTTCCTTAATGAAGTTTCGAAAATATTTAGCTTATATAATTCTAACATGTTATGTTAGAAATATGATTAAGAATGAAAATGTGGGAAAATGTATGATCTTAACATTTCTTAAATAATGATTTTTGTCTTGCAAATATGAAACCAATTAACCAGTTTATATCGCAAATCCAATCACCCCCTGTATATATAAATGTGCTTCGCGTATGAAAATAGCAAGTTCTTGCCTTAAAATCCAGGTAGTAAGCATGCTGCAATTACAATTCAGATCCAAATTGATGTTAGTTAACATGTCATGGACATATATTATATGTATGGTCTATTTGTTGTTGAAAATGAAAGTGAAGAGATGTAATTACCTCCCAAACATCTAAGGTGAGGAGTGGCTAGAAATTCAAAGGAAAGAAAAAATAGTTGTTAGATTAGATTATATACATACATAACCCCTGTATGATGTACAATAAATATAACACAGGGTTAATATATAGTTGTTAATAGCGGCTATAGCGATCGCTATAGCGCGCTACGTAGCAAACTGATGCCGTGTTGCTATTAGGGTTATAGCGAGAATAGCGACAATTATATTTTTTTAAATTTAAATAGCAATTAAATATAGCTATAAAATAGCTGGATTATATGATTTTGTTAAATAAACATGTAAAATATTTTGAGTAAACTGCCAAAATGGTGCTTGAGGTTTGGTCACTTTTGCCACTTCAGTCCAAAACTCAAACTTTTTGAATCTAGGTCCCTGTGGTTTCAATTTGTTGCCATTTTCATCCAAACTCAAAATTTGGTCAGATTTTTCAGTTAACATACAACTTTTAATGTTTTATTATAACATATTAAAAAATCTGACCATTTAGCCCTTCATTAAAAGGGAGAAAAAAGACAAAAAAAACTAGATGTTAACTAAAAAATCTGACCAGATTTTGCTTTTAGATGAAAATGGCAACAAAATTGAAACCACAGGGACCCATATTCAAAAGGTATGAGTTTTGGACTAAAGTGACAAAAGGGACCAAACCCCAGGGACCATTTTGGCAGTTTACTCAAACATTTAAATTTTTTTAGTGTATCGCTATTTATAAAATAGTCGCCCGCTATTTATCGTTATTCGTCATGTAGCTATTCGCCATTAACAACTATGGGTACCTTATCGCTATTTGTCACTATTCGCCATCAATAACTATGGGTTGATACATGAATTAAAACCAAGATAACTAAAAGAACATAATATTATTGTCTACTCACATAAGACCCCAACACAAGAGGATTAATTGCATTTGAGCTCTTCAGCACAACAAGCTTCTTGTCCTCTAAGTCATCTACACAAAAATAAACATTGAAAAAAATGGGTTCCAATTTCTGGTTGTAGATCTGATGGAACAAACACTTACATACAAGCCAAGCCCAACCCGAACCAAACTGAGTAGTGGCAGCTAACTTAAACTCTTGAATTAGCGCTTCAAATGAACCGAAATCTCGGTTTATTAATTCCAAAAGCTCTCCGGAAGGCTTTCCACCACCACCAGGTTTCATAGATTCCCAGAAAAATTCATGGTTCCAAACCTGTGCAGCATTGTTGAAGGCTGGAAGAATATCACCCTTATTATGTGACGCTAATATTATGCTTTCTAATGACATTTTATCTAATTCAGTTCCCTCAATTTGCTTGTTTAGATTGTTGACATAACCTCTGTGGTGCTTTCCCCAATGATATTCCAATGTCTCTTTGCTCATGTGTGGTTCCAGAGCATCCTACCATACATACAACATGAAATATATAGAATATATATTAATTACAGTTTACAGATCGAAGCAATTGAACTATTTAAGCTATATTAGTTTGTTAAAACTTACCCATTAGGATTTCCACATGGGTTTCTTAATATTTTATTTTTTATATAATATTACCACCCAATGAAATTATAAATATAAAATTAAAAAGTTAGTGAATTAGTTGATTATTTATTACCTAAATTAAAGGAAAATGTTTGCAGGTAATCAAGCTGATAGCGCCTACGTGCATTCACAATCCGTACTCAAATTCTGTGAGAGAACTTTTTATATTATGAAAAGTGACTATAGGTGGTTGGAAGTGATTGTGAGTAGATGACACAGAAAATGTTATTGTTCATCTGTAAATTTCTCTATAATTTTTTAATATATTTTGAAAGTGGTTTTAAGTGAAGGAAAGACAAAAAAGGAATCAGAAAAGTATAAAAATATTATTTAATCAAAAGTAGAGAGAAAATATAGTTGTTTTTAGAGAAATTATAGGGTAAAAAAGATGGAAGGGATGTGAATGAAATAATATCATACCCACTAATTTTTTTTAAACTAATCACATACCCGAACACCCATTATATTACCCGTACCAAATGTTTCAGGTATCCCCACTGGTTTCGGGATCGTTTGTCATCCCTGTATAGTACATGTTACTCATACCAATGCATAAGGAGGTGGCTTCAAATCTATGTTGGCTGATATTGTCCCGGAAACAGATTTTCTAGTACACGGTCTCTGTGACGTGTGTAAGCTCTGAGACAATCTACAGAATTCTGTAATTGGTCCAAATTTAATTATTCAACAAAAGCCAGAAACTATTAACTGTCATATATATAGATAAGAGTAAAGAGTGGTAAAACCAAACCTGGAGCGTAAAGAAAGGTGGAGGTTAGATGAGAAGCGATTGTGGTGACAGACGCCATTACCATGTTTCTGCAGCAGCAGAGGTTGTTTGTAAGGAGAATGAGGATAGTTGGGATGTGGATGGGTTTGAAAGACCGGTAATTGATATAGTAGTACAAGTCACAAGTGTACAACTACGTACATGGTTCATGTTTTTTCTTGATAGTACAACTATATGTTGTTAACATTGTACTACAACTAGATAGATTTTATGTTATGCTATTATATATTTTATAAATAAAAAAGTATTTGTATTTGCATAATGAAGTTTTGATGGTTTGTAAATATTGACTTTGTTGAATATCTATGGTTACCTAATTCGAGAGGTCCAACATTTCTTATGTATAAAAAACTAGTTGATGCCCCGTCCGTGTTGTGGGGCGATGGCCGAATAATGAGCAAGTGTTAGTCAGCTCATTGACACGGAAAACAATTAAATCGAGTCAACCAATTAAAACAAAACACTTTTATAGTTTTGATTAAAAAAAACTAAAACAATGGCAATATTGTAATTTTTAACTGAGAGAAAGTTGTATTTTTTGACTGGGGTAAAATCGTAATTTGACAAAAGATAAAGTAGTGGCAGTACTGTAAATTTGAACCTGGGGCAAAATTGTAAATTTTCACAGGGGCAAATTCGTAATTTTTAACTTGGGGTAACAACGTAATATAAATTTGAACTAATGGTACAATCATAATTTTAAGCTTGAGGCAAAAGCACAATTTTATTTTAAACCGAGGGCAAAATCGTAATTTTGAGTTGGGGGCAAAAACATAATTTTATTTTGAACTGTGGAAAAAACGTAATTTTGAATTGAGGGCGAAATAACAATTTTTAAACGGGGAAAAATCACATTTTTGAACAGAGGGCAAAATCGTAATTTTTAAGTGGGGGCAAAAACAAAATTTTATTTTGAACTGGGGGCGAAAAGGTAATTCTGAGCTGAGGGCAAAACCACAATTTTATTTTGAATGGAGGGTAAAATCGTAATTTTGAGCTGGGGACAAAAGCGTAATTTTATTTTGAGCTGGGGGCAAAACCGTAATTTTAAAGAGGGACAAAAACGTGATTTTAGAATGGATATAAAATAATAAACTGGTTGGTCCAATGGGAGAGTGCCAGGCAAGGTCGTAATTTTGAATTGAGGGCAAGATCGTAATTTTGAGATGGGGACAAAAAACGTAATTTTATTTTCAACTGTGGGCAAAAACGTAATTTTAAAATGGATATAAAACAATAAACGTGTTGGTCTAATGGGGAGTGGCACTATTCCCCATTTGGTTTTTGTATATGTAGGGTAATATCTAAAATAATATGAAGAGTATTTAGATACTTAAATAACAGCTTTGTATAATAATTGGATTTTTGTTTAAAAACAAATATTTCACATATAAGGTTTTATATATTTTTCGTGCATTATATGTTTTAATTGAATAACACACAAATATGGGATCTAAAATAAAGTTGGGAATATATATATGTTGTGTATGAAATACTTACTATCTGTATTTAAGGACTTACAGCCACCAAAAAGAGATTTGTTTACAACTATATTTGGTTTAGGGGTGTTCAAAACTATCCGTATCCGAATATTCGATCCGGAGTATTCGAAAATTCGGATATCTGAAATTTCATCCGAATTTTTCGAATTCGGATTCGGATAGTGATTTTAAAAAAATTCGGATATTTTGGATATCTGAAATATCCGAAAATTTAATTTTCATCTTTTTTCGAATATCCGAATATCCGAAGTATCCGAAAATATCCGAAAACTTATATTTGGATATCCGAAATTATCCGAAATATCCGGTTCCGAATTTGAAAAAATAATAAAAATTAAAAATTAAATAAAAAGTTGAAATTTCGGATATCCGAATTTCGCATACGAATTCGGATAGTGAAATCTAGTATTCGAAAATTTCGGATATCCGGTTTTGAACACCCCTAATTTGGTTATTGTTACTTTGATGAAAGAATATTCTCTAACACTAGTAGGTGTGGGCGTGGCTAGCTTGACGTTTTAGTCCTTTAACGCCGGCTACTCATTTTTACTATCAAACTTACATATATATATATATATATATATATATATATATATATATATATATATATATATATATATATATATATATATATATATATATATATATATATATTGGAGAGTTCAAATGAGAAGAATTTTTTTGTAAGAATAAAAAGAAGAAATTTCAACCAATAAGAATACTTCATTTTTCTTCATTTAATTTTTGTATTTAATATTAGTGTAAGATCATGTGTAGTGGTTAAGAAATATAATGCCCCCACCATGGGGCATTATCCGACACGTGGCAACCCAGTCAGCATGGGGCGTTATTGCAAAATTAGCGTAGTGGGAATAATGCCCAAATAATGCCCCTTTCAATCCTTAAAAAAAAAAACAAAAAAAAAAAAAAACAAAGTGATTTCTCATTGGTGGGTCAACATAAGTCAAAGCTCCAACAATGCAAAATGGCGTTTTAATAATCACGCCTGATTCATTTTTTTTGAAAAATAACGCCCGGTAACGCCGGGTGTAGTGGTTACCGGGGCGTTATAGGGCGTTTTTTTGAAAAAAAATTATAAATCACGCCCCACTACACACGGTCTAAGGGTATATTGGTAAAATTAGATGGATCATTAATTGGTAGTCTTTCTTTTTAATAGCTAACTAAATTAAATTTGTAACTTATTTTCAATAAAACATATTTTTTCAAAAAAAGAAAAAATATATAATTTAAAGTGTAACATAAATTACGAGGTGTGTAGGATGAATTACGAGCTGTGTAGGATAAATTTCAATATGTGTAGGATAAATTTTAAAACGTGTATGATAAATTTTGATGTGTGTAACCAAAAATTTAAGTGTGAAGGATGATAGTGTTTATGACTAATTATTTAGTCAAAGATAATAATAAATGAGTTGAGAGAAAAAACTATTTAATGTTTTACATTTGTACCCTTTGTTCTTTTTCTTCTTAATTTATTTTTCTTCTCAAATGAACCTTCCCATATATATATATATATATATATATATATATATATATATATATATATATATATATATATATATATATATATATATAGAGGACCGCTAAAATGAAAACCACCTCCAGTTGTAAGAACCACGAGAACCACTTTCTGGCCATTAGATCAAGAAGATGGATGGATGAGATTGAAAGTAGTTAAAATTAATATTAAAAACTTTTTGTCTTATTATGTTTTTAATACTTTATTGTTAAAGGGTATATAAGTAAAATTGTTTTTTTTTTATCTTTTTATGTATATTAATTTTTAATTACCTTTTTGTCCTATTCATTAATTACTTTTTTGTCTTAATTATTTTTTATTAAGAAACAGATTTTTTTGTTAAAGAACTTTTTGAAATTAGATTTTTATTATATTTTTTTCTAAGATTTGTTTAAAAAAAATGTTTTGAAGAGCCGTTTTTTACGCCCGGCTTTTTCAAGCGTCGTTTTTTTAACGCGTCGTCATTTACGTTAAAATTTTACGTTTTGCGTTAAAAAAATTACGTTTTCCGTTTTACGTTAAAAAATTACATTTTCCGTTTTACGTTAAAAAATTACATTTTCCGTTTTTACGCCCGGCTTTTTCACGCATCGTTTTTTAACGGGTCGTTTTTGCACGCCGTTTTTTACGCTCGGCTTTTTCAAGCATCGTTTTTTTTAACGCGGCGTTTTTACGTCCGTTTTAACGCGGCCTTTTTTACATCCCGTTTTTTCGCGGCGTTTTTTATGCCCGTATTCACGCCCCTTGTTTAGACGCCGTTTTATCACACGGTTTTTTACGTTTTACAATTTACGTATAAAAGTTTTACGTTTTACGTTAAATAGTTGTTACATAAAAGTTTACGTTTTACGTTAAAAAGTTTACGTTTTACGTCAAAGAAGTTTACGTTTTACGTTAAACGTTTTAAACTTTTTACGTTTTACGTTAAAATTTTTACGTTTTACGTTTTCCGTTAAAAAAGTTTACGTTTTACGTTTTACGATAAAAATTTTACGTTTTACGTTAAAAAATTTACGTTTTTACGTTTTATGTTAAAAAGTTTACGTTTTACGTTTTACGCTTTACGTTAAAAAGTTTACGTTTTACATTTAAAAATTTACGTTTTACGTTAAAAAGTTTACGTTTTACGTTATAAAAAAAAATGGGTAGAGCTTCCTCTGTTTTTGGTCGCCCCGACAACACAAGTTGTCGTTATAATTTTCAAAATTCAATAATCAATCACAATATCAATTTTTATCAACTATATCAAAATGTAAGAATACTTTGATTGAATCGATTCGAGCCCGTTTTCACGAAAATAAATAGAACTATAAAAATAACGAAATAAATCGCGCCGTAAAATTTTTACCAATCTTCGACCGAGCCCGAAATTGAAGCTGACCGACTTCCAAAACTGACCCGAATCCCGAGACCTGAACCGAAGCCGTTGACCACAGTTAACCGAGGCGCTGACCAAGGTTGACTTTGTTGACCTGAACCCATAACCAATCTAACCCGACTCGTTGAAGCATAACCGAACCAAGCTTGACCCGAACAATCTCTGACCGATTGCCGGCGGACTTCGAACCGAGTCTGTTGACCGACCCGAAATCTGACCTGCTAACTCGACAGCCGAACCGAACATGAACCCGAAGCAATAGACATCATCATCTTCAACATCAAAAATCAGGAGAGATATGATGAGAGATGATGGTAGTTGTAGATTCTCAACTCCAAATTCCTAATTTAATCACGGCAAGTTTATGTACAGAAAACCCCAAATTAATAGCTCAACATGTCAACAAGAATATGTAGTCTACACTAACAGTTGTCTCCTCTTATGTATACTTTTCATGCCAAAAATCAACATTACAAAGAATGAAAATATAATCAGAGGTGAACATACTCGTGACTGAAGAAGTATGTGTGTGTTGTCTATTACCGCCTCTTTCCTGCTCCGAGACCTAACACCCAAAATTGAACCCGAAAAGATCAATCACCTTACTATCGTCATCCAAGAACCCGTCACCATGATGTTGTCAGTTGACGCCGTCGCGCCGCCGCAATTCATGGTGGTGGCCGATTGTATTTACAGAAGAGGGAGAGAGGAGAGTGGACCAGAGAGAGAGAGAGAGAGAGAGAGAGAGAGAGAGAGAGAGAGTGTGTGTATGCAAGAGGGAGATGAGTGGATGGGGAAGGATGAGTGTGGCTGGAAACGTCATCACCGACAGGTTGCTGGAGTCGTTGTTGGCTTCATGGAAATCTCATCGGAGAAAGATGGGTGCAGTTAGGATGGTGTGTAGCATAGGAAGGTGAGTGGTTCGGGAGGTGTGTGAGTGGTCGGAGACCCGACGCCGAGTGTCGCCGGGGATAGAAAGGGGGCAGTGTGTATGGGTGCGGCTTATGTGTGTGTTGCAGGAAAATAAGGAGAGAGAGAATGAGAAGATGATGCATAAGAAATGGCAGACATGAAAGGTTTATATTTTGAAGAGAGAGAAATCTCTGGTGAAATTAAATGAAGAGAGAGGTTGGGGAGATTTGACATATGGGGTAAATGACCAAAATATCCTTTATGTTGGCATAATATGATTGGTTGAGAGTGGTTCTCACGGTTCTTACAACTGGGGGTGGTTCCTATTTTAGCGGCTCCCTATATATATATATATATATATATATATATATATATATATATATATAATGGCTTCTTCAAATTCAAGTGATTCGTATGAGAAATTTGCTTTGTCATCCTTAACGGACGATGGGGCGGAATTAGTGTTATCATCAGTGTCGATTGTGGTGAAAGCTATTGTTTACGATACAAACGAAGGGACTTCCAAACCTAAACGGAGGAAGTATATGGTTCGTCAACGTGAAACAGCAACCCGATTTGTTGATAAGTGATTATTTCTCACCCGAACCAACGTATGATGAAAGATTGTTTAGGTGTCGTTTTTGTATGAGTAAAAATTTATTTTTAAGAAGATCAAAGGATTTAGAGGATAATTATTTTTTTTCCGACAAAGACCTGATGTGCGTAGTAATTTAGGATTTACCACATGGAAAAAGGTCACGGCCGCCCTAAGACAATTGGCTTACGGCAATAGTTCCGACATAATGGATGACTATTTAAAAATGTCGGCATGAGTGGCTAGGGAAAGTCTTCACAATTTTTGTTAGTACATCATTGAACTATGATGTGTGTAAAATGCAACATATAAAATACACCAAATAAGGCATAAATCTAACCCTTTTTAAGTACTAATGTTGGAAAAAGAGTGCTTTTGTCTTCCTTTTGTATTTTCAGGATTAAATGAGCTCAAATTCACAAAAGAAGCAAAAAGACAGCTAAATCTAACATAAATACAAGAAAAGGAACACAAGTGGATTGCCCGACCCCTCAACGGCATCCTACCAAGCAAAATAGAGAAGACAGAAGACTGAACACGCCCCGTGCTCAGCCAGCACGGGGCCGTGCCCAAGAAGCAGCAGAAAAGACAAACCTATAGAAGCTTCTATTGCCCACCACGGGGCCGTGTCCAGCGGACACGGGGGCGTGGCGAAAGTACAGCAGGCGTATTAATTGTAATTGCGAATTACAATTAATGAAGAGAGAGAATGTCAGACAGGCACGGGGGCGTGTCCAGCGGACACGGGGCCGTGCCCAGCCTTCTGTTCAGCCTATAAATAGGAGTGCTTGGTTTCATTGCAACTCATCCCTTGGCACACCACCTCTCTCACACTTCATCCACCACCCACCACCACCATAACACCATCATCCACCACCATCATCCATTGTCCATCATAGAGTGTGTGAGTCGTCTCGGGATCCAAGATTGATAGTAAGAGTTCTTGACAATCAAGGCCATGTGTGCCTATGTCTCTTACATCACTTGGTGAAGACAAGTGTTTAGTATAATACTTTTTATTTTTAATCTTTTGCACTTTTTATTTGGTTTTGTATTAATGACTTTAATAACTAGTTGCCTATGTTGAAGGTGATCTTTCCTTATCGTTTGTTCGTGGTGTCTTTGCATTATTTTACTGTCTATATAAAATAAAAGATGTTCACCATTCATATCTCCACGGTCTATATGGAGGTATGTTGGCTACCTGGTCGGGGGTTAAGGGAACGGTTCGGTAAGGGTCTTGCCCTTATTCAGCGTTTAGAGGTCCTGCAAGGGACCTGGGTCAAATTTAGTAGGATCTCCTTCAATGCCCATAGGTATTGGATGGCGGGGATCCAAACTCTTTGACCCCCTCATAAGTTAACTATTATTAATACTATAACCCGGCTATTTAGGACTGTATCCCTGCTGACTCAGACTACTTAGTCGAGGGTAACGTCACCGCCAAAAGTGGGGCCTACCATAATTTGCATTAATAACTTAATTCACTATCTTCCAATAATCCAACCCTTTAGGATTGTATCCTTGCTGACTCAAACTACTGGGTTGAGGGTAACGTCGCCTTCAAAAGAGGGGCCTACTACAATAACTAAGATAATCTCTTAAACAAGTGCAAAAGTGCGAAAATAATCAAAAGTTATACTAATACACGAGTCGGATCCAAGTGATTCATCTTGTCTATCTGTTTTTATTTTATTTTTATTTTTCAGCATTTAGTTAGTTTTTATTTTCTTAGTTTAAAAACCTTTCTAACTTTTTGATTTGATTAGACGTTGAGGATAAACCGGTACTAAAAGCTCTTGTGTCCTTGGACGACCTCGGTATCTTACCAACACTATACTACGTCCACGATGGGTGCACTTGCCCATATATGTGTTTAGTGTTAGTAAATAACGTGTTTTATAAATTTAAAACTTGGCTAAAAGTGTAAAAAGGGCTTAAATATACATCAAAAATATATTACACTACACACGCATCAAGTTTTTGGCGCCGCTGCAGGGGACACAAGGATTTTAAGAAAGCTTAAAATCAACGGCCTAATCAGTTTTTCAAAACCTTTTTAAAACGCGCGCACATTTTTCTGCATTTTAGTTTAGTTTGCATTTACAGTAGCCTGAACACGGGGCCGTGCTCACTGAACACGCCCCCGTGCTGCATATTTTTTAGTTAGATACCCAGATACAGAGTCTGAACACGGGGCCGTGCTCATTGAACACGCCCCCGTGCTCAACGTGACCAGTGACTTTAATTAAAACGCCCAGATACAGACCCTGAACACGGGGCCGTGTTCACCAGACACGGGGCCGTGTCCAGCCTTCTGTTTCCGTCTTTGTTTTTGTTTTCTGGTCCCGAGACTCAGTTGTGATCTGCTGAGTGATTCTTATGGATCAATACTCAGGAGGTTACAACTACACCTATGAAGAGGATGATTATATGAGAGACTATTGCACTAATTGTGGAAACCCGCACTCGGTACAATATTGTAACTTGTTTCAACCATCCACTTCATACAACCATTATGAGGAGCCCAGGTACGAGCCATCAACTTCATACACATCCTATGAAGACCCAAGGTATGAACCCTCTCCCTCATACTCATATTTTGATGGTATGAGCCGCGAAAACGCTTAACAAAACTAACTTCCTCAGTAACTACGTGCTAAATTTCGGGACGAAATTTCTTTCAATTGGGTATTTTATTACATTATAACTGGTGTTTGATATGATTGGTGGCTCTTTGTTGAATCGTTACACCTCCATTAGGGACACGCCCTAGGTGGTAATTTGGGGGTGTGACAGTTTGGTATCAGAGCCACTGGTTATAGAGAACTCGGTTTTAAAATGTTTTCATAAAACCAGACTATAACCGAATTGATCCAAACGATGACCATGACACTCAGCTCCAGACTGCAAGGTTCGTTTCTCATTTACTATTGCATAGTATATCTAGTGTACACTTATGTATAACATTACACGTGAATGCACACTTGGCACAACAGCATGAGCCCTTACATTACCAACCCCTGTTATGTGAACTGCTAGTGTGACACTTCCCTTCGACTATTGCGATTCTTGATCCCATAAAACCCCCCGCTTGCTATTTGAATGCGGGGAACCTTTTAGCGCAAGTTAAGAGGCACTGAGATAAGCATGCAAATCGCCTTATTATTATGGGTGCACACATAATAATAGCGCGAGGTGCATGCAAATCCCAGTGAGGCTTAATGAGCGTGAGAAGGGTCTGCCCTATTGTGTGTAAACTTGGTAGTTTGTAGATTTCAATGTGATACTCGACTTTTACCTCATTTCGATTGGAGTTATGTGCCTCAGGGTTCAGTCGTCAGTTAGGACTGACTCCCACCTTTGTTGTAAATAAGCATGTAGTAGAATTAACTGATAGTAAATCGATAGAAGCTTCTCATGTTCTTTTTGGTTGTAAACTTGACCTCGTGGGTCAAGTGTTCGATATTGACCTACTTCCCAATACTCTTGTAAGTTTTGACATGGTCGTTGACATGGACTTGGTTATCTATGTATCAAGCAGAAATCCCCTGCAAAAAGAAAATCGTGCGTTCCCTCTCCCCAGTGGGGAATCCTTATCCGTTTAAGATCATCGTAGTGGTGCCGTTGTTGGCATTGTCACAGTCGTGAAAGCCCAGAAGTGCCTACGGAAGGGCTACTCTGTTATACTAGCTCCTGTCATCGATTCGCCACTTTAAGAAAGGAAGATCGAGTGTCTTCCACTTATCCATGAATTTTCTGACATGCCTTCTGAAGAGTTACCTGGTTTACCTCCACATCGTTAGGTGGAATTTTAGAATTGACCTTATGCAAATCCTGATTTCCTTCTGGGGTACAGCAATCCCTTGGATTCGCTGGATACTATCACAGCTTCATCATAGGATTTTCGAAGGGTTCGCAACTTCAACCTCCTTAGCACAGCCGGGAGCTGTGAATCCTTAGGAAAACAAAGTCGCGGAACGTCTTTTCAGCTTTTGAAACCCAACCCTACAACACGCGGAGCATCACTTCTATCCGAGAGTACCGATGATCCAGCGATGTACCATGATGGCTTAATTCAGAGTCCCAGTTACACGCCGATGCAACACGAGAGAGTGATGAATTGCGTAATGGTGTTACGGAGAGGAACTGCACGACCTACAATCTCCGGTGGAAACCGTGGTCGTTGGATTTAAGTGGGAGGCATTACTTAGACGGTACCGAATGCACCAATTAGACCGATCACAAGGGCCTCCAGTGCACCCTTGTTTCAATAGAGCTAACCATGTGATGGCATCGCTAGATGGAACTTCCGAACGAACACGGGATTAGGAGAACTATACCCACGCATCCCTGTAGACGAACCTTATCACTTTCACTTGTCATCGCCGCTAGAAGTGAAGCAGACACAGTTACACGCGTTTTGTCGTTTTGCAACACTAACCTTTACCCACCAAACTCTGTTTTGGACAAATAATACATTCACGCGACCGCAATGTAACGAACCTCCCTGTTGTGCCATGCCGCCATGCACCACTACTGGAAATTACTTCTAGACAACAAATTTGCTGGCCAAATCCTTCGGATGTTTAATGGACCCCTGTTTCGCTCGATTCTTTGTACGAACCTCATTAATCCCCTGTTTCTTTGATTGGCAACTGATATAACAAAACGCTAACCACCATACCATGATTTCCACCGATCACAAGATTAGCCCCCCCAGGCGTTGTAAAGTATCTATAGATCGAGTTCGTCGGAACTCACTTCAAGCCATTGTTTTAGATCAATTTTCGGGACGAAAATTCTTTCAAGTAGGGGATGATGTGACACCCCGCGAAAACGCTTAACAAAACTAACTTCCTCAGTAACTACGTGCTAAATTTCGGGACGAAATTTCTTTCAATTGGGTATTTTATTACATTATAACTGGTGTTTGATATGATTGGTGGCTCTTTGTTGAATCGTTACACCTCCATTAGGGACACGCCCTAGGTGGTAATTTGGGGGTGTGACAGCTTAAATATACATCAAAAATATATTACACTACACACGCATCAAGTTTTTGGCGCCGCTGCAGGGGACACAAGGATTTTAAGAAAGCTTAAAATCAACGGCCTAATCAGTTTTTCAAAACCTTTTTAAAACGCGCGCACATTTTTCTGCATTTTAGTTTAGTTTGCATTTACAGTAGCCTGAACACGGGGCCGTGCTCACTGAACACGCCCCCGTGCTGCATATTTTTTAGTTAGATACCCAGATACAGAGTCTGAACACGGGGCTGTGCTCATTGAACACGCCCCCGTGCTCAACGTGACCAGTGACTTTAATTAAAACGCCCAGATACAGACCCTGAACACGGGGCCGTGTTCACCAGACACGGGGCCGTGTCCAGCCTTCTGTTTCCGTCTTTGTTTTTGTTTTCTGGTCCCGAGACTCAGTTGTGATCTGCTGAGTGATTCTTATGGATCAATACTCAGGAGGTTACAACTACACCTATGAAGAGGATGATTATATGAGAGACTATTGCACTAATTGTGGAAACCCGCACTCGGTACAATATTGTAACTTGTTTCAACCATCCACTTCATACAACCATTATGAGGAGCCCAGGTACGAGCCATCAACTTCATACACATCCTATGAAGACCCAAGGTATGAACCCTCTCCCTCATACTCATATTTTGATGGTATGAGCCTTCGTACTCATACTTTGAGGAGTCAAGATATGAACCACCACCTTCATACACTTATTATGAGGAACCATGGCGTGAACAACCCACCTCATATGAGTACTATGAAGAACAAAGTTTCGACCCTTATCCATCATATACTTACAATGAAGAACAATGGTGTGAACCATCTACTTCATATGGGTACTATGAGGAGCCAAGGATCGAACAACCGGATTCAAGCTTTGAGGATCCCAATTCTTTCTCTCTCACCGAAGTGACCAATAGGATATTAGAACACATTAAAACTATCGAACGTTGCATAAAAGAATCTCGCGCAAGGGAAGAGGAGTCCCGCGCAAGAGAAGAATTAAATTTTAATAATAACGTAGAGATAGTTGAAAATGTAAAAATGGAAGAACAAGAAAGTGAAAAACTGACACATGAGTTAAGCAACGAAAAAAGTGAGGCCGATGATGTTAAATTTCAAGAAGAATCTAATTTCGAAGAAATTAATCTCTTGTCACCTTCTTTCGAAAATCATTGTTTAGTAACCCCTCATGCCAAGTTTTTAAAAGAGTTAAACACTAGTGCTAAAATTGAAGAAATGGTAAGTGTTAAGTTAACAAATGATCAAACCTCGCTAATAAAAGAAGATCCTTTTGAAATTAACATCACACCGGTTCCATGTTTCTTTCAAAATTCCTTTATTAGTAATATCACCATTGATAAAGATCTTTGTGTTAACATAATGCCTAACTGATGCGGGCCCAAGCGTGGAAGAGCGGGCCATCCTGTATTTGGAGGCCCAAGATCGCGTCACAAAAGGGGCTTCACTGAAATGGCTCTAACTTGGGCTACGGCGGTTTGGGTCATCGTCCGGGCCGAAAAAACGCTTATTTCTATTAGTTTTTTTTTCCATTTTTATGTTTTTTCAAGTATTTTTTGCATTTTGTTTTTGGGCTTGTGTTTGGCCCGTTGTCTTTTTTAGGCCCATTTCGAATTTCTGTCTCTATTTATGTATTGCCCTAGTCATTTGATCAATCAGAATTGAATTTTGAGAAAACAGTTTTTTCACTTCAAATTCCGTGGCCTTTCGGGTTACAATTTGGGGGTTGGGGAAGAACTACACGGGTATTCGCAGAATCAACGTGTAATCTTCATTTTTCCGTTTCACGCGCTACATCACTAACTATATTTTTTTGAAAAATTAAGTATTAGTGATTTTTCTCCACTTCAAATACCCATTTTTCTATCCGATCGAAAGGTAATAAAATCAATCGGTGTGGTTGAGGATGTCTTGGTTCAAACAAATCAAATGGTTATTCCAACCGACTTTGTCATCCTCGATGACGCTCCTCTAATCTTAGGAAAACCTTTTGTGAAAACTCATGAAGCTTTGAAAAACCGGAAATTTAACAACCTACCTCTTCAATTAGGGGCATTCAAAAGAAGCATAGATCTTGAACGTTCAATGAAATATCCTTTTGGCAATAATGACCCCCTAATTGAAGATGAAGATGAGCCACCCGATACAACTGAAGAAGATGACCACTTTGTTGAAGAAGAGGTCGCCATAGAACAAACCTTTAAGGTTCTTGATCTAGATGAGCCACAAAATAAGGTGTCTCATAAAGACCCACCCATTGAGCTCAAAGAACTTCCTAAAGGTTTGGAATATGCTTTTCTAGACAAAGATGGTAATTTGTCTGTAATTATTTCATCTAAATTAAGTAGCGTAGAAAAAGAGAAATTAGTTAATCTTCTTAAAAAACACAAAAATGCGATCGCTTGGAAGCTTGTAGATATTAAAGGAATAAGTCCTTCCATGTGCACGCACAAAATTCTAATGAATGATGACTACAAAACAGTAATTCAATCACAACGAAGAGTAAATCCCAATGTACAAGAAATGGTTAAAAATGAAGTCATCAAGCTACTTGACGCCGGACTAATCTATCCTATCTCCGATAGCCCATGGGTGAGTCCTGTCCAAGTAGTCCCAAAGAAAGGAGGTATGACGGTAATAACTAATGAAAAAAATGAATTAATACCGACAAGAACCGTCACAGGATGGAGAGTTTGTATAGACTATAGACGATTAAATGATGCAACAAGGAAAGACCACTTTCCTTTGCCCTTCATTGATCAAATGTTAGAACGACTATCCGGTCATAAATTTTATTATTTCTTGGATGGTTTTTCAGGTTACTTTCAAATACCGATAGCACCTGAAGACCAAGAGAAAACAACTTTCACATGCCCCTACGAAACTTTTGCCTATCGACGCATGCCATTCGGTCTATGTAATGCACCTGCAACATTCCAACGTTGTATGGTAGCCATTTTCCATGATATGATAGAAAAGACAATGGAAGTCTTCATGGACGACTTTTCTATCTTTGGAGACTCATATGACCAATGCCTTGATAACCTTGAACGAATGCTATCCCGATGTGAGGAAACCAACCTCGCCCTTAACTGGGAAAAATGCCATTTCATGGTAACAGAGGGAATAGTACTCGGTCACAAAATCTCAAGCGAAGGTATGGAAGTTGATCGAGCAAAAATAGAAACTATTTCTCGATTGCCTCCACCATCCTCCGTTAGAGCAATCAGAAGTTTCTTAGGGCATGCCGGATTTTATAGAAGGTTTATCAAGGACTTTTCAAAAATTTCAAGACCTCTAACAAAATTACTTGAAAAAGATACACCTTTCATCTTCGACAAGGAATGCAATCAAGCATTTCTAACCCTCAAGGAAATGCTAGTCAATGCACCTATCATGATAGCGCCCGATTGGAAATTTCCTTTTGAAATCATGTGTGATGCAAGTGACTTTGCTGTTGGAGCAGTCTTGGGACAACGAAAAGAGAAGCATTTCCACCCAATTTATTATGCTAGTAAAACGCTTAACGATGCACAAGAAAATTACACAACTACAGAAAAAGAATTACTAGCTGTGGTGTTTGCTTTTGATAAATTCCGTTCTTACCTTGTTCTTTCTAAAACTGTAGTCTATACAGATCATGCAGCTATCAGATACCTCTTCAAGAAACAAGACGCAAAACCCCGTTTGATCAGATGGATTCTACTCCTCCAAGAATTCGACATTGAAATCAAAGACAAAAGAGGAGCAGAAAACACTGCTGCAGATCATCTTTCACGCCTAGAAGACCCAACTTTAGAGGCAACCAGGGACGAGCATATAAACGAAAAATTTCCCACAGAGTCCTTGGAGATGATGGAGAATAGACAAGAACCATGGTATGCCGACTACGCTAATTATTTAGCTAGCGGTGTAGTCACCAAAGGATGGCTGCATCACCAAAGAAAGAAATTCTTTGCTGATGTAAAGCATTACTTTTGGGAAGACCCTTATCTTTTCACAATGTGTGCCGACCAACTCATCCGAAGGTGCGTCCATGGTAATGAAGCACGAAGAATTCTCCGTCATTGTCATGGAGGTCCATATGGAGGACATCATGGTGCCGCTAGTACCGCACGAAAGGTATTTGATTCAGGATTTTATTGGCCAACCATTTACAAAGATGCACAAGATCTTGTAAAGACATGTGATGCTTGCCAAAGATCAGGTAATATTTCTTCCAAAAACGAAATGCCTCAAAACGGCATTCTCGTTTGTGAAATTTTTGATGTGTGGGTACTCGATTTCATGGGACCCTTCCCACCGTCAAAAGGAAACAAATATATACTTGTGGCAGTCGATTACTTGTCTAAATGGGCAGAGGCCGAAGCTCTTCCAACAAACGATGGAAGAGTGGTGGTAAAATTTCTGAAAAAGTTATTCTCTCGTTTTGGAACACCAAAAGCTTTGATAAGTGATAGAGGTACCCATTTTTGCAATCATCAACTCAAAAAAATATTAACAAGGTATGGGGTCTATCACCGGGTCTCAACAGCATATCACCCTCAAACAAATGGGCAAGCCGAAGTGACTAACCGAGGTTTAAAACGAATACTTGAAAAAACCGTAGGGTTAAATAAAAAGGAATGGGCTGATAAATTAGATGATGCTTTATGGGCTTTTCGAACTGCTTATAAAACCACTATAGGCACAACCCCATATAAGCTTGTCTATGGAAAAAGTTGTCACTTACCAGTAGAAATAGCTCACAGGGCCTACTGGGCAATAAAAAGCGTAAACTTAGACTTAGAAACTGCAGGTAAAAATCGATTCTGTCAAATGAATGAATTAGACGAATTAAGGAATTATGCGTAATCTAACTCCGAAATTTATAAGGAAAGAATGAAAAATTTACACGATAAATATATTAAGTCTAATGAATTTCGGGTAGGGGACCAAGTTCTTTTGTTTAATTCACGACTTCGATTATTTCCTGGTAAACTAAAATCTAGGTGGTCAGGACCTTTTTCCGTCACCCACGTTTTTCCTCACGGTGCAGTAGAAATTAAAACTCGAAATGGTATTCCATTTAAAGTCAATGGCCAACGGCTAAAACTCTACCGAGGATCCATTGAGGATGAAGAAGAGGAGATCTCGCTTCAAACGGTTGACGAATGAGAAGCATCCACATCATACCCGAAATGTTGCAAACAAACGAGTATACATCCAAACCGGTAAGTCTTCTAACCATGTTTTCGGAAAAATGGGCACTCACACGACCACACATAAAAAAAATTATTTTTAAATTTTTGCTCGGCACGCGGCCGTGTCCGCTGGACACGGGGCCGTGTCGACGCAACTGATGGGATAAAACCCCCATTTCATAACAGTTACCTCATTCTACACGCCCCGTTTTGCCGAAAACGCTCTGGTTCAAGGCGATTTTCCGCAGATTTCGGACGTTACTTCCACGTTTAACAACATCAAGGTATGATTCTAACATCATTAGTAGTTAGATTAGTTATTTGCATGTAGTAGAAACATCAAAATTTGGGGAAAAATCTAGGGTTCTTCAAGTTTATCCGGATCGAACTTCAAATTTTTGATGTAATCTGTTAGTATTAGTCTAGATTAGTATAATGGGAAGTAAATACACTTGTATTGTTGATAGATTTGTCCGATTTCTCACAAAAACCTCAAACCCTTGTTTTTAAACCGAAAAAGATGAAATTGGAAGGGCAAACGGGTTATTTTGGGAAAAACGACACTTGGGGTTTCATTTTCGGGGGAAACCGCACCTACTTAGCAAAAAATTTTCAGATTTTTGGGACCGGGACGAAAAATGAAGTTTTTGGGTTACAGACGTCTGGACACGGGGCCGTGACCGCTGAACACAGGGCCGTGTCCAGCCCACTGTTTACAGTTTCTTTAAAAATCTCTTTGTTTCGTGCTAATTTTTGGTGTATTCTTTCAGATGGCAAAGTTCACAAGGTTCAATGCAAGTGAACTCGATGCTAGGGCAAGATACGAGCTACTTCAAACAAGGCCCGAGGAGTACCCCAGACGAGCATGCACGGACCTGTTAACCTTGGTAAACCTGTTGGACCGATTCAACAACATCGTTACGGGACCACTAAGGGTTGCATTAACCACTCGGCTTAGGTCGGTACATCAATGCACCTTGGAGTTCTATAGCACTTTTACCTTCACTTCAAGGTGTGACCCATTTGACAATGAAGGGGTTGCATTTCGGTGTGGGGGACAAGGTACTCGATCTCTATGGCACAGTTTGGAGCAATTGTGGGACTGTACGGGGAAGAGGAATCGGGAAATGAGGAAAATACCGGGGGATTAAGAGATTTGGATGAAAATGAGCGTCAAGCTGCATGGGCTCAAATCGGTGAAGGAATCTACAACCCTAGCAGCACCAAGAGTACTAAGCTGAGGGACCCACTCTATCGCTACATTCACAGGCTCCTTACCTACTCTCTTAGCCAACGACACCACAGTAGTGGCGTTGTAGGGTTGAAAGATTTGGTTGTCCTTCACTGTATCCACAACCGGAAGCCTCTAAATGTTCCATATCTCCTGCTACGAAACATGCATCTCAACCGCCTTGCTCGTGCTCCAATACCTATCTTCTTTGGAGGGTGGGTGTACCATCTCTTCAAGCACTTCACACATATCCCAAGGTCCTTTGAAAGAAGCCCATGGTCGGGACGAGTTAACTATCACATTTGCCGAGCCATGAACTTACTTTATGAGGCGGAAGACGGGACAGTGAGCTTCCAAAGGATGCAAGGCTATGCATGGAACCCGCAGGAGGCCCTAGTTCTTCACGCACCACCTCCACACTACCAATATCAACCCCATGGTGATCCGGGTCAATCCTCCTCACAAGGAGGCGGTTTTCCTAACTTTCAAAGCTTACATGATCTTTTGCAGGAAAACCTCATGTTTACCAGGAACACCTACAACCTTGCCAACAATACATACCACCGGGTCGGCGCTATCGAACGAAACATCAACGATATACAAGACGATATCGGTAGCATCCGGGAGTACATGGCGGGTCAGGGGGATGGAGGTGATGATAGCGATGAGGACATGGAGTAGGGGGTTTGAAGGAGCATGAGCGGGTTGATGGCGAGCCCACAGGTTTAAGTCCCTTTTATCTATCGAATAGTTTGTGGCCTGCGTGCCAAGTGTTGAACAATTTACTTTCCTTGACTACTTTTATTTTCCGCTTTATTTTTCTTTTACTTTATGCTTGGAACAATTAACTATGGTAATGTAGGATGTTTGGGTTGCTTGGTGTGGTATTAAGTGATGAAACAGGTACAAACCGAGGCTTAGAGTGCTAAGCCTTAGCACTCATAAGGCCAGGATGGAAAAAACCGGAGGAAGGAACCTGTTTTTCAGGCTCACAGACTGTCCACACGGGGACGTGTCCAGCCGACACGCCCCCGTGCTCACCTCCTAGGACTGCTGTTTGGTTACTTTCCTGTAAGTTTTTATTAGACACGGGGCTGTGCCTAACCAACACGCCCCCGTGTTCGCCTTCTGTAAGTTTTCGTTACTGGCAGTTCACCACGGGGTCGTGTCCAGTGGACACGGGGCCGTGTCCAGACTGCCAGTAACATAAAATCTTTGCTTTTAACACCATATTACACATCTAATCAACCTAAAAATTTATTTTTGGGACACATTGAGGACAATGTGTAATTTAAGTGTAGGGGATGCTAAAAACCTTGAAATTTTGCAAGTCCAAAAAACAAGCCTTACACAAAACTCTATTGGAACCGCTAATCACCCCAAATTTTTTTCAAAATTTTCAATTTTTCTTTACTTGTCTAAAGTTTAAGTTGAGAATTCTAAGATTAATAAGGTTATATTTTTACAAGTTTACAACCAATAGTGTCGTGATAAAAAGAACCAACATACGAAAATTACGAAACGACATGACAAACTTAAGTTAAAATTTGATTATATATACTTGATCACATAGAAAAACCCATTCCCACAAAAAGTGAGTTTTGAGCTTTTATTGAGCATACAAATACACATCTTTAGACTAAATGCTCATTTTTCGTTTCTTGTGTGAATAGCCGCTTGGTTCTTACGACTCTAGAACTTGCCATGACGATTCATTCCCGGTCCTTACCAACTTAAACCCAAGTAAGTAAATGATGGAGGCATTAGGACTAACCCTTTTTCTTTCAAAACCATTATTTTCATTTTTCTTTTCACCCACCTAAAAACTCCCCCTAGTTAACCCCTTTGAGCCTAAACCTTTCATTTCTTTACCCTAAAAACCCTTTTACCCACCAAAACCCTTTTTATTTTTACCTTTTATTTTAGTAACAAGCTCGGTTTTTGTGTGACTAAATAAAAAAAATGATGAAGTTTGAAATAAACAAACAAAGCTCTTAAAACAAAAAGCTTGTTTGAAGAAATACTTCACTAAAAATAAAAAGTCACTAAAACAAAATGTTTTACGAAAACCGACGCTTTTTACGCTTTTCGCCCTTTTCTACTAACCACTAACCCATTCACCCACCTTTAGCCCAAGCCTTTACCCAAAAAGTCCTCTTGATATTTACAAAGGTAACAAGTTAAAAAGGAGGAGGATTGATTGCTTGGCAAGCTTATGGTAGGAATAAGTTCCATGCCGCTCTCGAGTGATTCACTAAAAATACACCTTCGGCCGAGTGTGAGTGATATCTCCCGTGAGGTATGTGAACTTGTATATAAATGGAATTTTATAAAAGGCATGTTATGCCCAAATAAGTAATTTATTCTATGAAACGTTCTAAATAAATCATAACGAATAGGATTGTAAATAAATAAAAATAAAACCCAAAAAGATCTTGGATTCCCGACACTCTATGACAAGCCAAAACCTTCTCTTCTACCCATTCCATTTGGGAGTGTAAGCCACATATTAAAGAGTTTTGCTTGAGGACAAGCAAAAGTTCAAGTGTGGGGGTATTTGATGTGTGTAAAATGCAACATATAAAATACATCAAATAAGGCATAAAACTAACCCTTTTTAAGTACTAATGTTGGAAAAAGAGTGCTTTTGTCTTCCTTTTGTATTTTCAGGATTAAATGAGCTCAAATTCACAAAAGAAGCAAAAAGACAGCTAAATCTAACATAAATACAAGAAAAGGAACACAAGTGGATTGCCCGACCCCTCAACGACATCCTCCCAAGCAAAATAGAGAAGACAGAAGACTGAACACGCCCCATGCTTAGCCAGCACGGGGCCGTGCCCAAGAAGCAGCAGAAAAGACAAACCTATAGAAGCTTCTATTGCCCACCACGGGGCCGTGTCCAGCGGACACGGGGGCGTGGCGAAAGTACAGCAGGCGCATTAATTGTAATTGCGAATTACAATTAATGAAGAGAGAGAATGTCAGACAGGCACGGGGGCGTGTCCAGCGGACACGGGGCCGTGCCCAGCCTTCTGTTCAGCCTATAAATAGGAGTGCTTGGTTTCATTGCAACTCATCCCTTGGCACACCACCTCTCTCACACTTCATCCACCACCCACCACCACCATAACACCATCATCCACCACCATCATCCATTGTCCATCATAGAGTGTGTGAGTCGTCTCAGGATCCAAGATTGATAGTAAGAGTTCTTGACAATCAAGGCCATGTTTGCCTAAGTCTCTTACATCACTTGGTGAAGACAAGTGTTTAGTATAATACTTTTTATTTTTAATCTTTTGCACTTTTTATTTGGTTTTGTATTAATGACTTTAATAACTAGTTGCTTATGTTGAAGGTGATCTTTCCTTATCGTTTGTCCGTGGTGTCTTGGCATTATTTTACTGTCTATATAAAATAAAAGATTTTCACCATTCATATCTCCACGGTCTATATGGAGGTATGTTGGCTACCTGGTCGGGGGTTAAGGGAACGGTTTGGTAAGGGTCTTGCCCTTGTTCAGCGTTTAGAGGTCCTGCAAGGGACCTGGGTCAAATTTAGTAGGATCTCCTTCAATGCCCATAGGTATTGGATGGCGGGGATCCAAACTCTTTGACCCCCTCATAAGTTAACTACTATTAACACTATAACCCGACTATTTAGGACTGTATCCCTGCTGACTCAGACTACTTAGTCGAGGGTAACGTCACCGCCAAAAGCGGGGCCTACTATAATGTGCATTAATAACTTAATTCATTATCTTTCAATAATCCAACCCTTTAGGATTGTATCCTTGCTGACTCAAACTACTGGGTTGAGGGTAGCGTCGCCTTCAAAAGAGGTGCCTACTACAATAACTAAGATAATCTCTTAAACAAGTGCAAAAGTGCGAAAATAATCAAAGGTTATACTAATACACGAGTCGGATCCAAGTGATTCATCTTGTCTATCTGTTTTTATTTTTCAGCATTTAGTTAGTTTTTATTTTCTTAGTTTAAAAACCTTTCTAACTTTTTGATTTGATTAGACGTTGAGGATAAACCGGTACTAAAAGCTCTTGTGTCCTTGGACGACCTCGGTATCTTACCAACACTATACTACGTCCACGATGGGTGCAGTTGCCCATATGTGTGTTTAGTGTTACTAAATATCGTGTTTTATAAATTTAAAACTTGGCTAAAAGTATAAAAAGGGCTTAAATATACATCAAAAATATATTACACTACACACGCATCAAACTATATATTAAAAGATACTTGAGAAAACCGACGTTTCATGATATGAAACAAATTTTGGAACATCACGCTGAATATCATGGTCTCCCCGGGATGATCGGTAGTTTAGGTTGTATGAAATGGGAGTGAGAACTTTGTCCAACTGTATGACAAGGCTCTCACACAAGTTGATATAATGTAAGCGGTTGCATCACAAGATCTTTGGATCTAGCATGCATTCTTTGGTATGCCCGGTTCACATAACGATATAAACATTATACACCACTCGCCCATTTTCAATGATCAAATAAATGGTATCGGATCGAGAGGATTATTTTTTGTAAGTGGGGTTGAATACAAGTATGGGTACTAATTTGTTGATGTAATTTACCCTGAGTATGTTGTTTTTGTGAAATCATTTTCAAGAGATGGAACCCTAGATCCTAAAAGGATAAAGTTTAACAAAGTTCAGATGGCGGCACGCAAAGACATCGAGCGAGCATTTGGTGTTTTGCAGAAAAGGTGGCACATTTTGAGCACGCCTTGTCGATTGTATGAAAAAGATCAATTAAGAAACGTGATGTACGCGTGCATCATTCTACACACCATGATTTTAGAGGATGAAGAGCGTGCAATCGTTGAATATTACGACGAGGAGCCCGAATCAAATAACGAAGACATTAGTGACGAAGAGAGAACGCAAAACCAATATCTAATCGAGTCAAGACAAATAAATTCAAACATTCGAGCTGATTTGGTAGAACATGTTTCAACATTTTCTAGATTCGACTCCAATAAAGATGAAGATGAAGATGAAAATGATTGATTTTTTTTGGTAATATAATGTATTTTTTTTATTTTAGTTATTTAATATAGAATAAATTACTTTTTGAGACCCTATGTTTTAGTGGTTTTAACCACTTGAATTCAAAATCTAAAAGTTTAACGCTCTGAGTCCCTAGCCACTCATTTTGTAATGTTTTGAGTCCAATTTTTTAATACTTGTATTTTGATTTTTTAACCACTAAAACACAGGGACTCAAAACGTTACAAAATAAGCGGTTAGGGACTCAGAGCGTTAAATATTTTGATTTTGGACTCAAGTGGTTAAAACCACTAAAACACAAGGACTCGAAAAGTAATTTACTCTTTAATATAAATAAAATGGGTTTTTCAAATTACTTTACTAAATTCTATTACTAATAAAAAAAAATTAGGTGTCACATGGCACTTCAACGTCGGCCTAGTCACGCCCCTTTCACACCCTATTTTTTTGGGTGTGGGCTGGTGGAGGCCACAATTGTCACGTGTCGAGCAATGCCCTTAACCCAAACTCCTCCACATCCTATAGTCTAACATCGGGGAGATAAAAAGTAGTTAGAAAATAAAATATTTTAAACTGAGCTATCATTATCTCATCTTAATTCTAGTAGTTAACCTAAAGTTTAACGGATACAATCATAAAGATTAGAGACTTAATTACAAGACATATGCACTTACATAAACAAAGTTAACAATTCATATATACCAGCTGCTATAATCGTTTAATAATATTAGTATCAAAGGAAGATAAACCACATATTGGTAACAGATCAAGGGCATGTCTAAGGATTAATCAGCTTCAAAGATAAAAATTCCTCGAAAATAAAGCAAGTATTGAAGATGGTTAAGTCAAGGTAGTTATAAAAGGGTCTCTTGAGACACTTAACATGATGATCCTAGATGAACATAAGTTAACTAAAAGTTCAAAAACATTAAGTAAACTATATCATGTATAGAAATGTATGAAATTGAAATCGATGCCAATGATACTTTTGTATATAATTTAACGCTAGCAGTGATCGAAAATGAAAATTAAGAACCAAGATCTACCGAAAGAATGAAGACGTTAAATGTTGGGAGTGTGGAAATACGCAATTGAGGCGGAAGTTAATTAATATTACCCGAGAGAAAGTTGTTGAACCACTTGTTTTAAAATCGAGATGGCCGGGTATAAACAAGTCTTTATGCAAAACTGTAACAAGAAAGCAAAATTATGTGATATAAGATTGAAGAAATATCAAACTAATCTGGTGATTAGTTTGTGGTTTGTCCCTCGACAAATAAGGTTAATCTTCTTGTCTCGTCCAAGCTGTTGTGATGATGATCCTGCAAAACACTAAACACACCGTTAAGCTTGTTACGAGGAGGGGAATAGGGAGTTCTCCTCGTAACCACCCTCCGGCGTGAGAATAAGTATATGTTTTGAGGATAATTGTGTGTGATTAAAGTGAGAAAGCAAGAGAGCGATCTTTAAACCTGGAGGTGAGGTTCACTATTTATAGCCGGAGTGGTTTGGGAAGAAGATGGGCTGATGGGCCTTGGGTCTGTATTTGACAACAAGGAATATCCATTATGTCCCCTCTGCCACGACTGTTGGTGCTTCTAGGCGAGAGGGTAGCTGGCGCGCTGAATGGATCCACATGTCCTAACCATTGCCTTTGTTGTCTGGTCTGTCATCAGCGACTAAGTGGGGATCATGGAGCAGTGGTCGGCGCTCGCTGATTGGAGCCACGTATGCATCCTTGTGTACCTTTTTGTCTCCTGTACGATTGTTAATCATGCAGCATGATCAGATACAGCCTGTTGGACGCTCATTGGTCCACTGCTCTGCCACTTGTACCTTTGGTACTTGTCTTAGGTTTACCTACGCTTCCTTCCTTCGCGCGACTATCAGGGATATCTCGTGCAGCCGACGCAAGGTCCAAGAAGTAAGGGGTTTTCATCCAAGGAGTTAAGTGTCAAATCTGGTTCTGCGTTGACCCTAACCTCGCGCGCGGCCTAGGTTACACCTGATTAGCTGGTGCGAGGTTGGGAAAGCTACCAAATTAGTATAATAAAAGTATGGTCTCGCGTGCAACCTGATTAGTCGGCGTAGGATTTGGGACCATACCCTTTCAAGTCCCCTAGTCCAGTGCTGCTTCCATGCGCGAGGCAAGTGGTTGGAGCTCTGGATTAGAAAAATTAAGAAGTTAAGCCTGCGCGCGTGTAGTGTGCTGCAATTCACGCGTTGCGGCGATCTAGCTTGTTGCTGAAGTGACTTGCTACTTTGTGCAGGGAAATTCTTGGAATTTGAAAGAACAAAGTATGCGCTTGCTTTGGTATTTAGAAAGCATCTTCTGTGTTAGAAAAGTTGGCGTGCGTGTAGTGTGTTGCAATTCACACGACGCAACTATCTAGCTTGTTGCTGAAGTAAGTTGTGTAGTTGCGCGGGAAAATTCTTGATATTTGAAAAAGCACGAACTGACAGGTTGGTGCAAGTTGGTGGTGACAACTATGTTTGACTTGACCGCTGACACTGTGACGATCATGATGGCACTGTGTCATGCGCGCCTTTTCGTCTAGTGTCAAGAGAGTGAGACTCACGCGCGCGTGGTAAACGTCGCTCCGTATTTCCCGCATGACGTGTCAACCCCTATTTGGACACGCGCGCGACTGCTTTGGCAGAGTTACCCATCGCATTAAATGCGATGGGTATAAATAGGTGAAGATGGAAGATTAGGGAGTACTTCTCCTTCGAATCTCTTCCTTTTCTCTCTTCTTATCTTCAAATCTTCAAGAGATTTCTACATATCTTCAAATCTTCAAGATTTTCTGCCAACTTTCAACCTGTTCTTAGGTTTTCTGCATACTCTCTTCTCAGACTTCAAGTTTTTTATTTTAAGATGTCGATGTAGTGATGGTGGAAAAAACCGGTAGTGGTCTGCCACCGTTAAAGTGGGATCAGGGTTATTCGAGTAGGTGGTTCGAGGCCAACAATTCATTGAAGAGTGGGATGCCCTGTATCCGGCTCAGGGGCAGACGACCGCCGATGCCCCGTCGGGATACATAACATTGTTTACCGATTTTTTTGGAGAAGGCAACTTCCGATTGTCAGCCACCCATTTCCTTGGTAACATCTTGCAGTATTACTCGTTCCACATTTCGCAACTAAACCCGATAGGCATGGTTCGTTTCCGGCATTTTGAATTCGTCTGTCGGTCACAAGGAGAGGAGCCTACCGTTGACAAATTTAGGGCTTTTTATTAATTGCAAAGCAATATGGAGTTCTTTTCTTTTGCTCTTCGTGCTGCGAAGAAGATTCTAATCAATCCCCTAAAGAGCTTCCACAACTGGAAGATGAAGTTCTTTTATATCTGCGCCGAGGTGATCCCCATGGTTATGCAATTCCAAGATATGGGCCAATTCCCAAAGAAGAGCTAAAGATCTCGCGCGGCGCGGCGCGGTATGAAAAGCTGATGGCGCTGCCAAACCACGCGTTTGGAGAGCAGGTGTTGGTCGCGGTCGGTATGAGCGATAAGTGGCTGCATGATAGTGAGAATATGCCTGTTCTCATGCTTGGGGGAAGAAGGTAAATCCCTTTGTTCTATTACTCCCTATGTAAGAGGTTCCTGGAGATTGCTTCTTCTTATATTAACTCCTTGTTTTCAAATGCAGAGGTTGCACTTTACCACCGCGCGTTCCCAGCTCATGTTGGTGTTATGGGCGTGAGGCCCTTGTGCACGGATGAGGAATATTGGTCTGAGTAGATACCGACCAAATTTTATGTATGCGAGAGCTGAAGTGTTTGTTGCCCCCCCCCCCAGTTGCGACCGAATGTGCGCACATTCCCAATCCAAGCCATGTAGGGCTATAACTCCTGCTGGGAAAGAAGTTGTATATATTTCCTGCGAGGACTCAGTAGCTTCATTAGAACATGAGTTAAACTCTCCCCATAACGTGTTTGCAGGTGTCCTACGCAACTTGGGGATTGATCCTTGTAACAACTGCCACTAAAATCAATAGTTAGGACAATAATTAGGCAATAAGAGAACCCTAATTGAGACACCCAAATAATTCTGCACTAACCCTAAAATTTTCAGAATGATCAGAATCAGGATCGGGGCCCCTAAAACTCGAGGGGGGCAAACCCTAGTTGATAATAATCTGAAATCAAACGTTGCTCTGTTCTAATTGGCTGAAATCTTGAGTCACCAAGGCTAGTCCCGAGCCTAGGCAGCCTATGGATAAATGGGCTAGCCAATGGATGGTCGAGTGACAAGTACTGTGGGTAGTTGGTTTGATATCAGAAACATTGTAATTCTCCTTAATACTGTAGATTATAACAAATGTGTCGTTTTCAGTAAACTGAATGATTCACTCAGTATTTCCCCGCTGACAAAACCTTTTTCAAACATGTTTCAGGTGATCTGGTATGAGCAAAGAAAAGTGCCGTGGAGCACTCCCAGCTTAGAAAAGTGGCTCAATGTAAATAAATAAATGAACGTGTTTTGAAAATAAAGATTTCCCTGAGAAATCACATTACTGTAAATTCGGGAATTTATCCCTAAAGTATGAAACGGGCAGTTTAAATTATTGAAAGATCCTGTTTTAAAAAGACTTCCGCTGTCGCCTAAATTAAATACCACGGGGTTCCTGTCCCGCGGCTCCTGAAACGGGTCAAACCGGGTCGGGGGCCGTGACAGGAAAAGGTGGTATCAGAGCCACTGTTTTAAGCTTACTGATTAAGCTCACTATTTTAATTAGGAAAATTTTATTTGTCATTCTGTGAATATATGTGTATTAACTGATTAATTGTTAAAATTACAGTATGGGTAAACAAAAGATTTCTGCTATGTACCGCAAATTAGATAGTACACCTAAAGAACAGGGAACCTCTTCCTCCAAATCTCCCACCAATTTAGAAGAAGGAATCTTTGTCCGTAAGGCGAATTATGAAAACCCACTTACACCGGAGAAAAGGAATTCAATCCTTAGAAAAGGTCAAGAGAAAAAGAAACCCCAAACCAAGAGAGTGAGGTTTAACCCGGAAATTCAGGAAATTAACAGTAATCCACCAAGGGAAAATAACTTAGATGAAAAATGGGCAAATCTGTATCTGCTCGCTACTGTAGCAGAAAATGCAAATCTTTAAGCTTTAAATCTAGAAATATTTACTTCCTAGTAAATAAATAAATAGATCTGAGTGTGTTCTGTTTGCTGTTATGTTGTACAAATTGGTGTGCAATAAAAATGTTTAGCTTTGTTCCAAAGTTTTAACTTAACATTTTGTGCATTTTGCATATATGCCGTACAACATGAATGAGATGTCGGAAGCATTTCAGAACCTCAACCTCTATCCTGTGCCAATTGAAGTCTCCCACAACTTCACTGGTTACATTGCTGACATAGAGGAACCGCTAGAATTCCAAGCTCCACCGCTGGAAAAAGCAAAACCTAAAAAGAAGAGAAGATATGTAGGTTGGCGAAAAGTGCGCAGAAGGAAAACCTAGGAGAATCCCTAAAATAGAAAATCCTGTGAGTGTGAGCAAGGGAAAAGAAATAGAAACCGGAGAAAGTTCCAAGCCAGCAGAAATAGGGATAGACCTAAAGCAAAAAGGGATAGAGATCGGGGAAAGCTCTAAACAGTCTGAGGAAATCAGATTCCAGGACGAAATAGACCGCCTACTGGATAATTGTGATGTTTTAGAGCCTATCAACGATAATCTCTTCTCTTATCCTGCTACAGCCCAATTCCCAATAAACCTAGGACCAGCTATTCCAGACCCACTAGTTCACACCCGACCATTAGGCCAAATGGAGGAATGGTGGACCAATGACTGGCAATTCCAAAATATAGTTAATAGTCCCTATAGTTTTCTCCCACAGTTTGATCCAGAACCTATCCCTAATCCGCCAATGAGCTATGAAAATTTAGCTGAACTACGTCAGTTTGGTGAAGAACTGATAGGCACCGGGAATAGGATCTGGGAAATGGGGGAGCAGATTTCTTGGAAGTACGACGAGAGGGAGCGTCGTTACTGAAACTGCCAGTGAATCAAAAGATAGGAGGGGTTTGGAAAAGTTTGTTTGTATTATAACTAAAATAGTAAAACTGATTCTGTAAAATGGGCAATAAAACACTGTAAGATCAAAAGTGTGTATTGAAGCAGGTATAATATATAAAACAAAACAGAAGTCGAGGCATCGACAATTTTGGCTATGCTTGCATGTTATACTGATCTATGTGTTTATCTGTGATTTTGTTATCAATAATTAGGCACTAATAATTTCTATTAATACTAATTAGCAGATGGAAAACGCTAATAGTGAACCAGTTAATGAAGTAAATCAGTCCAAGCAAAATCAGGAAGATCAATATATAACTAGACAAGATATTGAACACTTTATTGCTCAAGGGATAGCCAATGCTATTCCAGAAATCGTGGCTGCTGTTCAGAAACCTGCCGAACCACAATTAATTCCTAGTAAACGTATTCCGGAAGATAACGGCAGTAACAGCATAAATGGAGGCGGCAATCATGACGATCATGATCCGCAACAGGCCCCACTCCCTAAGAGAATGAAAGCTGCAACACCTGATTGCACTTACAAAGAATTTCTTGCCTGTAAACCCGCAGAATTTGCAGGTAATGAAGGGGCAACTGCAACACTGCGTTGGTTAGAGAAAACCGAAGCAGTAATTGCAATAAGTAAATGTGCTGAAGAAGATCAAGTGATGTATGCATCAAACTTGTTCAAAGAAGGGGCGTTAGAATGGTGGAACACGGTGCTACAAGCAAAAGGAAGAAGGGTGGCCTATGCAATGAATTGGGAAGAATTTAAGAGTCTTGTCGAAAGAAAATTCTGTCCCGAATACGAGAAGGAACAAATGGCAAATAAGTTCCTGAGTCATCGTATATTAGGTGTAGACCGTCGAGGATATACTTCGACATTCTTCGAATATGCGAGAGTGGTACCTTCCCTGGCTTCGCCAGAACCGGTACTTATTTCCCGTTATATTTGGGGATTAATTGGAGAAATCCGTAACATCGTTAAAGCTGCGAGACCACGCACGATTGACGATGCTGTGGAATTAGCTAATACCTTAACCGATGAACTAGTCCGCACCAGAGAAGAAGATCGCAAGAAGGAATTGGCTCAGAAGATTACCCAAGGATTTCGCATGGGTAATAGTAACAATAAGTTCAAAAAGAGGGGAACAGGGCAATTCTTGTCACCTCCTTTCTGCAGAAATTGCAAAAAGAAACACTATGGACAGTGCAATATATTTTGCAATTTCTGCAAGGCGAAAGGACATCGGGAAGAAGACTGCAGAAGGAAAACAAGAATCTGTTATAACTGCAGAGAAACGGGACACTTCCAATCTGAATGTCCTAAGTTAGCTAAACCAGCAGACAGTAGAGCTAAAACGACTGAAGGAACTACTAAGAAAAATGCACGAGCATTCCAGCTGACCACTCAAGAAGCCGAACTCATTCCAGACGTGATAGCGGGTACGTTCTTAGTGCATAACGTCTATGCAAAAGTATTATTTGATTCTGGTGCAAACCAAAGTTTCATTAATACTGCATTCTGTCAAGCTCTTAACTTATCTCTAAATACCCTTAGGCAGATCTTTACTGTTGAAACGGCAGATGGAAATTCTGTCAACATAGACAAGGTTTTGCAAGAAGTAAAGATAGAATTATTAGGTCATAAGTTTTCTGCAAACCTGTTACCTATGAATTTAGCCAGATTCGATGTGGTATTAGGAATGGATTGGTTAATAGCCAACCATGCTCGAATCCTATGTGATAAGAACTCTGTAGAAATCCGTACCCCCACAGGAGAAGTAATTCTAATTACAGGAGATAGACCTCGAAAGCCACTGAAATTCATTTCAGTAATGAAATTGGCTAGTTATTCAAGGAAACAAGAAATGGTGTATATGATTTCTGTAATCATTAACACTAAAAGTAAGGAACTCCAGGACATCCCTATAGTTTCAGAATACCCAGATGTTTTTCCAGAAGAATTACCTGATTTACCACCTGATAGGGAAGTAGAGTTTAGAATTCATTTAATTCCAGGTACTGCACCAATAGCTAAGACACCTTATCGATTAGCACCTACTGAAATGCTAGAATTGAAAAAGCAATTAGATGAATTACTAAGCAAAGGATTTATACAACCTAGTTCATCCCCTTGGGGTGCACCAGTGTTGTTTGTGAAAAAGAAAGATGGATCAATGAGAATGTGTATCGATTATAGGGAATTGAATAAAGTTACAATTAAGAACCGATACCCATTACCTAGGATTGATGATCTTTTTGATCAATTGCAAGGAGCTAAATATTTCTCTAAGATAGACTTAAGATCTGGATATCACCAGCTGAAAGTACAAGAGGAGGACATACCTAAAACTGCTTTCAGAACTAGGTATGGTCATTATGAGTTTACAGTCATGCCCTTTGGATTAACAAATGCTCCAGCTGCATTTATGGACATGATGAATAGAATCTGTAAACCATACTTGGATAAATTTGTAATCGTGTTCATTGACGATATACTCATTTATTCTAAAAGTCAGGAGGAACATTGTGAGCACTTACATGCACTCTTAACATTGTTAAGAAAGGAAAAGCTTTATGCCAAATTCTCGAAGTGTGAATTCTGGCTACAAGAAGTGCAATTTTTAGGTCATATGGTGAATCACGAAGGAATTCACGTAGATCCTGCTAAAATAGAAGCAATCACGAATTGGAAAGCTCCACGAACGGCTATGGAAGTTAGAAGTTTTCTAGGCTTAGCTGGATATTATAGACGATTTATTAAAGATTTCTCTAGGATAGCTGTACCTTTAACTAAGCTAACCTGTAAAGCCGTTAAGTTTGAATGGGGATCTAGACAAGAGGAAGCTTTTAGGATTCTAAAGCACAAATTGACAAATGCTCCAATTTTAGCTTTACCCGAAGGAACTGAGGATTTTGAAGTATATTGTGATGCTTCAAAATTAGGATATGGATGTGTGTTGATGCAACGCAAAAAGGTAATTGCGTATGCCTCTAGGCAATTGAAAAAGCACGAAGAAAATTATACGACTCATGACCTAGAACTAGGAGCTATAATTTTTGCTCTTAAAATTTGGAGACATTATCTGTATGGAAGTAAGTTTACTATCTATACGGACCATAAGAGTTTAAGGTATATATTTGGGCAAAAAGAGTTAAATATGAGGCAAAGAAGGTGGATGGAAATCTTAAGTGATTACGACTGTGATATTCAGTATCACGAAGGAAAGACAAACGTAGTCGCAGACGCCTTAAGTCGTAAGTACCATGAAAAGCAAAAGCGAGTCCGTGCTCTTAGGTTAAATCTACAGTTAGATTTAATGGAACAAATAAAGGAAGTTCAGGGAACGGCAATCAAGGATGATACTGAAGGAATGAAAGGTTACCTAAAGGAATTAGAACAAGGAAAAGATGGAATTTGGAGATTCCACAAGAAACGAATTTGGGTACCTAAGCAAGGAGAATTAAGAAATAAGATTTTAGAAGAATCTCATAAATCTAGGTATACTGTACATCCAGGAAATAATAAGATGTACCAGGATTTAAGAAATATTTTTTGGTGGATAGGAATGAAAAAGGATATAGCCGAATACGTATCTAAGTGTTTAACCTGTTAACAAGTTAAAGCCGAACATCAGAAACCTTCAGGACTACTACAACAGTTAGAAATGCCTGTATGGAAATGGGAACTCATAACAATGGATTTTGTTACTAAGTTACCCAGAACCAGAAAAGGTAATGATGCTATTTGGGTAATTGTGGATCGATTAACCAAATCAGCTCATTTTCTACCAATGAAGGAAACCTTTAGCATAGAAAGGTTAGCCAAGTTGTATGTAGATGAAGTAGTATCTTTACATGGAGTCCCACTCTCCATTGTATCGGATAGAGATAGTCGTTTTACTTCCCATTTCTGGACAAGTTTCTAAGAAGCAATGGGAACTCGACTCAATTTAAGTACCGCATATCATCCTCAAATGGACGGACAAAGTGAAAGGACGATACAAATCCTGGAAGACATGTTCCAAGCATGTGTAATTGACTTTGGTGGTAGTTGGGATAGCCATTTACCATTAATTGAATTCTCCTATAATAATAGTTATCATTCGAGCATCGAAGCTGCTCCATTCGAAGCACTGTATGGACGCAAGTGCAGAACTCCCGTATGTTGGGCAAAGATAGGAGAAAGTCAGTTATCGGGTCCAGAGATTGTGCAAGAAACTACTGACAAGATATCGCAAATCAAGGAAAGACTGAAGACTGCTAGAGATCGTCAGAAGAGCTATGCAGACAATCGCCGCAAGCCGTTAGAATTCCAAGTCGGAGACAAAGTACTATTAAAAGTATCTCCTTGGAAAGGAGTAGTACGATTCGGTAAGAAAGGAAAACTGAGTCCCAGATATGTTGGACCATTCCCAGTGATCCAACGAATAGGACCAGTAGCTTATCGTTTACAACTACCAGAAGAATTAGCGGGAGTACATGATGTGTTTCATGTATCCAATCTCAAGAAATGTTTATCAGACGAATCCCTGGTAGTACCTCTTCAAGATATAGAGGTAAATGAAAAGCTGAAATTTGTAGAGAAACCCCTACAAATAGAAGATCGGAAGATTAAGTTTCTCAAACACAAACGACTAGTGCTAGTAAAAGTCAAATGGGAATCCAAGAGAGGACCAGAATACACTTGGGAACTGGAATCAGAAATGAAGCGAAAGTACCCTCATCTATTTCAGTAAATCTCGAGGACGAGATTTTTCTTAAGGTGGGGAGGATGTAACAACTGCCACTAAAATCAATAGTTAGGACAATAATTAGTCAATAAGAGAACCCTATTTGAGACACCCAAATAATTCTGCACTAACCCTAAAATTTTCAGAATGATCAGAATCAGGATCGGGGCCCCTAAAACTCGAGGGGGGCAAACCCTAGTTGATAATAATCTAAAATCAAACGTTTCTCTGTTCTAATTGGCTGAAATCTTGAGTCACGAAGGCTAGTCCCGAGCCTAGGCAGCCTATAATTAGACTGCTTAGCTTACGGACCGTAAAGGGTTAGGCTTACGGTCCGTAAGGGAGCCCCAAAACTTGCTATAAATAGCCGACATTGGCACTTACCTGTTGAAGTTGAAACGACGTAAATTGTCCCTGTGTACGTCGAATTATAGCTATAATACCACAATAAACACACACACGATCACGAGGTGCTGCCGCAATCAGGGTAATAACTCGATCGCTATTACGATTCAACGTCCGATCGATTATAACTATCCAACGATTGTCCGAGTGCTGCTCAAATTGAGTTTGTACTTTGTTATTCATTGTGATTTCAACTTGAATGTTTGAGTGCTGTTCGAATTCGGACTATGCTCTGTCATTCGTTGTGAATCCATTGAATTGTTAAGTATCGCACTTGATAATAGTTGTGAGGGTTTAATCTCGTGAATTGACGTAACTGCTGAATTAGTTACTAATCCCGTTTGTGTGTGCATTGTTATTTAAATTAGGTTAGAAGGCTAATCAGTAAAGCTTATACTCTGCTCGTAAATCTGCAATGTGAGTCATTCCTCTTTTATAAACTCTTTTCTCACAGTTTGTGAGTCAACTGTTTTACAAAACTCCAAGTTATTTTTAAAGTTATAATTACAGGGATTAAGTCTATGTAATCACCAAGTTACAGCCGGTATGTGGGGTTTTGTATACATTACTTATTTCCCGTCACACTTGGACAAACGGGTGGCCAAGGGGTGATCTGACCACAGTCACAGACACCATTGGACAAATGGGCTAGCCAATGGATGGTCGAGTGACAAGTACTGTGGGTAGTTGGTTTGATATCAGAAACATTGTAATTCCCCTTAATACTGTAGATTATAACAAATGTGTCGTTTTCAGTAAACTGAATGATTCACTCAGTATTTCCCCGCTGACAAAACCTTTTTCAAACATGTTTCAGGTGATCTGGTATGAGCAAAGAAAAGTGTCGTGGAGCACTCCCAGCTTAGAAAAGTGGCTCAATGTAAATAAATAAATGAACATGTTTTGAAAATAAAGATTTCCCTGAGAAATCACATTACTGTAAATTCGGGAATTTATCCCTAAAGTATGAAACGGGCAGTTTAAATTATTGAAAGATCCTGTTTTAAAAAGACTTCCGCTGTCGCCTAAATTAAATACCACGGGGTTCCTATCCCGCGGCTCCTGAAACGGGTCAAACCGGGTCGGGGGCCGTGACAGGAAAAAGTGGTATCAGAGCTACTGTTTTAAGTTTACTGATTAAGCTCACTATTTTAATTAGGAAAATTTTATTTGTCATTCTGTGAATATATGTGTATTAACTGATTAATTGTTAAAATTACAGTATGGGTAAACAAAAGATTTCTGCTATCTACCGCAAATTAGATAGTACACCTAAAGAACAGGGAACCTCTTCCTCCAAATCTCCCACCAGTTTAGAAGAAGGAATCTTTGTCCGTAAGGCAAATTATGAAAACCCACTTACACCGGAGAAAAGGAATTCAATCCTTAGAAAAGGTCAAGAGAAAAAGAAACCCCAAACCAAGAGAGTGAGGTTTAACCCGGAAATTCAGGAAATTAACAGTAATCCACCAAGGGAAAATAACTTAGATGAAAAATGGGCAAATCTGTATCTGCTCGCTACTGTAGCAGAAAATGCAAATCTTTAAGCTTTAAATCTAGAAATATTTACTTCCTAGTAAATAAATAAATAGATCTGAGTGTGTTCTGTTTGCTGTTATGTTGTACAAATTGGTGTGCAATAAAAATGTTTATTTGTTAAGCTTTGTTCCAAAGTTTTAACTTAACATTTTGTGCATTTTGCATATATGCCGTACAGCATGAATGAGATGTCGGAAGCATTTCAGAACCTCAACCTCTATCCTGTGCCAATTGAAGTCTCCCACAACTTCACTGGTTACATTGCTGACATAGAGGAACCACTAGAATTCCAAGCTCCACCGCTGGAAAAAGCAAAACCTAAAAAGAAGAGAAGATATGTAGGTTGGCGAAAAGTGCGTAGAAGGAAACCTAGGAGAATCCCTAAAATAGAAAATCCTGTGAGTGTGAGCAAGGGAAAAGAAATAGAAACCGGAGAAAGTTCCAAGCTAGCAGAAATAGGGATAGACCTAAAGCAAAAAGGGATAGAGATCGGAGAAAGCTCTAAACAGTATGAGGAAATCACATTCCAGGAAATGTTTATCGGGAGGCGGGCGGCCGCGGCCTACTCTGAGATGGTGGTATCGGTGTTTATCAATATTTGGCAGCGGAAATTTCATCAGGACCGTAGTTAGGAAATGTTTATCAGAGTAAAACACCACATTTTATAATAATAAACATATTGGGATAAAACCCCAGTTTTTGTTACAAACGGGTTTATAGAGATAAACCCTATTTTATTGAAATAAAATATCTTCTTTATTTAGGTAACTTTTATAACCACTTTTCCAAGCCTTCAGTGTTGTCCAGCTGGCTTCTATTTGGCTTTCACATTTTGTTACCTGAAACGCGTTTAAAACATTTTGTCAGTGGGAAATACTGGTGAGTGAATCCCAATTTAATCAAGAAGAGTTTTATCATTTAACAGTATTGAGAGCGATTACAATGTTTACATCTACACAATTACTCATTCAGTACAGTCAATCCTGACTGGTGGGTCATATTACACATTGGCTATCTCGTTGTCCAATGGTAACGTGTTCCACATTTTGTATACAGAACCCCAACATACCGGCAGTAATTGAAGATTTACAAAGACTCAATCACTGCTAATCACATTGTAAAATATTTAAGGTTTTGTAAAAACAGTTTGCAAAAAGGTTTACAAAAAGGAGATTACCTCACATTGCTAACTTAGGGTTTTCCTTTGTGATTTCCTGGTGATTATCTATTAATTACACAATGCACACGCGTTAGTATAATAACCCAATATTTACATTAGTTATACCCTCCCCGAGACAGAACTCCAACGACTACGTCGGGCAGAGCCTAGACAGCCGTTACGGAGCGCTAGATCAATCGGGCAGCGTATCTAATACGTAACCGGGGGTTATGATACTTACAATGAGGCAGAACTTCGTTATTTTTGTGGGTATAATGCCCGGGTATAGCTTCTACACTACAGAATTTGAGAGAGAGAGATCGAGGGAATGAGCGACGGAAAATGAAATCCGATCGATCCTATTTATAGGGTCTGATCTTGGTTTCCTCGCGGCCCGTGTAAGAACACAAGGAGGCTTTCGCGGCCCGCGACATAGGGTATGTATGGCCTAGCTTGGCCCGGTCATGGGCTTAGCTTCGACACGAGTTGTGCCACGTGGCGACACCGGGTACGCTCTGATCTTGAGCTGTCGTGGCCTGCATAGGACGAAGAGATGGTCTTCGCGGCCCGAGAGCGATGATGGATTTTTGTTTTTATTTTTTTTTATCAAATTAAAGGTATTCGGGACCGGTTTTCGTATACGGGGGGGGGGGGGGTATTTTAAAGCGTATAGGGATGTTATAAATATTTTTAGGGTGTCAAAAATGTTTTAGGAGGGTTGTTACATCCTCCCCACCTTGTTTTAGAACTCGTCCTCGAGGTCTACTGGAACAGGTGTGGATATTTCCTCTGCATTTCTGATTCAAGCTCCCATGTGTATTCTGGTCCTCTTTTAGAATCACATTTCACTTTGACTAGAACTAATCTCTTGTGTTTGTGGTATTTGACTTTCCTGTCTTCAATTTGTAGAGGCTTCTCTAAAAATTTTAGCTTTTCATTTACCTCTATGTCCTTAAGAGGTACTACTAGTGATTCATTGGCTAAGCACTTTTTGAGATTACATACATGAAATACATCATGTATTCCTGCCATTTCCTCTGGCAGTTGTAGCTGATAAGCTAAAGGTTCTATTCTTCTAATAATCTCAAAAGGTCCAACATACCTGGGGCTTAGCTTTCCGTTTTTGATGAATCTTACTACTCCTTTCCAAGGAGAAACTTTTAATAACACCTTATCTCCTACCTGAAATTCCAATGGTTTGCGCCTGTTGTTAGCATAACTCTTTTGTCGATCACGTGCTGCTTTCAGTCTTTCGTTGACTTGAATAACTTTGTCCGTTGTTTCTTGTACTATTTCTGGTCCAGACAATTGCTTTTCTCCAATTTCCGCCCAACAAACTTGAGTTCGGCACTTTCGTCCATAAAGTGCTTCGAATGGTGCAACATTAATACTGGTATGATAGCTGTTATTGTAAGAAAATTCTATTAATGGTAAGTGATCGTCCCAATTACCTCCGAAATCAATTACACAAGCTCTAAGCATATCTTCCATTGTCTGAATTGTCCTTTCGCTTTGTCCATCCGTTTGAGGATGATAAGCGGTGCTTAGATTTAGCTTTGTTCCCATTGCTTTTTGGAAACTTGTCAAAAAAAGAGAGGTAAAACGGTTATCTCTATCAGAAATAATTGATAAAGGAATTCCATATAATGAAACTATTTCATTTACATACAACTTAGCTAATTGTTCCATACTGAAAGTTTCCTTCATTGGTAGGAAATGAGCTGACTTGGTTAACCTATCTACAATCACCCAGATTGTATCATTACCTTTTCTTGTTTTGGGTAACTTGGTAACAAAATCCATTGTTATCAATTCCCACTTCCACACCGGCATTTCTAACTGTTGCAATAAACCTGAGGGTTTCTGATATTCAGCTTTAACTTGTGAACAAGTTGGACACTTAGAAACATAAGCTTCTATATCCTTTTTCATTCCTATCCACCAAAAATTCTTTCTTAAGTCCTGATACATCTTATCACTTCCAGGATGCATTGTATATTTAGACTTATGGGCTTCTTCTAATATGCGGTGGCGTATGTTTCCTAGTTTGGGTATCCACATTCTTTCCTTATGGAATCTCCAAATTCCATTTGTTCCTTGTTCCAATTCCTTAATCATTCCTTTCAATTTCTCAGTATCATCCTTGATTATTGATTCTTGTGCTTTCCTGATTTGTTCATTTAAATCTACTTGTAGATTTAATATAAGAAAACGTACTCTTTTTGGCTTTTCGTGATATATTCCACTTAAAGCATCAACAACTATATTTGCTTTTCCTGCATGATACTGGATATTACAATCAAAATCACTAAGAATCTCCATCCAACATCTTTGTCTCATATTTAATTCCTTTTGCCCGAAAAACATACCTTAAATTCTTATGATCGGTAAAAATGGTAAACTTACTACCGTAAAGGTAATGTCTCCAAATTTTCAGGGCGAAAATTATGGCTCCTAATTCCAAATCATGGGTTGAATAATTTTCTTCATGATTCTTAAGTTGTCTAGATACATAGGCTATAACCTTTTGACGTTGCATCAAAACACATCCATAACCTAACTTAGAAGCGTCACAATAGACTATAAAGTTTTCAGTTCCTTCTGGTAACGCTAGTATGGGTGCGTTGGTTAATCTTTGCTTAAGAATTCTAAAGGCTTCTTCTTGTTTTGGTGACCATTCAAACTTACCAAATTTACAGGTTAACTTAGTTAAGCGAATGACTATTCTCGAAAAATCTCGGATAAATATCCTATAATAACTAGCTAGTCCTAGAAAACTTCTAACCTCGGTTGGTGATTTAGGGGTTTTCCATTTAGTAATTGCCTCAATCTTTGTGGGATCCACATGAATTCCTTCATGGTTGACTAAATGTCCAAGAAACTGCACTTCTTCTAACCAAAACTCACACTTTGAAAATTTAGCATAAAGCTTCTCTTTTCTTAATAAACTTAGGAGTGCATGTAGGTGCGTTGCATGTTCCTCTTTACTCTTAGAGTAGATGAGAATATCATCTATACAAACAATTATGAATTTATCCAAATATGGCTTACATATTCGGTTCATCATGTCCATAAATGCAGCTGGGGCATTGGTTAAACCAAATGGCATGACAGTAAATTCATAATGGCCATACCTTGTTCTGAAGGCGGTTTTAGGAATGTCCTTGTCACACCCCAACCGATGGCGGAATCATCGGGGAATGGCACTGAGCGAAGAAACAGATTATCCAGAAGTTTCCATAACAATTATCATTACTATTCAATTTAAAATAATACGTCCCATACCGTATCTCAAACAACAAACAAATTATTACAGACAAAATCTAGGCAAATATTTCCATTCCGACAACTCAGATTTTAAATACAACAATTTTTTATCTGCTTCTAGAGACCCATAATTTGACCACTACAGACAACTATTTGTTGGGCTCTAAAGCTTTATTCTAGCCTCGCTTTCCTAGCAGGTAAGCATCTTAAACACCTGTCACATACGTTCAAATAAAGTCAATACATAAAATGTAAAGGTGAGCATACAAGTTTGATAATAGCATATAGAGTTCGAAATAGTTTACGCATAACCAGCACGTACATAGAGGAAAACGAAGCATGTTAATTATCGACATGGATCTAGCGATACCAATGACTGCGGGTTGACTGCCTGAGGCAGTTCGCAATACATGATTACCACCGTAATCCATGCAAGTAATTGTCCTTAACAACCCCCGTGTGAACGGGTGCTGAGTCCAAACTATAGTACTATCGTCGTTAAGGCAGGTAGACAGCATTCCATGTGTAAACATAACAACAAGCATCCATTTAGTCACGTAGTACATGCGGTATCGGTTAGCGTTTAAAGTAATTGCGTAGTGTGTTCGATTGTGATTTAGAATAAGTAACGTATGTAACACCCAAAAGTGCTAAAGCAAAAAGGGTTCGAGTATACTCACAGCGGTTGATGGATTGAAGGGAGAGCTTGAGAGTAGGGTTTCCCTGAATAGTTCGATAGCATAATGATAAGCAACTCGTAAAATAGAAACAAGTGTTGAAGGATCGGACAGCTGGTCGATCGGTCGGTAGTCCGATCGGTCGGCTGACCGTGCGGTTGACAATCCGTTCGGACAGTTGTCTGGTCGGACGGCAGTCCGATCGGATGGCTGTTCGAGTGGATTGTTTCTTCCTTTGAGTAAGTTGTGTTTGTGTACGATGGTTTGAATTTTGTAGTTTTCGTTGTAGCATTAGAAAACATTGAAGTATCTTTACCTTTCAGGTCGGTCAATCGGACGGTCGTTCGATCGGCCGGCAACCCGATCGGCTAGGTACCTCAGCAAAACAAGTTTTCAGCTGGGTGTCACCTGATCGGATGGCTGTTCGATCGGCTGGCACTCCTAGTGCATCGAACATGTTGAAAAATCGATTAAGTGTTGAAGTATAGTATCTCCTGACCCGAAGAGTAATCCAATCGGACGGTAGTCCGATCGAACAGCAGTTCGTTCAGTACTCAACTTCAAAAGATTAAATTGATTAAGTGTGGGACCATGTGCTAGCCGATCGGCTAGCCAGTCGATCGGCTGACTGTCCGATCGGCTGGCTGTCCGCTCAGACAGCAGTCCGATCGGTCAGCACCATGACCTGATCAACCTATTCGTCTAACACTTGGTTGTTCTGATTGTTTGTCATTTTATCGAGGTATTTTGAGAACGAGTCGAACCATAGGAAACTCGTCTTTACTTGGTTCTCCTGATCGGACAGGAATCATTCAAATCCGGTTAGCGAATGGTTTGAGACAGAGTTTAATGTTTAATCCGAAATCGGTGAACCTCGTGGGTAGAATCCGGATCTTGAGCCATACAACCCCGGAATGATTAGCAAGTCGGCACAAGCTCCGTTTCTATTGGTTTTGAAGGCATTGAGTGTTAAAGAGTTGAAAGAAAGTTGGAAAAACCATCTTTCAATCCTTTTCACTGTGTATATGTTTAGATCTATGAAAGATCCTTGTATGTTTATGTGGAAATCGGCTAGATCCAAGTTATTCTAGGTGAATTGAGGCCAAAACATGAAGTTCTTCAAGAACACCATGATGACATCATCCTAGAACACTTGAATCTTGATGATTTCACGGTTAAAAGTTAAGATTTGAAAGATAGAAAGGTGTAGGAGTGCGTGTAGATCAAGAAAGTACAAGATTTAGGATGAGATCTTACCAGAATCGAGAGAAATATGAGAAAAAGAGGGGAGCACGAGCTGGTCAGTCAGAGGTTTCCAAAAGTAGAAAGTTTGACAATGACAAGGGTATTTATAGGACGCCAAAAGAGGTAAAGGTTGGCCGATCGATCAGGCAGCACGATCGGACAGCCTGTCCGATCAGACAGGAGTCCGATCGGCTGGTTGTTCGATCGACTGATAGCCTGATCGTTCAGCTGCCTGTTTCGAGTGTTCAGTGCGACGATTTTTGAGATTTTGATTTCGAACGATGTGAGTACGATAGATTTTCCTATTCAAATTATTATTTATTTTTTTAATCCCAACTATTCATATCTCGCGCTATCCTTTCTCCACTAATTATCATGATTCGATTTCGATTGAGTTTCGATTGCGGTTCGAATTTGATTGATTACCGCACATAACATAAAGTAAACATGCACAAGTAGCACATAAGGCACACACACACGTATAATAACACCAAAGTTGCATAATTCGAGTTTCGAGTTCGATGATGATTAGATTAGTTCGATTATTGTTCAATTGACTTTATCGCATTGCTACTTCCTTTTATTCATAGTCGTAAAGCGTTTTGAAGCGGTAAACATTCGATTACTTTGATTTTAGTTAAATACTCAACACAATACAACTAATGTAAACATAAAATAGACTAACTACAGTCAAAGAAGTCAAAACGGTAAGTAAACAAGGAGTGACAGATCTCAATTAGTGATCTTTTCCTCCCTTGACTTCAATCTTGACTTTGACTTTCGAAAACACGGGGTGTTACAGCCTCCCCTTGTTTAGGGAATTCCGTCCCGAAATTAGGCTGAAAGCTGCACAACACCGTGAATCACTTTGGAGAACTTTCTCTTTCTAGACTTTCACTTAAACAACTGCGGGTACTTCGCCTTCATGTCGCTTTCGAGTTCCCAAGTGAACTCTGCGCCTCGTTTGCCTTCCCATCGGACTTTCACGATAGGAATGCGCGAGCGTCTGAGCTGCTTGGTTTGGCGATCCATGATTTCGACCGGCTTTTCCACGAAGTGTAGTGTTTCGTTTACTTGAAGGTCGTCGAGAGGTATCATGCTCAGCCAGGCACTTTCGGAGGTTTGACACATGGAAAGTCGGGTGGACGTTACTAAGTTCCTCCGGTAGTTCGAGTCTACCGATCCTTTCCAGAATCTTAAAAGGTCCAATATATCGAGGCGCTAGTTTCCCTTTCTTGCCGAATCTGACCACACCCTTCCAAGGTGATACCTTTAGGAGCACGTAGTCGCCAACGTCAAATTCAAGGGGCTTGCGTATTCTATCGGCGTAACTTTTCTGTCTACTTCAAGCTTTCAACAAGTTGTCTCAAATTTGGAGAACCTTGTCAGTCGTTTCTTGCAGTAACTCGGGACCGGTTAGTTGCAAGTGACCTATCTCGTGCCACACAATAGGCGATCGACATCTTTTTCCATATAAAGCCTCGAATGGTGCCATTTGTATGCTGGTATGATAGCTGTTGTTATACGAGAATTCGACTAACAGCAGGTATTTATTCCAATTACCACCAAAGTCTATGACACACGAGCGGAGCATGTCTTCAAGAGTACAAATCGTTCTTTCAGTCTGTCCGTCGGTTTGAGGATGGAATGCGGTACTTAGGTTAAGCGACGTACCAAGAGCTGCTTGAAACGTTTCCCACAATCGCGAGGTAAACCGAGCATCACGGTCAGAGATGATGTCGCGAGGTGTACCATGATTACAAATGATCTCGTCGGTGTAGATTCGGGCTAATCGTTCTACCTTGTAGTCTTCCTGTATTGGCAAAAAGTGAGCAGATTTGGTCAAGTGATCAACGACAACCCAAATGCTGTCGTGACCTGATGACGTGGGCAGAAGTGTTGGTGCACTACATCTGCTGATTACGTCTTGTATCGAGTCATAGACTTAGATGTTAGATCACGAAATACGAGAAATTGAGTGATTGTATAGTTTTAGGGTTAATGGATCGCTTTTATGGACCATTAGGTTTATGGGTCGGTCGAATGGACAAGTATGGGTCGCTCGAGTGGTAACTAGTTGGACCGCTCCAATGTCATGTTGGGCCGCTTATTGGGCCTGTCCAATAAGCGGTTCCAGTTGTCTATAAATACCTGATGAGCGATTTCAGTTGTAACGGTTGGTTGAATCTCGTACCGAAGTGCTGCCGGATCGAGAACTGGTTGCATTTACCGTCAAATCAATACAGAAAGTGTTTAAAGTGTATTGCAAGCTATTCCTACGTTGATTACTTGTTTTCCGCACCTGTAATTGACGAAAACGCCTCTGATCGACTCATTTGGGTCACCAAACGATCCTACAAGTGGTATCAGAGTTTCAGGAGGAGGAGTTCTACAGGAAATAGCTGAAAAACATCAAAATTTCTATCTTCTACTCATTCTTTTTCAGATTCAGACACTTTCAACGGTCGAAATTTGCTCAAAATCTCAGGGATTGTGCGCAACTACATAGAGATAAACCCTTGAAAGTTTGGTGTCGAAATTCGAAGAAATAGTGGGTCAAAATTGTGGCCGAAGTCTGTTCGCTTTTCGGAACATCCCTGGATCACTTATTGGACCTTTGTTGAACCGCTCTTACAACTTCATTTTGGGCCGCTTATTCAGTCGGATTACCTGGTCCGCTCCAAAATTAACTTTGTTGAACCGCTCGTTCGGACATTAGTGAACCGCTCGTATAACAAGTTTGTGAACCGCTCGAGCAGATATATTCTTGGACCGTTTATTTGGCATATCATTGGGCCGCTTATTTGAACACATTCGATCGCTTATTTGTTCTGTTTGGACCGCCTTTGTGACACTTTGATTATCTTGTCCACTTTTGTGTACAGTTTGAAATATTTTTCGAAAATTGAAAATGGACGAGGATTTCTATAATGCGTTCGCTACTCCTAGTACTCCAATCACCGCTATTCAAACCACAATGCTAGAAAACAAAACAGGGACGATGCAAAAGCCTCCCAAGTTAATGAACATCGAAGAATATAAGGGTTGGGAAGGTCGGTTTGAAAATTGGGTGCAAGCGAATTATCTTGATGCTTGGGAATGCGTAGAAACAAAGTATGTTCGACCATTGAATGATGATGAAGAACCAGTTCCAATCAAAGATCTTAGAGATGATGAGAGGAAGAAGTACAAAAATGAGAAAATGATGCTAAGTCTTCTTCAACAGGCAGTCAAAGAAGATATCATGGTTCTTTTACAGCACAATGGAACGTCGTACTCGATTTGGAAAACGTTACGTTCGAAGTTTAGAGGAAGTGAGGAGATGGTCAAAAGTAAAAAGTCACTTCTGAAGAAAGAGTTTGATTTATTCCGTGGGTTAAAGAATGAGAGTACACGTGAGATTATCGAACGATATTGTAACTTGCTTGCAAATATGAAAAGATTGAGTATTGAAAAGAGTAATGAGGAGTTGATCGACAAACTTGCTGATGCGTTGCCATATGAGAGTTGGGGCACATACTTGATGATGCTTAGAAACAAGAAAGGTTTTAGCAATCTGACGCTCAGTAAGTTCATCGAAAAGATTGAAGCTCAAGAAATGGAACAGAGAAAAGTGATTAGAATGAAAGACTTCGATGGTGAACAAGACATCGGGTTATATTATAAAGCTGGGTTAAATGAGAAATCGTCGAATTCATCTCCAAAGATTGTGACTGGTATGAGTGCCAAGAGCTTATCTGAAAGTCCATCATCTGGATCAAGCAGCAAGAACAGTTTTACTTCATTTCCATCATTCGATCCAAACATCTCTGCAACTAAAAGTGGGAGAAGATTACAGTGCAATATTGTATTGAATCTTGAGAATGATCAAGATTATTCTGAAGAAATTGCCAAAAACCAAATGTCTTTATTAGGAATGGTTTTGGAATCTTATACTTGTTTTGTTGCAGGTCGTATCGGCAATCCAATGCTAACCAAAGAAGACTACGTCCAGATAGATGCTGAAGAGATGGAGTTGATGGACATAAAGTGGTGTCTGGCTAGTGTTTTACGGAGAGCTGAGAAGTTTAAACAAATCACGGGGAGAGATGATCTTCGTGATGCGAATGTTTCTACTTTAGGTTTTGACAAGTCTAAAGTCACTTGTTTTCGGTGCAGGGAAAAAGGACACTTCAAGAGGGAGTGCACAAACCGAGAAGCAAGTGGAGCTCAAAATCCGTTCAACAACAACAATGATTACTATCGCAAAGCCATCTATCACCAAGTTGGTCAATCATCTCAACAACAAAAACATCAAGCTCAGACTGCACATGGAAGAGATGTGGTTGAAGATACAGGAAAGAGAGCTTGTGTGAGCAGTTATGATTGTGGAAAAAGAAGAGATGGTAGTGCTTTGATAATTGATCAAGATGATGAGAGGTTACCAGAAGATTTTAGCTGGGCAAATTTTACTTGGGATGATTATGTTCCTGATCAAACCACAGCTTACACTGCATTTACAGCAAAGATTGTAGATGATAGTGATGATGATACAGAGTATTGGGCGAGAAAATACAGAGAAGATATGAAGTTGCTTGCTGAGAGTGATAGCGAAGATGAAAAAGTCAAGAAGGAAAAGAAAAAGAAGAAGATCAAAACGCCGGTGAGTAGTGATGATGAAGAAGTGCCGGTGGTGAGAAGGCAAAAGATGACGGAAGTGCCTAAGTTTAAAGTTGAAGAACAAGTTGATGCAAAAGAAGTTTCGGTGAAATGTGAAAACTGCGAGATTGTGAAGAAGCAGAACAGCACGTTGATTTACAACTTAAACAGTCTGAAGGAGTCTTATGATGTGCTGAACAAGACAATGAATCAGTACAATCAAACTAGTGAAGAACAAGCAGTTGCTATGAAGACTCTTCAGGGAGCGTTTATGACAAAACAAAAAGTTGTAAACAATTATATTGAAAAGTGTGCTGCTTTAGAACAGAAGCTTGAGCTGCAACGAATTGAAACTGAAAGAGTAAATCGTTTGTTGAAAAGTTACTCATGTACTTCCTATGTGATTGACAGGATTTATCCGACTGTTGAGAGCATGAAGGTTTGGGAAGAGGATGATGTAACTAAGGAGATTGCAGCTGGAGTTGATGCTAAAGAAAAGATTGCTGACAAAAGGAAGAGTGACAAGAAAAAGGATACTGAAAAGACGTCATCTGGTAAGAAGCAAGGTGTCAGTTATAACAGATGTCCACCTCCACTGGAAAACAGATATTTGCCTAGACATCCTAACGATGAAAGAGTCAAAAAGGCGACAAATTTACAGTGGGAGTCAGAGTCGTCGGTCAATCTTCCTGAAAATATTGATGTTGTGTTTACTTCATCTGACACTGATCAACAGTCTCAATTGATGAAGAAAGTTGTGGATCATGTGTTAGATAGTGATGACAGGGACGAGTCAAAGTCGGAGTCCGCGTCAGAGTCAAAATCTGAGTCAAAAACTCCGGTGCAAACAGAAAAACAGGGAAAATTAGTTTATGATAGAAAATTTCTTTTATCAAAATCTAATTTGGATGATGGGTTGTTTAAAGTTGCTTGTACTTTGAATAATTCGGACAAATTATATTCTGATGAGGAATTTCCATTAAAAGGTGTCAAAACTGAATTGATAAACAAGGTTTTCAAACTCACAGAAATTAATATTTCTGAAATTAAAGACTTATGGTTTAATGAAAAACAAAAAAAATACACCTCAAGAGTACAACAGAGATTAAACAAGAAAAAGAATTACGGTTGTGGTTCAGATTTTCAAAAGAGATCAAACCATAGCGGTAATTTTAAAAAGAAAGGATTAGGTTTTATTCCTACAGAAAAACATAAAAATGAAAAATATGTTCGTAATTTTCAATCCAAAATGTCGTTTATTTCAGGTACATCAACTGATGAAGAAGAAAAGACATGTTTCTGGAGGGAAAAGAACAGTGAGTTTCTTGCGAAGAAGCTGATGCGTGTGTAGTGTAATATTATTTTGATGAGTATTTAAGCCCTTTTTTTACACTTCTAGCCAAGTTTTAAATTTATAAAACACGATATTCACTAACACTAAACACACATATGGGCAAGTGCACCCATCGTGGACGTAGTATAGTGTTGGTAAGATACCGAGGTCGTCCAAGGACACAAGAGCTTTTAATACCGGTTTATCCTCAACGTCTAATCAAATCAAAAAGTTAGAAAAATGTTTTAAACTAAGAAAAATAAAAACTAACTAAATGCTGAAAATAAAAATAAAATAAAAACAGATAGACAAGATGAATCACTTGGTTCCGACACGTGTATTAGTATAACCTTTGATTATTTTCGCACTTTTGCACTTGTTTAAGAGATTATCTTAGTTATTGTAGTAGGCCCCTCTTTTGAAGGCGACGTTACCCTCAACCCAGTAGTTTGAGTCAGCAAGGATACAATCCTAAAGGGTGGGAGTATTGAAAGATAATGAATTAAGTTATTAATGCAAATTATGGTAGGCCCCGCTTTTGGCGGTGACGTTACCCTCGGCTAAGTAGTCTGAGTCAGCAGGGATACAGTCCTAAATAGCCGGGTTATAGTATTAATAGTAGTTAACTTATGAGGGGGTCAAAGAGTTTAGATCCCCGCCATCCAATACCTATGGGCATTGAAGGAGATCCTACTAAATTTGACCCAGGTCCCAAGCAGGACCTCTAAACGCTGAACAAGGGCAAGACCCTTACCAAACCGTTCCCTTAACCCCCGACCAGGTAGCCAACATACCTCCATATAGACCGTGGAGATATGAATGGTGAAAATCTTTTATTTTATATAGACAGTAAAATAACGCCAAGACACCACGGACAAACGATAAGGAAAGATCACCTTCAACATAAGTAACTAGTTATTAAAGTCATTAATACAAAACCAAATAAAAAGTGCAAAAGATTAAAAATAAAAATTATTATACTAAACACTTGTCTTCACCAAGTGATGTAAGAGACTTAGGCAAACATGGCCTTGATTGTCAAGAACTCTTACGATCAATCTTGGATCCCGAGACGACTCACACACTCTATGATGGACAATGGATGATGGTGGTGAATGATGGTGTTATGGTGGTGGTGGGTGGTGGATGAAGTGTGAGAGAGGTGGTGTGCCAAGGGATGAGAGAGAATGAAGCCAAGCTCCTCTATTTATAGGCTGAACAGAAGGCTGGACACGGCCCCGTGTCCGCTGGACACGGCCCCGTGCCCGCCTGACACTCTCTCTCCTCATTAATTGTAATTGCGAATTACAATTAATGCGCCTGCTGTACTTTCACCACGCCCCCGTGCTCGCTGGACACGGCCCCGTGGTGGGCAATGGAAGCTTCTACTGGTTTGTCTTTTCTGCTGCTTCCTGGGCACGCCCCCGTGTTTGCTGGACACGGGGCGTGTTCAGACTCTGTTTCTTCCTTTTTGCTTTGGGAGGTGCCGTTGAGGGTCCGGGCAGTCTACTTTTGTTCCTTTTCTTGTATTTATGGTAGAATTAGTGGTCTTTTTGCTTCTTTTGTGATTTTGAGCTCATTTCATCCTGAAAATACAAAAGGAAGACAAAAACACTCTTTTTCCAACATTAGTACTTAAAAAGGGTTAGTTTTATGCCTTAATTGATGTGTTTTATATGTTGCATTTTACACACATCAAATACCCCCACACTTGAACTTTTGCTTGTCCTCAAGCAAAACTCTTTAAATGTGGCTTACACTCCCAAATGGAATAGGTAGAAGAGAAGTTTTTTAGCTTGTCCTAGAGTGTCGGGGATCCAAGGTTTTTATAGGCTTTATTTTTATTTATTTACAATCCTATTCGTTATGATTTATTTTGAACTTTTCATAAGATAAACTACTTAGTTGGGTATAACATGCCTTATTAAAATTCCATTTATATACAAGTTCACATACCTCACGGGAGATCACTCAACACTCAGCCGAAGGTGTATATTTTAGTGAATCACTCGAGAGCGGCACGGAACTTACGTATTTCCATAGGCTTGCCAAGCAATCAATCCTCCTCCTTTTTAACTTTTTACCTTTGTAAATATCAAGAGGACTTTTTGGGTGAAGGCTTGGGTTTAAAGGTGGGTGGTTGGTTAGTGGTTAGTAAAAAGGCGAAAATCGTAGCAAGCGTCGGTTTTCGTAAAATACCTTGTTTTTAGTGACTTATTATTTTTGAAGTATTTCTCCAAACAAGCTTTTTATAGCTTTTGTTTGTTTTTTTTTTTTTTTTTTTTTTTTTGACTTCATCATCATTTTTTTTTTTTTTGATGTCACATGAAAGGGCAAGTTGACGAAAATCCGAGCTTGTTACTAAAATAAAGGGTGAAAAAATGAAAAAGGTTTTTGGTGGGTAAAAATGGTTTTTGGGGTAATGAAATGAAAGGTTTAGGCTCAAAGGGGCTATCTAGGGGGATTTTGGGTAGGTTAAAAAAATTGAAAAATAATGGTTTTGAAAGAAAAATAGTTAGTCCTAATGCCTCCATCATTTACTTACTTGGGTTTAAGTTGGTAAGGACTGGGAATGTATCGTCGTGGCAAGTTCTAGATTTGTAAGGACCGAGCGGCTATTCACACAAGAAACGAAAAATGAGCATTTAATCTAAATATGTGTATTTTTATGCTCAATAAAGGCTCAAAACTCACTTTTGTGGGAATGGGTTTTTTAAATGTGACCAAGCATATATAATCGAATTTTAAACTAGACTTGTTATGCCGTTTCATAGTTTTCTTATGTTGGTTCCTTTTTTATCACGACGCTATCGGTTGTAAACTTGTAAAAATATAACCTTTTTAGAACTTGTTCTCCCCAACTTAAACTAAGACAAGTAAATAAAAAAAATGAAAAAGTTTTTGAAAAAAAAAAAAAAATTTGGGGTGTTTAGCGGTTCCAATAGAGTTTTGTGTAAGGCTTGTGTTTAGGATTTTGCAAAATTTCAAGGTTTTAGCATCCCCCCCACACTTAAATTACACATTGTCCTCAATGTGTCCAAAAACAATATTTTTGGTTGATTAGAATGTATAAAAGTGTGTTAAAAAGCAAAGATTTTTGTTACTGGCATCCTGGACACGGCCCCGTGTTCAGCGGACACGGCCCCGTGGTGAATTGCCAGTAACGAAAACTTACAGAAGGTGGACACGGGGGCGTGTTGGGTGAACACGGCCACGTGTCGGGCAAAAAAATTGCAGGTCAGTAGCCAAACAGCAGATCTGGGAGATGGACACGGGGGCGTGTCGGCTGGACACGTCCCCGTGTGGACAGTCTGTTAGCCTGAAAAATAAGGTTTTCTCCCGGTTTCTTCATCCTAGGGCTGCAAGTGCTAATGTTTAGCACTCTAACCCTTGCATTGCACCTGTTTAATCACTTAATACCAACCAATCAAGCACAAATCATCCTAAATTACCATTGTTAAACATTATCCAAACATAAACTAAAAACAGAATAAAGATAAAAAGTAGTTCGAGAAAGTAAATTGTTCGACAAATGGCACGCAGGCCATGAATTGTTTGATAGATAAGAAGGGCATTCAAACCTGTGGGCTCATCACCAGCCAGCCCCTTGTTCCTCCCAGCCTCCTACTCCATGTCTTCATCACTACCATCACCTCCACCTCCTTGCCTCGCCATGTACTCCCGGATGCTACCGATATCATCTTGTATATCGTTGACGCTGCGCTCGATAGCTCCAACCCGGTGGTATGTGTTGTTGGCGAGGTTGTAGGTGTTCCTAGTGCACATAAGGTTTTCCTGCAAAAGATCATGTAAACTTTGAAAATTAGGAAAACCGCCTCCTTGAGCGGAGGATTGACCCGGATCGCCTTGGGGTGGGTATTGGAAATGTGGAGGTGGTGCATGAAGAACTAGAGCCTCCTGCGGGTTCCATGCGTAGCCTTGCGTCCTCTGAAAGCTCACCGTCCCGTCCTCCGCTTCATAAAGCAAGTTCATGGCTCGGCAAATATGATAATCGACCCGTCCCGACCATGGACTCCTTTCGAAGGACCTTGGGATATTCGTGAAGTGCTTGAAAAGACGGTACACCCATCCCCCGAAGAAGATTGGTGTAGGAGCAGAGGCAAGGCGGTTCAAGTGCATGTTTCGCAGTAGGAAGTAAGGAACATCGAGGGGCTTCTGGTTGTGAATGCAGTGAAGGACAACCAAATCTTTCAACCCAACAACGCCACTACTGTCATGGCGTTGGTTTAGCGAGTACGTGAGGAGCCTGTGGATGTAGCGGTATAACGGGTCCCTCAGTTTGGTGCTCTTTGTGCTGCTCGGGTTGTAGATTCCTTCACCTATTTGAGCCCATGCGGCTTGGCGTTCGGTTGCATCCAAGTCTCGTAACCCCCCTGTATTCTCTTCATTTCCCGCTTCTTCATCATTGTATAGCCCAATGATGGCTCCAAACTGCGCCATGGAGGTTCTATAGGTGGTCCCTCCACATCGAAATTCAACCGCGTCATGATCAAACGGTTCGCGCCTCGAGTTGAAAATGAAGGTACTATAGAACTCCATCGTGCATTGATGGACCGACCGAAGTCGGGCAGTCAATGCGACGTGCAGTGGGCCCCTCACAATGTTGTTGAAGCGGTCAAGTTGGTTCACCATGGTTAGCAAATCAGTACACGCCCGCCTTGGGTATTCTTCCGGTCGTGTTTGTAGAACCTCGTACCGTGCCCTAGCATCCAGTTCATTTGCGCCAAACCTGTAACATGTCGGGTACGGATTTATTCGTTAACCGTCTGAAGTGAGATCTCCTCTTCCTCATCCTCAATGGATCCTCGGTAGAGTTTCAGCCGTTGGCCATTGACTTTAAATGGTGTCCTATTTCGAGTTTTAATTTCTACTGCACCGTGTGGAAAAACATGGGTGACGGAAAAAGGTCCTGACCACCTAGATTTTAACTTACCAGGAAATAATCGAAGTCGTGAATTAAACAATAGAACTTGGTCTCCAACCCGAAATTCATTAGATTTAATATATTTATCATGCAAATTTTTCATTCTCTCCTTGTAAATTTCGGAATTAGAATATGCATAATTCCTAAGTTCGTCTAATTCGTTTATTTGACAAAATCGATTTTTACCTGCATTTTCCAAATCTAAGTTTACGTTTTTTATTGCCCAGTAGGCTTTGTGAGCGATTTCTACTGGCAAGTGGCAACTTTTTCCATAGACGAGTTTGTATGGGGTTGTGCCTATAGTGGTTTTATAAGCAGTTCGAAAAGCCCATAAAGCGTCGTCTAATTTATCGGCCCATTCTTTTTTATTTATTCCTACGGTTTTTTCAAGTATTCGTTTTAAACCTCGATTAGTCACTTCGGCTTGCCCATTTGTTTGAGGATGATATGCTGTCGAGACCCGGTGATAGACCCCATACCTTGTTAATATTTTTTCGAGTTGATGATTGCAAAAATGGGTACCTCTATCACTTATCAAAGCCTTTGGTGTCCCGAAACGAGAGAACAGCTTTTTCAGAAATTTTACCACCACTCTCCCATCGTTTGTTGGAAGAGCTTCGGCCTCTGCCCATTTAGACAAGTAATCTACTGCCACAAGTATATATTTGTTTCCCTTTGAAGGTGGGAAAGGTCCCATAAAATCGAGTCCCCACACATCAAAGATTTCACAGACGAGAATGCCATTTTGAGGCATTTCGTTTTTGGAAGAAATATTACCTGATCTTTGGCATGCATCACATGTCTTTACAAGGTTTTGTGCATCCTTGTAAATGGTCGGCCAGTAAAATCCTGAATCAAATACCTTTCGTGCGGTACTTGCGGCACCATGATGTCCTCCGTATGGACCTTCGTGACAATGATGGAGAATTCTTCGTGCTTCATTACCATAGACACACCTTCGGATGAGCTGGTCAGCACACATTTTGAAAAGATAGGGGTCTTCCCAAAAGTAATGCTTTACATCAGCAAAGAATTTCTTCCTTTGATGATGTGGCCATCCTTTGGTGACTACACCGCTAGCTAAGAAATTAGCGTAGTCGGCATACCATGGTTCTTGTCTACTCTCTATCATTTCCAAGGATTCTGTGGGAAATTTTTCGTTGATTTGCTCGTCCCTGGTTGTCTCCAAAGCTGGGTCTTCTAAGCGTGAGAGATGATCTGCAGCAGTGTTTTCTGCCCCTCTTTTGTCCTTGATTTCAATGTCGAATTCTTGGAGGAGTAGAATCCATCTTATCAAACGGGGTTTTGCGTCTTGCTTCTTGAAGAGGTACCTGATGGCTGCATGGTCTGTATAAACTACTGTTTTAGAAAGAACAAGGTAAGAACGAAATTTATCAAAAGCAAATACCACCGCTAGTAATTCTTTTTCCGTAGTTGTATAATTTTCTTGCGCATCATTAAGAGTTTTACTAGCATAGTAAATTGGGTGGAAATGTTTTTCTTTTCTTTGTCCCAAGACTGCTCCAACAGCAAAGTCGCTTGCATCGCACATGATTTCGAATGGAAATTTCCAATCTGGCGCTATCATGATAGGTGCATTGACTAGCATTTCCTTGAGGGTTAGAAATGCTTGATTGCATTCCTTGTCAAAGATGAAGGGTGCATCTTTTTCAAGTAATTTTGTTAGAGGCCTTGAAATTTTTGAAAAGTCTTTGATAAACCTTCTATAAAATCCGGCATGTCCTAGGAAACTTCGGATTTCTCGCACGGAGGACGGAGGAGGTAATCGAGAAATAGTCTCTATTTTAGCTCGATCAACTTCCATTCCTTCGCTTGAGATTTTGTGACCGAGTACTATTCCCTCTGTTACCATGAAATGGCATTTTTCCCAGTTAAGGGCGAGGTTAGTTTCCTCACATCGGGATAGCATTCGTTCAAGATTATCGAGGCATTGGTCATATGAGTCTCCAAAGATGGAAAAGTCATCCATGAAGACTTCCATTGTCTTTTCGATCATATCATGGAAAATGGCGACCATACAACGTTGGAATGTTGCAGGCGCATTACATAGACCGAATGGCATGCGTCGATATGCAAAAGTTCCGTAGGGACATGTGAAAGTTGTTTTCTCTTGGTCTTCTGGTGCTATCGGTATTTGAAAGTAACCTGAAAAACCATCTAAGAAACAATAAAATTTATGACCGGATAATCTTTCTAACATTTGATCAACGAAGGGTAAAGGAAAGTGGTCTTTCCTAGTTGCTTCATTTAATCTCCTATAATCTATACAGACTCTCCATCCTGTGACGGTTCTTGTTGGTATTAATTCATTTTTCTCGTTAGTTATTACCGTCATACCTCCTTTCTTTGGGACTACTTGGACTGGACTTACCCACGGGCTATCGGAGATAGGGTAGATTAGTCCGGCGTCGAGTAGTTTGATGACTTCATTTTTAACCACTTCTTGAACATTGGGGTTCACTCTTCGTTGTGGTTGAATTACCGTCTTGTAGTCATCATTCATTAAAATTTTGTGCGTACACATGGAAGGGCTTATTCCTTTAATATCTACAAGCCTCCAAGCGATCGCGTTTTTGTGTTTTTTAAGTAAGTTAACTAATTTCTCTTTTTCTATATTACTTAATTTAGATGAAATAATTACGGGTAAACTACCATCTTTGCCTAGAAAAGCATATTCCAAACCTTTAGGAAGTTCTTTGAGCTCAATGGGTGGGTCTTTAGAAGACACCTTATTTTGTGGCTCCTTTAGATCAAGAACCTTAAAAGTTTGTTCTATGGCTATCTCTTCCTCGACAAAGTGGTCCTCTTCGTTGGTTGTATCGGGTGGTTCAGCTTCATCTTCAATTAGGGGGTCATTGTTGCCAAAAGGATATTTCATTGAGCGCTCAAGATCTATGCTCCTTTTGAATGCCCCTAATTGAAGAGGTAGATTGTTGAATTTCCGGTTTTTCAAAGCTCTATGAGTTTGTACAAAAGGTTTTCCCAGGACTAAAGGAGCGTCATCTAGGATGACAAAGTCGGTTGGGATTACCATTTGATTTGCTTGAACCAAGACATCCTCAACTACACCGATTGATTTTATTACTTTCCGATCGGATAGAAAAAATGGGTATTTGAAGTGGAGTAAAATCACTAATACTTAATTTTTCAAAAATATAGTTAGGCATTATGTTAACGCAAAGATCCTTATCGATGGTGATATTACTAATAAATGAATTTTGTGTTAGGACCGGTTTGACTCCGAAACGATTGCGAATGACACGTTCGACGTGCGGAAACCGTGAACGTGAATAACCGAAACACACGAGACGTACTATTAACGTGATTCTTTGATAGATCTGAAAAGATACAAGAACCGTGAATCACCTTTTGCCTTTCTCTCTCTACTTTCTCTTTCTAGCTTCTCTCTCTAACCTCTAAGCTCCAAAGATCAAAATGGCAAAAAAGTCTCTAACTAAAAGCCTAAGACTTCTATTTATAGGCCAAAGGTGATAAGGAAACTTTCCTTATTTACAATAATGCCACCTTGCCTTTTAGTAACAAGATATTACATTGTAAACACAAAGTTCTTCTGTTTCTGCTACGAACTGAGATGACGGAGGCGATAGACATTAATGTACCAACAGTCTCCCCCTTGGATATTGCCGCAGTCAATCTCAATCATTCAGACTCGTAGCTTCTTTTCTTTTCTTTCTCTCTCTTTAGCTTGAATATAATCCCGGTGGATTTATCTTCAGCTTCAGCTCCCCCTTTCGGTGAACTCTTCAGGCTCCCCCTTTCGTCAAGCTTCCGTGCTTTGGGATCGACACCTGGCTTTCCAGATACAAGCTCTTTCAGTAATGATACCTGGCTCCTTACACGCTTCCGTTGGAATTGAGCTCGTCTTCAGACTCCCCCTCAGACTCAGCTGTCAGGATCGTAGTCTGGAATAACATTTGCAACACTCATACGTTTATAAGTGACAGTGTTTTGAGATTATCGTAATCTGACTCTTTAAACTTTCTAAATCAAGATCCTGGCAATAAGATATAATAATATGAATATATCCAGGATTATCTAGACTCTTTCCCTATATAAAAAAACTTCAAAGATTCGACAATGATAAAGAAACCAACTCCCTCACAGTTAATCATCCAAGTTCAAATTAATGACCTTGGAGATATTACAAACTGTTTTTGAATTTTGATTTTAATTTTAAAAAACTTCAAGTTTCAAATTAATGAACTTGATTTATTTCCAGAAACACGATTAGCATACTTAGATTTTGAAACACAACATTCAGACATCGGTTGTCGAAAATAAAGCAAAAATCAAAATCTTTTTGTATTTTTCTGAAAGTATAAAGCAGTAAAGAAATATGTACAAACATATTTACAGACAATATTTTTGTTTGAGTTCATGTAAGAGGATCATATCAGTTTTTGAAACAAATCACTAGCACCGTTAAGCTTTAATCATTTTAAGTTCTAAACGATTCACCTCGATTAACGATATAGTTGTCCTCTTAAATTTTCACACAATTTTCAATCTATTCAGGATACGCTTTAGATGTTTTAGGAACTTAGCTCGATTTATGTGTCCCACCACTTGAATATACTCCCGTATCCAGAATCTCAATATTCAGTCTTACAGACAAGAGTACTACAATGATGTCTGTACATAAATTAGGGGTTTAATGCGAGAATTGAGGGATCTCAGGTCAGAACTTCCGTTCAGCAGAGAGATATCAATTTCGACTTTGCGGTGTGTCCCCTTTAGAGAATCTTTTAGCTACAACAGATGATTATCAATTTTATTGTCTAATCACTGAGGGCTAGAATGCTATGTTTCAAGCATTTACTGCAAAGCATTATCCAAGGACTAGGTCAGAACTACCGTTCAGCAGAAGTCCCGGAATAATACCCCAGACATCATAGAGTATTAATACCTAGTATATCAGAATACGAGACCTTTCAAACGAGATTTCAGGGGTTACCTATATATCCAAGTAGTGTTCCCCACAAATTTCGCAAGTTTGAAATTTTAGGTTTATATCCCGAATAAATCTACTAAATGTACGAAAACCTATCGTCACATCATCAGTGAGACCATTTATCACATTTGACATTACATTTCTTTAGCGTGCTGTGATAGTCCACTGATGTACTATCATTTCCTCTTTTATCAACAAAAACTCAAATTTTTTGAATTTTATCATGTTTTTGGCTTTTTCAAATTTTCTAATGTTTTTGGATTTTCTGACAATAATATCTCTTACGCCCCCTAAAATTCAAAACCATTTAAAGAAAATTTGACAACCTGATATTGATAGCTTTGTCTCGCCATCCATTTTCTGTTACTCATGCACTGATTTACAGAAAACATAATGTACCCCCATGATTTACAACACATTGATCTTTTACAGTTTGAAAACCGTTTTTCAATCTTGTGAAATTAATCATGTTTGTTCAGCCGTGAGGGTTTCGGCGTATTCAATCAGAACTTCCCCTGATAACAAACTATTTTCCCATTATGATTTCAAAACACTTAAGTTTGTTTTAATCAAAATGGTTTTTCCGGAAAATAAGTTTTGTTTAATTCACACACGGGGTTTATTCATCACCTTGTTCTTTCATCAACTAATTCGAAAGTTAAATCAAGTACAATTTAATGTCCTTGATAAAACATTTCTCAAGAAAGATGCCGATTCCTACTCCTCAATTACCAACCTGGGAGTTCCGGCAAATTCAAATAACATATTTTTGAATTTTTGTATTTTTTGAAAAATTTAAAAACAAACATATTTTTATTTTCAAATTTTTTTTTTGACAAAATGAAAACATATTTTTGGTTTTTAAATTTTTTTTTTTTTAATTAATTTTTTTTAGAGTTTTTGAAAATATTGTTTATTTATTTACAGAAATCAAACAAACTCCCTGTTTAACTGTTGCAGGGATCAGCAGCCTCCGGTGCCAGGCTGCTTCGTTTCTCCTTTGGTTGACATTCAATTTTCTTCAGAAACACCTGCACATTCAAATTTTATCAAATTCGACTCAATAATTTTCTTTTCATTAAAGATGGATGCCGATTCATGCTTCGCGATAAAGGAAGCTCCGGCAAATCAAATTGTTTAATCAAACATTGTATTCACCCAAGCCTCACCAGCCTTGGGTGTAACCTTGACTCTAGCAATCTGAATTTTAAAGTTTTCAGCCTTAAGTGGTGGAAAATTTGCATCATAATCAATCGAAATTGACTCCTCAGCCTTTTTCACCTCATAAGTTGAACTTTCTGTTTCTGTTTTCGATTTCCAGATTTGTTTTTGTTTCTCATTTTTAACCAAATCAACATGTTTCTTAACACTCCATGTTTGACCTTTTGGAGTCCCACGTTTGTAAAAATGTGACTCTTTTTGAACATTTGGACTCTGAACAACATCTTTTGGTTTCCAAAATTGGTTTGGTTTTGTTGCATCAACAGTTGTTTTCCAACTTTGTGTTGTTCTAAGTTCGGGTGTCACTGGTTTCCAAGTTTGTTGTGAGTCAGCCTTTGACAATTTTGGCTTCCAAGTTTGCTTTGATTCAAACTTGGTTGACTTTTGATTCACAACTTCATATTTCTGTTTTTGAACATAAACAGACTTCTTTTTCGTCTCAACATCAACAGGTTTCAGATTTGGACATTTGCGAGCAAGATGTCCTGTTTGATCACATTTAAAGCATGTTCTTTTTGAAACATCTTTGACCTGTTGTTGTTGCTTTTTCTGGGCCTGAAACTCTTCATTTGACTGTTGTCTAAATTTGAGTTCTTTCTCTTCTTCTGAACTTGTTCCGTGAACGAAGTTCATTTTTGCCTGAAAATTCGGAGTTTTATTTTTATTCCAATTTAGTTTCTTCTTATAACCCAACCCAGCCTTCATGTTTTTCTTCGTGTAACCAGGTTTGTTATAAAAAGTTTTGTGACCTTTACCATCAAATTTTGGAATTTCAGATTTTTCAATCTCAACCATCTTGAAAACTTTGTCAATCTTTTCTGAAATCACATTCTGAATCGGGAATACAACGTCTAAGAATAATTTGTCCGATCCAGTCATGGTATAAACCAATCCCTTTGAATCATCATTCAAACTTTTCTCAGATTTTGTGTTCTTCAGATATGCATCATGAAGATTTCCTTCATCTTCATCATGTGATTCAGATTTACCTGTATGAACCGACTCTTCGTTCAAGACACTTTCAACGACTTTACCTACCACCTCTGAATCATGAATATCATCAGATTTGGAATAGGTTATGTCAATGTTGTCTGGCAATTTGTCTACCATGTTGAAAGCTTTTTCGACCTTTTCCTCATCATAAAATGCAAACTTTTCCGGTGGTGGAACTTGATGAAACTCTGAGCCAATGCCTTTCCTGTTCTGCTCAGACTCACCATCACCCGGTTTTATATTGAAAATTCGTTCAAGCACATATGACGACACATGGTAACTTTTTAACTTGTTGTTTTCCTGTTCTAAATCAACAATCTGTTGCTTTAGCTTAGCAACATCCTCAATATAGGAATTAACAACATCTTGTTTTATAGCATACATTCGTTTAAGCTCTTTTGTTGTTTCAGACATATAATTCATTCTTGATTGAGCATATTTCATTTCATCTTTCACCTTTTCATATGACTCTTTTATAACCTCATATGATAATTTCATTGAATCATATTCCTTTTTCATTTCTTGACAAGCAATTTCTTTTTGTTCACATTCATTTGTCGTTTTCAAAATGTTTTCCTTCAAAACTTCATTTTCTTTTTCCAATTTGTTACATTTTTCTGAAAATTTTTCATCATTTTCTTTAAAAACTTTTTCTTTTTCTAACATTTCTTTGCATTTAATTTTGAAAATGTTTTCGAATTTTGTGAATTCAAGTTCTTTTATTCTGAACTGCTTATCTTTTTCTGTACAAGCTCTGCACGGTACTATGCATTTCTTGCACTGTTCAAATGGTTTTAAGAATTCAGAATCAGATTGTACCTCAGTGTTTGGCACTTCGGTGTTTTCAGCTTCCTCTGGCTGCTTCATCTCAGCATCATTCAGCTTTTGTTCAACACTGACTTCTTCTTCAACATCACCAACATCTGATTTTTCATTTTTCTTTTCTTCTTCTTCAATTTGCTGTTCTTCAACTTCTTTCACCACTTCAGCTTCTACAGCTTCTGTTTCAACTTCTTCAGCAACCTTCTTCAGATTAACCACCATTTCTTCAACATTCTTCTTCATTTTCTCTTCATCCCTTTTTCTCAAGCATGACAGCATAGCATATCGGATATCTTTCTCGTATTGTTTAACATATGCATCATCTTTCGTCACTCTTCTGTAATATTCAGCTCTCAACGGGACAGCAAGAAGAACATCATCAAAGATTATATCTTTCTTTGGAACAACTGGTTCTCCTTCTCTGTTGTAATAACACTCTCTCTTCTTGTCCCATCGTTTGTTGCTGACAGCATTCTCATATTCTTCCTGCATCTCATCCATTCTTCTGTAAACCACATCTCTTTCTTTATGTGTTTTCTCACTCAAGATCTCTTCTCGAGTTTTCTCTTTGTTCTCAATCTTTTCTTCATGGTTTTTAGCAGGTTCTTTTTCTTCTTTAATTTCAGCAACATTCGCAAACTTTCTTGGTGCTGTCGTAGCTTTCCCATGAGCTGTTTTGCGAACAATATCATTTCGATCTTCTTCTGGACAAATTTGAGACCAATCATATCCTTCATCAGGATATATGACAGGACAAGCTCTTGAAGTTGTTTTTGGTCTATCTTCAATCAACTTTGGCTCTTCTCTGCTTCGATGGTAGATCGCCTTTTGATAATAATCATCATTGAAAGGACGTTCATTTCTTTCAGCAACTTCTGCATTCTTACACTCTCTTTTGAAATGACCCTTTTGCTTGCATTTGAAGCAGGTCACTTTTGACTTGTCGAATCCGAGCTTTGTTGATGGACCACCAAGAGATTGTTTTCCAGTAATTTCCATGTATCTTTGAGCTCTCCGAATGCAGCTTGCTAAACACCAACGAATATCAATAAGCTCCATCTCCTCTGGATCAATCTGGTCGTAGTCTTCTTTCGTCAGTTCAGAATTACCGATTTTTCCAGCTACCAGACCTTCATATGATTCCAGGACAGATGCAAGAAAGCTCATTTGCTGCTTCGCTGCATTGATACTCATTGCTGGAGAATTCTTCAGTTTAAGAGCAATGTTGCACAAAATTTCATCTGTGTCTTCTGAATTTGTTTGTGAAGATGAATGATATCCAGACTGATGACTTGTTGACGTTGTTTGAGATTCATTCATCTTTTCACCAATGAATGCTGTCTTTGGTGAACCAACGCCCTTCTCTGAAAGTACACTACTTTTGTAATACAAGCCGACATTCTGTTGACGTGAAGACTCTGTCATCTTGCTTTGTTTCTGCAGCTCTAGATCATGACTCTCAATCTTTTCAAACAATGCATCAAGAGAAATTGTATCATATGAATCATCATTTTTCAAAATAAACACAAACGTTTGCCACTGATCAACTCGTGGTAACGCTTCAATCACTTTATCGATGATTTCTTCTCTTGTTTTAGCAATTTCAAATCTTTCGAGTTCGATTTTTAGGTGACAAAATCTTTCTATCATTTGTCTCACCGATTCTCCTTTTAAACTATCAAAAAGATCAAATTCCTTTTTAATTAGCGCGATTTTGTTCTTTTTAATTTGTTTACCACCCTCAGCTTTAATACGTAAAGCTTCCCAAACTGATTTGGATGTCCCGCTATGATTTAGTAATGCAAATATATCGTTTCTAATTGCTGACTGTATCAATGCAATCATCCTTTGTTCGGCGGCAAATTCTGCTCTGTCGTCTCTGGAGAATTTTTTGAACTGTAAATCTTCACCTTTGTCATCTTTTGGTTTTTCGTATCCGTACTCAAGACAAAACCAACTTTCATGTGCATACGCTTTTGCCCAATTAATAAATCTTTCTTTCCACCAAGTATAATCTTCAATGCTTTCAAGCGTTGGTGGTTTAGAATGCGTTCCGTAAAAGTTATCATGCTTGATGTTCTCATTGATTGCCTTCGTAATTGTTTTTGGTGTAACAGTTGTAACTTCGGATGATTCAGATGTGAACGCGTTGAAAAACGTGTTATAAAATTCCTCAGCCATGGTTTGAACTTTTTGAATTACCTCGAATCACCTGAATGAATTTTGTAAACAACCGATTAGTTCAAAGACTTTTAACAAACTTAATTTTGAAAGTTAATTGATTTGATATGATTAAAAATTTTATGATTCAAATCAATTCTAAAATATTTATTCAATTTGATTTTTGTCAACCGAATGGATGGGGATGGTTACTAGCCGATCGAGTAGTAATGGATGCTAGCCGATTGGGTGGGAGGTAGTATGCTAGCCGATCGGTTAGGAAAGTGATGCTATCCGTTCGGCTAGGAATGCTGTGCTGTTCGATCGAACAGAGTCAAAAAGTCAAAGTGTTTAATGAATGCTGCTGTTCGAGTGACTGACTTTCTAGCCGATCGAACAGCTGTTCGATCGAGTTACCTACTCGATACACACAACCTTCTGTTCGATCGAGTTACCTACTCGATACACACAACCTTCTGTTCGATCGAGTTACCTACTCGATACACACAAAGTCTGTTCGATCGAGTAGGAAGTAGTGTTCACTCGGTTAGGGACAAATGCTGGCCGTTCGGTTAGCACTTGCTAGCCGATCGGTTAGGATTTTCACAACAACAACCAAAATGCCTGCTGTTCGAACCAATTTTAACCAGCTGTTCGATTGAATGACTTTCTAGCCGATCGAACAGCTGTTCGATTGAAGTGCACTAATATGCTGTTCGATCAAGAGTTTCTAGCCAATCGGTTAGCACTTTGCTAGCCGATCGGTTGGCACAATAAGCTGCTCGATTCCAAAACAAGAGAGCTGTCCGATCGAATAGAAAAATATGCTGTTCGAGTGAGATTTTTCTGTTCGAACCAAGTAAAGGCTATCCGATCGGTTGGGAATGGATGCTGTTCGATTGATTGAAAAAGGATGTGAGTCCTAGTCGTTCGACTAGGTCAACAAGTCAACGTTTTTAAAGAATGTCAGAGGTTTCTATTCGATCGAACAGGAGGTGCTAGCCGTTCGATTAGGCCAATCGATCGAACAGCTGTTCGATTCAAAATTCCTGTTCGATCCAAAATTCCTGTTCGATCCAAAATTCCTGTTCGATCGTGTAACACTTCCTAACCGAATCAAAAGCTAGCCGTTCGGTTTGCAATGTATGCTGTTCGAGTGATAACTTCCTGTTCGAACGGTTAGCACTTTGCTAGCCGTTCGAGTAGCCTAACCGAACGGTTTGCCTACTCGATTGAGTAGGATCTGATGAACAATTTCACGAACATTTTCAGCAAAAACGAACACAAAATCAACGATTTCTCCCAAACGGCTTGGAATTTTGACAAATCTGAGTAAATTCGATTCTGAATCTGAAGGATTTCTGTGCGTATTCGTGCGTTTGATCTGTGCAATCGAGCTCCTGCTCTGATACCACTTGTTAGGACCGGTTTGACTCCGAAACGATTGCGAATGACACGTTCGACGTGCGGAAACCGTGAACGTGAATAACCGAAACACACGAGACGTACTATTAACGTGATTCTTTGATAGATCTGAAAAGATACAAGAACCGTGAATCACCTTTTGCCTTTCTCTCTCTACTTTCTCTTTCTAGCTTCTCTCTCTAACCTCTAAGCTCCAAAGATCAAAATGGCAAAAAAGTCTCTAACTAAAAGCCTAAGACTTCTATTTATAGGCCAAAGGTGATAAGGAAACTTTCCTTATTTACAATAATGCCACCTTGCCTTTTAGTAACAAGATATTACATTGTAAACACAAAGTTCTTCTGTTTCTGCTACGAACTGAGATGACGGAGGCGATAGACATTAATGTACCAACATTTTGAAAGAAACATGGAACCGGTGTGATGTTAATTTCAAAAGGGTCTTCTTTTATTAGCGAGGTTTGATCATTAGTTAACTTAACGCTTACTAAGTCTTTGATTTTAGCGCTAGTGTTTAACTCTTTTAAAAACTTAGCATGAGGGGTTATTAAACAATGGTTTTCGAAAGTAGGTGACAAGAGGTTAATTTCTTCGAAATTAGACTCTTCTTGAATTTTAACATTATCGGACTCACCATTTTCGTTGTTTAACTCATGTGTCGGTTTTTCACTTTCTTGTTCTTCCATTTTTACACTTTCAACTATCTCTATGTTATTATCATTTTTTAGCTCTTCTCTTGCGCGGGATTCCTCTTCCCTTGCGCGAGATTCTTTTATACAACGTTCGATAGTTTTAATGTGTTCTAATATCCTATTGGTCACTTCGGTGAGATTGAAAGAATTTGGATCCTCAAAGCTTGAATCCGGTTGCTCGATCCTTGGTTCCTCATAATACTCATATGAAGTAGATGGTTCACACCATTGTTCTTCATTGTAAGTATATGATGGACAAAGGTCGAAACTTTGTTCTTCATAGTACTCATATGAGGTGGGTTGTTCACGCCATGGTTCCTCATAATAAGAGTATGAAGGTGGTGGCTCATATGTTGAATCTTCAAAGTATGAGTATGATGGCTCATACCTTGGTTCATCAAAATATGAGTATGAGGGAGGAGGTTCATACCTTGGGTCTTCATAGGATGTGTATGAAGTTGATGGCTCGTACCTGGGCTCCTCATAATGGTTGTATGAATTGGATGGTTGATATGAAGTATTATATTGAACCGAGCGTGTGTTGCGACAATTAGTGCAATAATTACCCCTATAATCATCCTCATCATAGGTGTAGTTGTAACCTCTTGAGTATTGATCCATAAGAATCACTCAACAGACCACAACGGAGTCTCGGGACCAGAAAACAAAAATAAGACGGAAACAGAAGCTGGACACGGCCCCGTGTTGAGTAAACACGGCCCCGTGTTCAGGGACTGTATATGGGCGTTTTAATTAAAGTTACTGGTCACGTTGAGCACGGGGGCGTGTTCAGCGAGCACGGCCCCGTGTTCAGACTCTGTATCTGGGTATCTACTCTAAAAATATGCAGCACGGGGGCGTGTTCAGTGAGCACGGCTGTCACGGCCCCAGCCCCCGGTTTGACCCGGATCAGGAGCCGCGGGACAGGAAACACGCGGTAGTCAAGTTTACAGCGGAAGTCTTTAGCAGGATCGTTTTAATTATTGAAAATGCCTGAGTATTATTTATTTACATTTCGGGATAACCCCGTAATTTTCATCATTTCATTATTTTACAAACATGTTTATTTATTTATATGAGCCACTACTTCAAGCTTGATGGTGCTCCGTAGCACGTGTACTGATTTCACAGTATGTCACCTGAAACATGTTGTAAAAAGGTTTTGTCAGCGGGGAAATACTGAGTGAATCATTCCGTTTTGTTTAAGACGACACATATTTATAAATTACAGCATAAGAGCGATTACAATGGCATTATCTTATTTTATATCTGGTATTGCCACCCATGTGACGATGGTCATATCACTATTGGGTCCAGTCACCCAATTAGTGACGTTTTATCACTGTTAGGGCTTGTAGCCTAACCACTGTTAGGGCTTACTGCCTAACCCTGTGAGAAATTAGTAATGTGCACAATACCCCACTAACCAGCGATCAAGATAACCACGACTTAATCCCTGTAATTATAACACTTTTGAAAATAATTTGGAGTATTGTAAAACAGTTTGATAAAAAGAAGAATGACTCACATTGCAAATTTAGTGTTGGTAGAATTTAGATTTAATCCCTGTTAACCTAATTTCATAATAAAGCACACAAAACAGGATTAGTGATCAATACAACGATTATGATAATTCCCCGAGATCAATTTTGACAATGAATGTCCAAATGCAATACTTCGGCTTATTTATCAAAATGACAAACGATAAAGTATAGTACTTCAACTCGTATATCGAATTATCGACAACGACAAAGTACAATGCTTCGGCTCATCATCAAATTATTGACAATGATAAAGCATAGCCCAATATGGGCGGCACTTAGACATTCTTTGGGTATATTGATCCCGGAAACTGAATCGTAATAGCGATCGACTAATTACCCTGTTTTGCGGCAGCGATTCGATAATTGTGTGTGTGTGTTGGACTGTTTTGCTTATAACTCGACCTACGTAACTCCGATTTTCGTCGTTCAAGTGCCAAAATTCAAGTCCCAACCCCTGCTATTTATACTGAAATTTTGACACCGTCGCGTAGCGCGAGGGGGTACCCCCTTAGGCGTCGCGCTACGCGAGTGACCACCCTATTTTCATAGAGTAGCCCTTCGTGCATGTAGGCTTGCTGTGTCGACGGTTTTGTTAATTTCGAATTTTATAATGAGTTATGAAGATAATCGTTACTAGGGTTTTGTCCCCCCTGAGTTTTAGGGGCCCTGATCCTGATTCCGATTGTTCTGAAAATTTTAGGGTTTATGCCAAATCACTTGGGTGTCTCAATTAGGGTTTTCTTAATAGCTAATTACCTTCCTAATTATGGATTTTGGTGACAGTTGTTACATCCTCCCCACCTTAATAAAAATCTCGTCCTCGAGATTTACTGGAATAGATAAGGGTATCTTTGCTTCATTTCTGATTTCAGTTTGTAAATATATTTAGATTTTTTTCTTTGAGTTCTAAAAATTTTACTCGTCTATCCTTTATTCGTAGTGATTTCTTTACGAATTTTGACTTTTCGTTTATCTCTTTTTCTTGAAGAGATATTACCAGGGATTTGTTTATCAACTATTTCTGGAAATTGGATATATGAAACATATCATGTATTCTAACTACTTTTTCGAGTAGTTGAAAATAATAAACTACTAATCTTATTGGAAATGGTCCTACGTATCTTTAGACTTAGTTTTCTTTTCTTACTGAATCTAATAATTTCTTTCAAGGAGATATTTTTAATAATATTTTGTTTCCAACTCGAACTTTAATGGATTTGGTTTATAGTTGTCTTCAGTCTTTCCCCTTGGGATACTAAATATTACAGTTGTATTTACTCCAATATGTATCTTAAATTCTTATGACCTGTATGGGAAATAACTTTATCTTCTTACAGATAGTGGTTTCTAATCTGAAGGTTAAATTTATGCTATAAGATTTTAAAGCTTCTTTTGATTTAGATTTTTATTTAACCTTAATTGTTTTAGCTTATTTTAGGGATATATATTTTATCAAATATACCATCTATAGTATCTATTTGAATTTACAGAATTCCAAATTTTCTTTTAGGGATTACGGAATTTGTCATTTAATATTGTTCGAAACACAAATCTATTGTGGACAAATACCTAGTATTTGAAAATTGAGCAAATAGATTTTTATTCTTAGAGAATAGGTATTGATTTCTAATTTATTTTTCTATAATCGATATATCTTTTCCTTAATCCTTCCTTTCTATTAACACGGAAGCTTTTATAAAGAAATTGAGCAAAGTTGGTTATTATTCCTATAACATTGAATCCGGCTAATTTATTAATAACAAATTTTACAGAAAAGTTTACGTCCTATTAATTCTATCTTTGCTTCTTGCAAAATATTATTTATTCTAACGAAATCTGCGTCAACTGTAAAAGTTGGCCTAAGGTTTGATTAAAGGTAAATTAAGGACTTGGCAAAAATGAAGTATTTATAAAACTTTGGTTTGCTCTAGAGTCAAATAATTCTTTTACCTAATCGTCGGAAATTTTAAAACGTACCAACTATGATGTCAGGAATTAGTTCAGCTTCCTGAGTAGTTAATTGGAAAGCTCTTGCATTTCTCTTGGTAGTCCCTTCTGTAGGTTTTGTCTTTTCGTTTGCTGGGTTGCCTAATTTCGGGCAGTTAGTTTTGTAATGTCCAGCTTCTCCGCAATTGTAGCAGGTTATTGCCTTCTTTTTCCTGCAATCCTCTTCCCGATGTCCTGGAATTTTGCAGAAATTGCAACATCCTTTGCATTTTCCAAAATGCCTTCTGTTGCAAGTATCACAAAGTGGAATGGTAGGAAATCGCTCATTTCCTCTTTTCCTGAGATGGTTATTATTACCTACATGGAATTCTTGGGAAATTTTCTGGGCTAAATCCTTCCTCCTATTTTCTTCCCGAGTGCGTACCAGTCCGTCAGTTAGGGTGTTGGCTAATTCTACCGCATCGTCAATTGTACGAGGTCTCGCAGCTTTGACAATGTCACGAATTTCGCTAATTAAACCCCAGATATAGCGAGATATAAGTACCGATTCTGGCGAAGCCAGTGTAGGTACAATTCTGGCATACTCAAAGAATTTTGAAGTATACCCTCGACAATCTACGTCCACCATTCGGTGACTTAAAAACTTATTTGCCATTTGCTCTTTCTCATATTCGGGACAAAATTTTCTTTCTATTAATCGCTTAAATTCTTCCCAACCTATGGCATAGGCTATGTCACTTCCTTTGGCTTGTAACACGGTATTCCACCATTCTAATGCTTCTTCTTTGAAAAGGTGTGACGCATACATAACCTTATCTTCCTCAACACATTTACTTATTCTAATCACTGCCTCAGTTTTCTCTAACCAACGTAGTGCCGCAGTTGCCCCTTCATTGCCTGCGAATTCTACAGGTTTACAGGCAAGAAACTCCTTATAAGTGCAACCAGGTGTTGCAACTTTCTTTTTCTTAGGGAGCGGAGCTCGTCGCGGTTCATTATCATGATTAGCATGATCATTACCTCCGTTTACGCTATTACTGAAATTATCTTCAGAAATACGTTTACTAGGAATGATTTGCTGTGGTTCTATGGGATTTTTAACAGCATTGACAATTGCTGGAATAGCGTTGGCTATCCCTTGAGCAATCATTGTTGGAATAGTGTTGGCTATCCCTTGAGCAACAATATTTTCTATATCCTGCCTAGTCATATATTGACCCCCTGACTGTTGCTCAGATTGATTACCTTCGTTAACTGGTTCATTATTAGCGTGTTCCATTGGATAACTGATTTATAGATAAATAATTAGTATACAAGAAATAATCTAATGTTACACTTAATTGCACATAACCACGTGTACCCAATTCTGTAAATTTTCTATGATATTTATTATATCATGCTTCTATATACAATCGTTTTATTATTTATTTTACACATACTAGTTTTATTTATTACTATTACATAATCGTAATTTCATAAATTCCCGATCCTTTTGCTAAATAATAGTCTAGTAACGGTATTTCCTTGGATCGTATTTCCAGGAGATTTGTTTTCCAATCTCTTGAATCCTATTCTCAATATTTATTAGTTCCTGATCCAAGTGGTGAAGTCTAGCTGTATTCTCGTTACTCTTTTGGTGGATTTGGTAAAGGGTTCAGTTGGAATTGAGGAAAAAGCTTATAGGGATTATTCTGTAATTGTATTTCATGAGTCAACCATTCATCTATATCGGAAGGTCGTGAGCGGACCAAAGGATTTGAAATAGCTGGGTCTAAGTTCGTTGGTAGTTGTGTTTCATCACAGGGCTTAATAGTATTGAAATTTTCTAATACGAAATCTAACTCTTCTTGAGATGGTAATCCCTCAATTTGCCTAGAACTTTCTTCAATTTCTGTTTTCTTAGGCTCGAGAGGTAAAGCATTAAATTCTATAGGTTCCTCCCTGGCTGGTATATACCTATTGAAATCTCTGGAAACCTCTATTCTTACTGGATAGAGATTTAAGTTCTGGAGGGCATTAGACAAATCACTCATTCTGTTTACACACAATTATTATGTCAGAATTTATAACAAATTTGGTAGAAATACTCGTTTATTTATCCGAACAACTAGAATTTAGAGCACCCTAGATTTTATTTATAAATTTATTTATTTACTGAATAAGGCTTCTAGATTTTGTAAAGACACTAAAATTTTATTTTATTTGCTACACATATAAAATTTGTTTCATGTTATATGCAATTAATCAGATAATAAAACACATAATCACAGAATAGCAATTTAATAAAGATTAAGTATTTTCTAAATAATTAATAGGCTTAAATCAGTGGCTTGATTAGTGGCTCTGATACCACCTCTTTCCTGTCACGGCCCCAGCCCCCGGTTTGACCCGGATCAGGAGCCGCGGGACAGGAAACACGCGGTAGTCAAGTTTACAGCGGAAGTCTTTAGCAGGATCGTTTTAATTATTGAAAATGCCTGAGTATTATTTATTTACATTTCGGGATAACCCCGTAATTTTCATCATTTCATTATTTTACAAACATGTTTATTTATTTATATGAGCCACTACTTCAAGCTTGATGGTGCTCCGTAGCACGTGTACTGATTTCACAGTATGTCACCTGAAACATGTTGTAAAAAGGTTTTGTCAGCGGGGAAATACTGAGTGAATCATTCCGTTTTGTTTAAGACGACACATATTTATAAATTACAGCATAAGAGCGATTACAATGGCATTATCTTATTTTATATCTGGTATTGCCACCCATGTGACGATGGTCATATCACTATTGGGTCCAGTCACCCAATTAGTGACGTTTTATCACTGTTAGGGCTTGTAGCCTAACCACTGTTAGGGCTTACTGCCTAACCCTGTGAGAAATTAGTAATGTGCACAATACCCCACTAACCAGCGATCAAGATAACCACGACTTAATCCCTGTAATTATAACACTTTTGAAAATAATTTGGAGTATTGTAAAACAGTTTGATAAAAAGAAGAATGACTCACATTGCAAATTTAGTGTTGGTAGAATTTAGATTTAATCCCTGTTAACCTAATTTCATAATAAAGCACACAAAACAGGATTAGTGATCAATACAACGATTATGATAATTCCCCGAGATCAATTTTGACAATGAATGTCCAAATGCAATACTTCGGCTTATTTATCAAAATGACAAACGATAAAGTATAGTACTTCAACTCGTATATCGAATTATCGACAACGACAAAGTACAATGCTTCGGCTCATCATCAAATTATTGACAATGATAAAGCATAGCCCAATATGGGCGGCACTTAGACATTCTTTGGGTATATTGATCCCGGAAACTGAATCGTAATAGCGATCGACTAATTACCCTGTTTTGCGGCAGCGATTCGATAATTGTGTGTGTGTGTTGGACTGTTTTGCTTATAACTCGACCTACGTAACTCCGATTTTCGTCGTTCAAGTGCCAAAATTCAAGTCCCAACCCCTGCTATTTATACTGAAATTTTGACACCGTCGCGTAGCGCGAGGGGGTACCCCCTTAGGCGTCGCGCTACGCGAGTGACCACCCTATTTTCATAGAGTAGCCCTTCGTGCATGTAGGCTTGCTGTGTCGACGGTTTTGTTAATTTCGAATTTTATAATGAGTTATGAAGATAATCGTTACTAGGGTTTTGTCCCCCCTGAGTTTTAGGGGCCCTGATCCTGATTCCGATTGTTCTGAAAATTTTAGGGTTTATGCCAAATCACTTGGGTGTCTCAATTAGGGTTTTCTTAATAGCTAATTACCTTCCTAATTATGGATTTTGGTGACAGTTGTTACAACGGCCCCGTGTTCAGGCTACTGTAAATGCAAAAACTAAACTAAAATGCAGAAAAATGCGCGCGTTTTAAAAAGGTTTTGAAAAACTGATTAGGCCGTCGATTTTAAGCTTTCTTAAAATCCTTGTGTCCCCGGCAGCGGCGCCAAAAACTTGATGCGTGTGTAGTGTAATATTATTTTGATGAGTATTTAAGCCCTTTTTTTACACTTCTAGCCAAGTTTTAAATTTATAAAACACGATATTCACTAACACTAAACACACATATGGGCAAGTGCACCCATCGTGGACGTAGTATAGTGTTGGTAAGATACCGAGGTCGTCCAAGGACACAAGAGCTTTTAATACCGGTTTATCCTCAACGTCTAATCAAATCAAAAAGTTAGAAAAATGTTTTAAACTAAGAAAAATAAAAACTAACTAAATGCTGAAAATAAAAATAAAATAAAAACAGATAGACAAGATGAATCACTTGGTTCCGACACGTGTATTAGTATAACCTTTGATTATTTTCGCACTTTTGCACTTGTTTAAGAGATTATCTTAGTTATTGTAGTAGGCCCCTCTTTTGAAGGCGACGTTACCCTCAACCCAGTAGTTTGAGTCAGCAAGGATACAATCCTAAAGGGTGGGAGTATTGAAAGATAATGAATTAAGTTATTAATGCAAATTATGGTAGGCCCCGCTTTTGGCGGTGACGTTACCCTCGGCTAAGTAGTCTGAGTCAGCAGGGATACAGTCCTAAATAGCCGGGTTATAGTATTAATAGTAGTTAACTTATGAGGGGGTCAAAGAGTTTAGATCCCCGCCATCCAATACCTATGGGCATTGAAGGAGATCCTACTAAATTTGACCCAGGTCCCAAGCAGGACCTCTAAACGCTGAACAAGGGCAAGACCCTTACCAAACCGTTCCCTTAACCCCCGACCAGGTAGCCAACATACCTCCATATAGACCGTGGAGATATGAATGGTGAAAATCTTTTATTTTATATAGACAGTAAAATAACGCCAAGACACCACGGACAAACGATAAGGAAAGATCACCTTCAACATAAGTAACTAGTTATTAAAGTCATTAATACAAAACCAAATAAAAAGTGCAAAAGATTAAAAATAAAAATTATTATACTAAACACTTGTCTTCACCAAGTGATGTAAGAGACTTAGGCAAACATGGCCTTGATTGTCAAGAACTCTTACGATCAATCTTGGATCCCGAGACGACTCACACACTCTATGATGGACAATGGATGATGGTGGTGAATGATGGTGTTATGGTGGTGGTGGGTGGTGGATGAAGTGTGAGAGAGGTGGTGTGCCAAGGGATGAGAGAGAATGAAGCCAAGCTCCTCTATTTATAGGCTGAACAGAAGGCTGGACACAGCCCCGTGTCCGCTGGACACGGCCCCGTGCCCGCCTGACACTCTCTCTCCTCATTAATTGTAATTGCGAATTACAATTAATGCGCCTGCTGTACTTTCACCACGCCCCCGTGCTCGCTGGACACGGCCCCGTGGTGGGCAATGGAAGCTTCTACTGGTTTGTCTTTTCTGCTGCTTCCTGGGCACGCCCCCGTGTTTGCTGGACACGGGGCGTGTTCAGACTCTGTTTCTTCCTTTTTGCTTTGGGAGGTGCCGTTGAGGGTCCGGGCAGTCTACTTTTGTTCCTTTTCTTGTATTTATGGTAGAATTAGTGGTCTTTTTGCTTCTTTTGTGATTTTGAGCTCATTTCATCCTGAAAATACAAAAGGAAGACAAAAACACTCTTTTTCCAACATTAGTACTTAAAAAGGGTTAGTTTTATGCCTTAATTGATGTGTTTTATATGTTGCATTTTACACACATCAAAGCAAAACGAACAGAAGCGAGATACAAGAACCTGTTACCGATGTAACAACGTTGGACATATCGCCAAAGATTGTTCTCAGGCGATACAATCAAAACAGGGAGTTTTTCGCAAAATCTCAGAAAAGGTGTTTGCGTTCGAATCACCACTTGATAGAACAAAATTGTTCAAAGATTCTATTTTTGAAGAGGGTGAGAGTTCGAACAAGTTTTACAAAAAGAGAGCCAAATCTGACAATCAGAAATGGGTTGTTAAGAAGGTTGGTGAAAGCTCTAGCGATGATTCTGATGGATCGAAATCAGAGGAGCTATCTTCAGGCGATGAAACTGATTCCACAAAGTCAGTTGAGCCACAAGTTGTGTCAAATTGTGAAGCTGATGTAAAAGTTGAGAACTCAGTTCCGAGTGTGAATGATGATGAGTTTCCATCACTTCGGGCTGAAAATTATAAAAAGAAAATTGGTAAAGTTGAGATTTCTAATCAATTTTATCATGATGAACAGGAATTTGATGCTGAGAAGGTCTTTAACCCCAAGGTAAAACACATCTTTGGCAAGATGATTGATCGAAAAGTCAAAGGGGTTAAGGAATTTTATGAGAAGAAAACAGAGAAGGAAAAGGTTGAACCATCCCTGGTTTGTGACTGGGATGGTACATATTATGAACATTAAGTCTCAGGACTTGCCGGAGCTCCCAGGTTGGTAAGCGTGGAGCATGAATCGGCATCTTTCTTGAATTCTAATCGGTAACGTCAATCAAACAAACGGTAAAAAGGTTTGTTTGTATTTTTCTTACAAGTGTTATTAGACGAGTTTATATTTTTGCAAGTGGTACAGAGGTTTCTGAACTGAAAATGGTAAATCAAGGACATTAAGTTGTACTTGTATTTTCCTACTTTTGGTCAATAGACAAGATGATGAACCACAATCCCGAACATTTGTTGGATATTCCTACAAATGGTAACCTACAATTGGTAAAATCAATCAAACTTATTTTCCGGAAAAACCATTTTGATTAAAACAAACTTAAGTGTTTTGAAATCTAAATGGGAAAATAGTTTGTTGATAGGGGGAGTTCTGATTGTTTATGCCAAGTGAATGGCGATTTGAGGTGATTCGATATCAGTTGTTATATTATGTACAGTTTGTTTTCATATTTTCATTAGATGTATTTGAATTTTAGGGGGAGTAAGAATTTTTAGAAAATCCAAAAACATCAGAAAATTTGAAAAAGCCAAAAACATGATAAAATCAAAAATGAGTTTTTGTTGCGAAAGAGAGGAAATGATAGTACATCAGTGGACTATCACGACACGCTAAAGAATTGTAAAGTCAAAATGTGATAAACGATCTTACTGCGGATGTGTCAGTAGATTTTCGCACATTTAGTAAATTGAAACGAGATATAAACCTAAAACAAACTTGCTTGATTCGTGGGTAACTATTCTTGAATATATGTGTAACCCTCGAAATCTTGTTTGAAAGGTCCCGTATTCTGAGATACTAGGTCTTTATACTCAGTGATATCTGGGGTATTATCCCGGGACTTCTGCTGTATGGAAATACTGACCTAGTCCCCGGATAATACTTTCTGCAAATGCTTGAAAAAGCGCCGCCCTCAGCAATCTGATTAAACAATAAAATTGATAGTCATTGCTGTTGTAAAAAAGATCCTCTAAAGGGGACCCACCAAAAGTCGAAGCCGTCATCTCTCTGCGTATACGGAAGTATCGACCTGAGCTCTCACGGCCCTCGCACATAACCCCTTTACAGATATCAATTGTGGTATACTCACCTGTAAGACTGAATATTTGGGATCTGGATACAGGAGTATATTCAAGTGGAGTGATACACAGTTAAGTTTAAGTCTCTAAAACATTAATATCGTATCTTGAATCATTTGAAGTCTGTGTGAAGATTTAAGTGGACAAACATACTGACAATCTAGGTAAATTGTTTAGAACTGAAAATGTTTAAAGCTTAACGGTGTTAGTGTTATGTCTCAAAACTGATATGATCCTCTTGCACGAGCTCACAAAAATATTGTCTGTAAATATTTCATTTTCTGTACTTTATTTTCTTTCAGAAAATTCCAAAAAGATTTTTGGTGTGTTTTAGCATAAGTTTTGAAAAGTCAAAAAGATTTTCGACGACTGATGTTGAAAAGCTGATTTTCAAAATTCGAAGTGCTAAAAAAGATGAAAAATTGGTTTGGGTGTTTGTGTTTTGGTTTGATAAGAAAAATGTTACAATTCCAAGTGGTTCATCAGTATCTGATTGGCTGGTTAGTTTGTTTGTTAAGTGATGATCTTATGCTTAAACGTTTATCATAAATCTTATGTTTGTGGTAGAGTTTTATGCAGGATAAGATGAGAAGCTGTTAGACGGAAAGCCAGACAAAGATCCTGAAGATGTTACTGAAGAACAAAGGAATACCAGTAAATCGAGAGGGGGAGTCTGAAGATAGAGAGAGAGAAAGCCCAAAGACTGATCAAGGCTGAAGATGTGGAGACACAGCATTGTTGTGACTCGATAGTCGACTCCATCAACATCTGAGGGGGAGTCTGTTGGTGCACTACATCTGCTGATTACGTCTTGTATCGAGTCATAGACTTAGATGTTAGATCACGAAATACGAGAAATTGAGTGATTGTATAGTTTTAGGGTTAATGGATCGCTTTTATGGACCATTAGGTTTATGGGTCGCTCGAATGGACAAGTATGGGTCGCTCGAGTGGTAACTAGTTGGACCGCTCCAATGTCATGTTGGGCCGCTTATTGGGCCTGTCCAATAAGCGGTTCCAGTTGTCTATAAATACCTGATGAGCGATTTCAGTTGTAACGGTTGGTTGAATCTCGTACCGAAGTGCTGCCGGATCGAGAACTGGTTGTATTTACCGTCAAATCAATACAGAAAGTGTTTAAAGTGTATTGCAAGCTATTCCTACGTTGATTACTTGTTTTCCGCACCTGTAATTGACGAAAACGCCTCTGATCGACTCATTTGGGTCACCAAACGATCCTACAAGAAGCTTTGTTATGAAGTCCATAGCTATACTCTCCCACTTCCATATAGGGATTGGCGGTTGTTCGAATAAGCCAGAGGGTCTTTGATGTTCAGCTTTGACCCTTGCACAAGTCAGGCATCTTCCGACATAGAGAGCGATATCCTTTTTCATGCCCGGCCACCAGTACTTGTAGCGAAGATCCTGGTACATTTTATCGGCACCGGGATGAATAGAATACCGGGATTTGTGGGCTTCGTTCATTAAAATCTTTCGCAATTCGGTCCGCTTAGGGATCCAAATTCGATCTAGAAAATAGAAGATCCCATTCGATTTACTTACAAGCTGAGCTCCATCGTGATAGATTCTCTCATTCTTCAAGGTGCATTCATTAAAACAAGCATGTTTGGCTTCGCGGATGAGGGTTTCGAGATCGTGTTGGGCTTGGGTATCACGAATGCTGAGCAAATAACTCCGCCTGCTGAGCGCGTCGACAACAACATTTGCTTTGCTTGGGTGATAACGAATCTCACAGTCGTAGTCGTTGAGAAGTTCTACCCATCGGCGTTGATGCATATTAAGTTCTTTCTGATCAAAGATGTGTTGTAAACTCCTGTGATTGGTGAAGATCGTACACTTGGTACCATACAGGTAGTGTCGCCATATATTTAACGCAAAAACAACCGCGCCTAGCTCGAGATCATGGGTTGTATAGTTCTTCTCATGGATTTTGAGCTGTCGAGATGCGTAAGCTATAACCTTGTCCCGCTGCATAAGGACGCAACCAAGACCAAGGTTAGAGGCATCACAATAGACAATGAAGTCGTTGTTTCCGTCAGGCAATGTGAGAACAGGAGCATTGCAAAGCATGTGCTTGAGGGTTTGAAAAGCAGACTCTTGTTCGGTTCTCCAAACAAAAGGCTTATCTTTATGAGTAAGAGCGGTAAGCGGCACATCGATTTTAGAGAATCCTTCGATAAATCGTCGATAGTAGCCCGCTAATCCGAGAAAAGAATGGACTTCAGACGGGTTCTTAGGCGCAATCCAACTCTTAACTGCTTCAATCTTCGCGGGATCGACATGAATACCTTGACTATTAACGATGTGACCCAGAAACTGAACCTCCTCCAGCCAGAATTCACACTTGGAGAACTTGGCATAGAGTTGATTCCCCTGGAGTAACTCGAGAACCAAATGTAGATGTTGCGCGTGTTCGGCTTTCGATTTGGAATAAATCAAGACATCGTCGATGAACACGATGACGAAACGGTCTAGAAATGGCTTACACACGCGATTCATCAGATCCATGAAAACTGCGGGTACGTTGGTTAAACCAAAAGGCATAACAACGAACTCATAGTGGCCGTATCGAGTGCGAAAAGCGGTCTTAGGTATATCTTCTTCCTGAACGCGTAGTTGATGATAGCCTGAGCGTAGATCGATCTTTGAGAAACACGTAGCACCTTGCAGTTGATCAAAGAAATCATCGATATGAGTCAGGGGATAGCGATTCTTGATGGTTAACTTATTCAATTCCCGATAGTCAATGCACAACCTAAATGACCCATCCTTCTTTTTAACGAAGAGGACTGGCGCGCCCCAAGGAGAGGTGCTCAGGCGAATAAAGCCTTTTTTCAAGTAATTCCTGGAGTTGGTTCGAGAGTTCCCCCGCTTTTTGGACGGCGCGAGTCGATATGGGGCTTTGGTAACTGGGTTAGCTCCAGGAATGAGGTCGATACGAAAGTCGATATCACGACTTGGCGGTAAGCCGGGAAGGTCGTCAGGGAACACATCAGGAAATTCACGAACCAGAGGAACGTCTTTCACTTCTGTCTTTCCTTTCTTTTCCTTCTCCGCTACTGCAATGTTAGCCAAGAAAGCTCTGTATTCCTTGCAGAGATACTTGCTAGCTTGGACACATGACATGAGCTTGAGACCCTTCGACGCAGTTTCGCCGTACACACACAATAAATCACCATTCGCGAGCGAGAATCGAATCATTTTATCGAAGCACACAACTTCAGCATGGTTTTCGCGAATAAAGTCCATGCCTACTATGACATCAAAACTTCCGAGTTGCATCGGAATGAGGTCGATTGGGAAAATGTGATTGTTGAGCTCGAGAGTACAATCATGAAGAACGGAATTAACGGCGACAGTTCTTCCAGTGGCGACTTTAACTTCGAATATTGAGGAGAGATAAGAGCGCTTACGACTAAGGAGCTTCTCGAATTCAAACGACACAAAGCAGTTATCGGCTCCAGTATCAAACAAACACGATGCATAAATACCATTCACAAGGAACGTACCATTAACCACGTTGTTGTCAGCCTGGGCTTGACGAGCATTGATGTTGAAGGTTCTGGCGCGTGCTGCTTGTTGCTGCTGCTGAAGCTGTTGCTGCTGCTGCTGGGGCTCTTGCTTCACAACCCTGTTCGGGCACATGTTTGCAGAGTGGTTAGGATCACCACATGCAAAGCAGACTCGGGCGTTGAACGCGGGTGCCTGAGCTGCGTGTTGGCCTTGAGGGGCTGGGAGTAGAGCTTGATGAGTAGTGGCAGGAGCTGTGGTGTTTCGGGGACCATAGCGACAGTTGGCAGTGAAATGACCGTAGAAATTGCAATGAGCGCAGAACGACAGGCGAGACCCACCGGGTGATGATACGAGCATGTCGGGCAAAGTCGGTGGGGACCTGTGTATGCACGCTTTGCTGGCGGTGCATATGTCACTGGTGCTGGTCGATGATGAGACTGCTGTTGAGCCAGCACAACTTGCAGAGGGGCAGCAGTGGTAGTGACAGCACAGTTCTTGTTGCTGGAGCTGCTGTTGTTGTGCTTCTTCTTGCGGCGTGATGACTTGGACGATTGAGCAGTGGCGGTTTTAGCGGTCGGTGCAGTGGTGGCTTGATGCAGAGTCTTGGAGGGCTTATCCCAAAAACCAGCTTTCACTCGCTTGTCGTTGGTTTCAGCGGCAAGCAAGTAAGTCTCTTCAATCGATGATGTCTTCGCGGCGTGAACAAAATCGGCAACACAATCGGGTAGAGCTTGAATGTACTTCTTGATTGCCATGTATGACGTCTTGACTTGATCGGGACAGATAATGTTGAGCTGCTTAAAGCGAGCAGTCAGGGCAGCGTTGTCTCCATCCTTCTGCTTAATGTTCCAAAACTCATCCTCCAGCTTTTGGCGTTCATGGGGAGGGCAAAATTCGTCCATCATAATGGCTTTCAGCTTTTCCCAAGTCAACTCATAAGCTGCATCATTCCCGCGTTTGGTTCGTTCGGCCATCCACCAGTCTAGAGCTCGGGACTGGAAGACGCCGGTTGCATTTAGGGTACGGAGATTTTCTGGACAGCCGCTTTGGCGCAGAGTGACTTCGACGGAATCAAACCATTGAAACATTGCTATGGGGCCATCTTCTCGGGTAAATTCCTTTGGTCCGCATGCCTTGAACTGTTTGAAGCTGAAAACAGTCTTGGTAACATCTTTAGGAGCTTCGGTTCTCGACTCCTCAGACGATTTGCTGACGTTCTCATAAACCTCACTCACAGCTTTTGCTACTTGTTTGGCGATGATAGCAGCAAGACGTTTGTCTCTCTTTTCTTGGCGAGTAAGTAGGTGTCGGGATCCAGATGACATTGTCTGTAACAGACATCGTCACAGGACTCAACACATCATAATCGATTCTCACCTCAGACGTCTAGCTCTAACTAAAGCTCAGGAACACGATAAGGCATGTATCATATAAACACATAGGCACAAAATCATAGATTCACATAATCACAGAAGCACATAAGCACGTAGGGCACAGAATCACAGAAGCACATAAGCACATACGCATTTAATCACAGAGACAGTCAGAATACAGAAACCTATCATTCAAAGTTCGCAAGTCGTTCGTATATAGAGATCGCATATAGCATATCGAGTAATATAGTATAATCGTATAACATAGCGTATTGTCGTTCATATCACAGCGACTTGTCAGCGATGTGTAGTGTGTCGTGTGACTCGCGGAAGTAAAAGACATTAGTTCGAAACCCATAGTATCTCAATACGCCAACAATTTTAAACACATAAGCAGGTAAATACACTTAAAACTCATAAAATCAACGGATTATCAGAGTTAGCAGTTGTGGGCTGAGGATCGAAAACACACATATAAATCGAGGAATGGATTGTCTGCGGCTATTAGACATTGACTTCCCAAAGCGATTCGACTATTCTCAATGGCTTGTCATCACATGCCGACTTTTGGGATCGTGCTTCTGCCTCGATTCTTGGGCTTTCGGCAAGCATTCCTCTAGTCATACTGTGAGTTCAGGTCGTTGGAGTCCGTCGAGGCTTTGGTGAGATAAATAAAGTCAGAACAAGTTGTCAAGGTTAGGGGTTCTCCCGTGGCTTAGCAACTTCTTCCTCGTTTAAGCAAAATGGAGACGAAAATCCGCGTCAAAGTATGGATTTCACTCCCGATTCAACGCGAATTCTCGCGTTTTATAGATAAATACAGATAAATAGGTAATTTAATCGAGAGTTTTGTGGTTTTCACACCTAGTCTCGATCAAATTACTCGCTTGGTTTCGAATGATTGTGCGGTGATAGTGTGGTGTAGGCGAGAAATAGCGGAATATAGCACATAAACTTGGTCTGTTGGTTCCTAACTATAGTCTAGGTCTCTAAGACATCGACCCAGACTAGGTCGTGTCTAGCCTAATTCCCTATAGTTATGGCTCTGATACCAATCTGTCACACCCCAACCGATGGCGGAATCATCGGGGCATGGCAATGAGCGAAACGGATTGTCCAGAAGTTTCCATAACAATTATCATTACTATTCAATTTAAAATAATACGTCCCATACCGTATCTCAAACAGCAAACAAATTATTACAGATAAAATCCAGAGAAATATTTCCGTTCCGACAACTCAGATTTTAAATACAGCAATTGTTTATCTTCTTCTAGAGACCCATAATTTGACCACTACAGACAACTATTTGTTGGGCTCTAAAGCTTTATTCTAGCCTCGCTTTCCTAGCAGGTAAGCATCTTAAACACCTGTCACATACGTTAAAATAAAGTCAATACATAAAATGTAAAGGTGAGCATACAAGTTTATAGTAGCATATAGAGTTTGAAATAGTTTACGCATAACCAGCACGTACACAGAGGAAAACGAAGCATGTTAATTATCGACATGGATCTATCGATACCAATGACTGCGGGTTGACTGCCTGAGGCAGTTCACAATACATGATTACCACTGTTATACATGTAAGTAATTGTCCTTAACAACCCCCGTGTGAATGGGTGCTGAGTCCAAACTATAGTACTATCGTCGTTAAGGCAGGTAGACAGCATTCCACATGTAAACATAACAACAAGCATCCATTTAGTCACGTAGTTCATGCGGTATCGGTTAGCGTTTAAAGTAATTGCGTAGTGTGTTCGATTGTGATTTAGAATAAGTAACGTATGTAACACCCAAAAGTGCTAAAGCAAAAAGGGTTCGAGTATACTCACAGCGGTTGATGGATTGAAGGGAGCGCTTGAGAGTAGGGTTAGCCTGAATAGTTCGATAGCAAAATGATAAGCAACGCGTAAAACAGAAACAAGTGTTGAAGGATCGGACAGCTGGTTGATCGGTCGGTAGTCTGATCGGTCGGCTGACTGTGCGGTTGACAGTCCGTTCGAACAGCTGTCCGGTCGGACGGCAGTCCGATCGGATGGCTGTTCGAGTGGATTGTTTCTTCCTTTGAGTAAGTTGTGTTTGCGTACGATGGTTTGACTTTTGAAGTTTTCATTGTAGCATTAGAAAACATTGAAGTATCTTTACCTTTCAGGTCGATCGATCGGACGGTCGTTCGATCGGCCGGCAACCCGATTGGCTTGGTACCTCAGCAAAACAAGTTTTTAGTAGGATGTCACCAGATCGGATGGTTGTTCGATCGGATGGCACTCCTAGTGCGTCGAACATGTTGAAAAATCGATTAAGTGTTGAAGTATAGTACTCCTGATCCGAAGAGTAATCCAATCGGACGGTAGTCCAATCGAACAACAGTTCGTTCAATACTCAACTTCAAGAGATTAAATTGATTAAGTGTGGGACCATGTGCTAGCCGATTGGCTAGCCAGTCGATCGGCTGACTGTCCGATCGGCTGGCTGTCCGCTCAGACAGCAGTCCGATCGGTCAGCACCCTGACCTGATCAGCCTATTCGTCTAACACTTGGTTGTTCTGATTGTTTGTCATTTTATCGAGGTATTTTGAGAACGAGTCGAACCATAGGAAACTCGTCTATACTTGGTTCTCTTGATCGGACAGGAATCACCCAAATCCGGTTAGCGAACAGTTCGAGACAGAGTTTAACGTTTAACCCGAAATGGGTGAACCTCGTGGGTAGAATCCGGATCTTGAGCCATACAACCCCGGAATGATTAGCAAGTCGGCACAAGCTCCGTTTCTATTGGTTTTGAAGGCATTGAGTGTAAAAGAGTTGAAAGAAAGTTGGAAAACCATCTTTCAATCCTTTTCACTGTGTATATGTTTAGATCTATGAAAGATCCTTGTTTGTTTATGTGGAAATCGGCTAGATCCAAGTTATTCTAGGTGGATTGAGGCCAAAACATGAAGTTCTTCAAGAACACCATGATGACATCATCCTAGAACACTTGAATCTTGATGATTTCACGGTTAAAAGTTAAGATTTGAAAGATAGAAAGGTCTAGGAGTGCGTGTAGATCAAGAAAGTACAAGATTTAGGATGAGATCTTACCGGAATGGAAAGAAATCTGAGAAAAAGAGGGGAGCACGAGCTGGTCGGTCAGAGGTTTCCAAAAGTAGAAAGTTTGACACAGACAGGGGTATTTATAGGATTCCAGGATTCCAAAAGAGGTAAAGGCTGGCCGATCGGTCAGGCAGCACGATCGAACAGCCTGTCCGATCGAACAGCAGTCCGATCGGCTGGCTGTTCGATCGGCTGATAGCCTGATCGTTCAGCTGCCTGTTTCGAGTGTTCGGTGCAACGATTTTTGAGATTTCGATTTCGATTTCAAACGATGCGAGTACGATAGAGTTTCCTATTCTAATTATTATTTTTTTAATCCCAACTACTCATATCTCGCGCTATCCTTTCTCCACTAATTATCATGATTCGATTTCGATTGAGTTTCGATTGCGGTTCGAATTTCGATTGATTACCGCACATAAGATAAAGTAAACATGCACAAGTAGCACATAAGGCACACACACGTATAATAACACCAAAGTTACATAATTCGAGTTTCGAGTTCGATGATGATTAGATTAGTTCGATTATTGTTCAATTGACTTTATCGCATTGCTACTTCCTTTTATTCATAGTCGTAAAGCGTTTCATAGCGGTAAACATTCGATTACTTCGATTTTAGTTGAATACTCAACACAATACAACTAATGTAAACATAAAATAGACTAACTACAGTCAAAGAAGTCAAAATGGTAAGTAAACAAGGAGTGACAGATCGTAATTAGCGATCTTTTCCTCCTTTGACTTCAATCATGGCTTATCTCCTTTAATTGCGATCTTTTCACCCTTTAGTGAATTTACTTGGATTGACTTTTAATCACATAAAATACTGGCTTTATTGGCTATTAACCAATCTATTGCTAATACAACATCAAATCCTGCCAGATTCATTGGGTAAAGGTTTGCAATAAAACTTTGGTTTAAAAATTCTATTCTTGCTCCCTGCAAGATTTCGGTAATCTTAATGGTTTCTCCATTTGCTGTCTCTACTAGACATTCTTGTGGGAGTTTAGTTAATGGTTGATTGAGAAGTTTGCAAAATGAAGTATTAATACAACTTTGGATTGCACCAGAGTCAAATAATACTTTGGCAAAACATCTTTAACTAAAAACGTACCGGCAATCACGTCCGGAATCATCTTGGATTCTTCTGTAGTCAGAACAAAGGCTCTAGCATTATTAGTAGTCTTGTTATTCGTGGCTAGGGCTAGTTTCGGACAGTTTGGCTTAATGTGACCTTGCTCCCCACAATTGTAGCATATCCTATTGTTAGGTTTCTTCCTGCAGTCTTCTTCCTTGTGTCCAGATATTTTGCAAAAATAACAGTATATAGAGCATCTTCCAGAATGCTTTCTTTTGCAATATTTGCAGTAAGGTGTAGAGGTAGAACCTATGTTTTTCCCACGGTTGGAATTTCCATAGCGAAATTCCTGGGTAAGCCTTTGAGCTAGGTTCCTCCTCTGGTTTTCTTCTTGTGTGCGTACTAATTCATCAGTCAAGGTATTAGCTAGTTCTACAGCTTCTTCTATGGTTTGTGGTCTAGCTGCCTTGACTACACGTCTAATCTCACTAATTAATCCCCAAATGTAACGGGAGATTAATACTGGTTCTGATGATGCTAGGGTTGGCACTATTCTAGCATATTCAAAGAATATAGTAGTGTAACCCTTACTATCTACTCCAGTCATTCTAAGGTTTAAGAACTTATTAGCAATCTGTTCTTTTTCATTAGGAGGACAAAATTTCCTTTCCACCATATTCTTAAATTCATTCCATTCCATATTATAAACCCTGTCACTTCCCCTAGACTGGAGGATAGTGTTCCACCATTCTAATGCTGAATTCTTAAAGAGATTGGAGGCAAACATTATCTTATCTTCTTCTGCACACTTACTTATTTTCAAGACTGCCTTAGTCTTTTCTATCCAGCGTAGAGTTGCAATGGCACCTTCATTGCCCGAGAATTCTATTGGTTTGCAAGACTAGAATTGCTTATAAGAACAACCATAAGACATGGTTCTTCTTCTTTTTGGAATGGGCACTTGAAGTAAGGGTCCATTGTTTACGCTGTGTTCGGGTTTAGTAGGTGGTCGTTTACTGCCATTATTACTTTTATTATCCGCTTCCTTAACCGTTTTGATAATATATGGCATTGCGTCTGTAATTCCTTGTGCCACTATGTGTTGGATGGCACTGTTATCTACTTGGTTTCCATTATTATCGTTATTCTGGTTTTCTTGATTCACTTCGTTGTCCATCTGTATGGTAAACATTTATCACGTATTAATTTCACAAGACATTATCCAATGCAAACAATCACACAACAAGCATATTAATCCAAAATCATTGTCATTGCGACCTTTACTCTTATATATATATATATATATATATATATGTATGGTGGGGTTCCTCTACAAAGTGTGTTTTTCCTACAAAGTGTAGGAAGTGATCTTGACCATTGGATAAGTGTGTTTAATGGTTGAGATCATTTTGATGGCATTTTGGTAATATGAATGTTTTAAAAATAGGATGATTGATTGATTGAGGGTAAATGTGTCATTTAACTACTTTTAAATAAAGTAATAACCATTTTATCATAACACATACCATCTTTCTCACAATTTTCTCTCCCTTTCTCTCTTTCTCAAGATGAAGTGTTGTTATGGAAAGCAACAAACCAAATTTTGTTTAAAAGGTCTCTGAAACACCTTTTCGATAATATAAATATACCATAAGCAAATATCACCTAATTCACATATTTCATTTAAAATTTCAACTCATACCCTATTCGATTTTAATATGATAAATTTAACTACAGATTTAATTATTAGTAATTTAATATTATAAAATTTAACTATAGGTTATTAGATGTCATTGCATGATCTGGTAATGCTTTTTTTGGTGGTATGACACATTGTGAGAGCATTTGATAAATCTTGATGAACTAGTATCTGTAAAAAAATTATACAATATAACACACCAAGAAGAACCTTAGTATTTATAAAACACGTCAGGAAAATACAAAGACATGTTCTTTGTGAATCATAATTGGTATAACACGTCGTGATGAAACCGGTAACTTATAAAACACAACGTCAATAATTACAACTACATGTTTTTAAAAATATAAACTACTATAACACATTGTGAGTAAACCTTCTGGTAAAACACATCGTCAAGAATATACAATATAACACACCATGAAGACCCCCAATATTTGTAAAACATAACGTCAAGAAAGATACAAAAACATGTCATTCATGAATCATAATTGATATAACACATCGTGACGAAACCAAAAAAGTGATAAACATAACGTCAATAATTATAACTACATGTCCCCCTTAAAAACATAAACTGCTATAACACATTGTGAGTTAACTGTAACTGGTAAAACACATCGTCAAGAAATTGTTAATGAAGGATCAACTAGCGTGTTTGGTGAAGTTGAACAAAAATCGTCTTCATGACCTTCTTAAAACATAAACTATTATAACACATGTGAGTGAACTTGTAACTGTTAAAACACATCGCCAAGAAATTGTTAATGAATGATCAACTGGCATGTTATGTGAAAATGAACAAAAATCGTTGAATGATGATAGAATAATGCGTGAATGATTAATTATGTAACTGATATATTTGAATTGTTAATAATAAAGAGTTTCCTTAAAAATCTCATTTCATTGTTTTAATATTATCACTTCTAAAAATAACTTATCTATTAAATTACCTTTGTACTCTTTTATTAAAATTCTCTAGATGCCACATGTCATCACAAGATCATTTCTACACTTTGTAGGAAAAAATGACTTTGTAGTCAACTCACACCCTATATATATATACATACATATATATATATATATATATATATATATATATATATATATATATATATGCGTCTAGTACAAACTGGAACTGAAATCTAAAATTACAATACTAGTATGCATCCGTAGCTATTTATCTATCTATATACATTTTTTCAAACATACACACATATATATTTTATTATTATTATAATTATTATTACTATTACTGGTATGGGTTCATCCAGAATTGCATATTAAGCTCGTCATATTTCCAGACGAGCCTTTCACCTATCTGTCATATTCTCTCACTTCCTTCTAAATCTCCTCACCAAAGGTTCGGAGTTCTTGCACATTCTCAGTGCTCATGGGTGGGGCTGGTGTTGGTATTGGGTCAGGAAACTGGGGCATCGGTTCTTCGTGTGGGTAAGGGTTCTCTAGGATTTCCCTGCTATATTGGTCATTATCAAAATATAGGTCCAGAGGGTCAAGGTTTGGATAGGGTGCTAGGTTTTGCATGGGTTCATCTTCTAGTGGGTAGCGTTGTTGATAATCCCTATGGTCATCAAACCAAGGGTCATAGTCTGGGGGATGGGGTGCTGGTACTCTAGGAATCTCAGCTGGGTCAAAATCAGGTATTGGTATTTGGTCTACTGGGTTTGGCTCAATTTCCATAGGTTGTGTGGGAAATAGTGGTAACGGCTGGGGTGCTATGAGTTGTTCTAGATTCGGTTCTACAGCTGTAGTTGCTAAGATATGAAAATTTGCTAACCTCCTATTGATAATATCCTGTGTTTGAGCATTCATTTATCTATTCGCGGCTGCTAAAGCTTGCTGCTGCTAAAGTTTTCTCATCCTTTTTCTACGTTCATGAGCTCCTCTGTTGAACCATCATCTCTTCATAGGAGGGAATGACTCTTTAGATTGTGTTTTGAACACGAAAATCCCTTCTTCGGTGTCAGCCGAATACCCCGAGGGGGTAAGCTGTGAAGAGGTTTCTTCGTCCCTAGGTGAGCTGGACAACAGACGGTAAGCGTCTGAAGGTCCTTGGTCACTCATACTGTAAACTAACAAATAGTAAAATAACACAAAATAATAATATACAGATATGCACATATCCAAGTAAATTATTTCCTAACATATTGAATAATATTTTGGTGTCAGCAGAACATTTATGTGGCTGAATCAGTGGCTGTGGCTCTAATACCACCTTCTGCGCAACCCCCGACCGTTGCCTCGGGAGGCGGGCGGTCGCGACATACTCAGAGATGGTGGTATCGGTGTTTATCAATATTTGGTAGCGGAAATTTCATTAGGACCGTAGTTAGGAAATGTTTATCAGAGTAAAACACCACATTTTATATTAATAAACATATTGGGATAAAACCCAAGTTTTTGTTACAAACACGTTTATAGGGATAAACTCTATTTTATTGAAATAAAACATCTTCTTTATTTAGATAACTTTTATAGCCACTTTTCCAAGCCTTCAGTGCTGTCCAACTGGCTTCTATTTGGCTTTCACATTTTGTTACCTGAAACGCGTTTAAAACATTTTGTAAGTGGGAAATATTGGTGAGTGAATCCCAATTTAATCAAGAAGAGTTTTATCATTTAACAGTATTGAGAGCGATTACAATGTTTACATCTACACAATTACTCATTCAATACTGTCAATCCTGACTGGTGGGTCATATTACACATTGGCTATCTCGTTGTCCAATGGTAACGTGTTCCACATTTTGTATACAAAACCCTAACATACCGGCAGTAATTGAAGATTTACAAAGACTCAATCACTGCTAATCACATTGTAAAATATTTAAGGTTTTGTAAAAACAGTTTACAAAAAGGAGATTACTCACATTGCTAACTTAGGGTTTTCCTTTGTGATTTCCTGGTGATTATCTATTAATTACACAATGCACACACGTTGGTATAATAACCTGATATTTACATTAGTTATACCCTCCCCGAGACAGAACTCCAACGACTACGTCGGGCAGAGCCTCGACAGCCATTACGGAGCGCTAGATCAATCGGGCAGCGTATCTAATACGTAACCGGGGGTTATGATACTTACAACGAGGCAGAACTTCGTTATTTTAGTAGGTATAATGCCCGGGTATAGCTTCTACACTACAGAATTTGAGAGAGAGATCGAGGAAATAAGCGACGGAAAATGAAATCCGATCGATCCTATTTATAGGATCTGATCTTGGTTTCCTCGCGGCCCGCGTAAGAACACAAGGGGCCTTCGCGCCCTGCGACATAGGGTATGTAGGGCCTAGCTTGGCCCGGTCATGGGCTTAGCTTCAACACGAGTTGTGCCACGTGGTGGCACCGGGTGCGCTCTGATCTTGAGCTGTCGCGGCCCGCGTAGGACGAAGAGATGGTCTTTGCGGCCCGCGAGCGAAGATGGATTTTTGTTTTATTTTATTTTTATTAAATTAAAGGTATTCGGGACCGGTTTTCGTATACGGGGGGTATTTTAAAGCGTATAGGGATGTTATAAACATTTTTAGGGTGTCAGAAATGTTTTATGGGGGTTGTTACAATAGCCTAGATGACTTCGTATACGTGGCTGATTCCTTTGAAGAATTGTATGCTATAGGCGGAAAGCCCCAAGGCAATGTGGCGGCCGGCGCGCATAGCTCTGGGAGCGCAGGTTCTAAAGACCCACCATCCGGCGCGACCCCCACATCTGCCCATCTTGAAGAAATTAAAGCTGATCCTGGTCATGTGGAGATGAACAAGAAAACTACCTCTAAGAGGTCTCGTGAGGAGACGAAGTCTAAAGCTACCCCCGCTGCCAGAAATATTGCTACTAGCAAGCCTGCTATTGGAAAGAAAGGGAGCCTCATGACTCTCTACACTGATGTCTCAATGGGTACGTGTTTCATACTTGTATTCCAGTACATCTCTTTGCCTTCGTTATTTGTTCACATATTTTCTCTTTTGCAGAGGATGCAGCCGCACGACCTAAAATAACTGTTATACCTCTAAAGGCGGCGTCTACCTTAGGAGATAAAGCTGAGGTGAAGAAGACTACTGAGACAACTGTGGAAGCTCCGTAGGCTGCGAAGAAGCCTGTTGAAAAGGTTCCAGAGGTTGAGAAGGCTCCGAAAGTTAAAGAATCTATCTTTGAGTGTGTTGAATAGGAGGTTCATGTAGAAGAAACCTTCGTGCAGCAGACTGCCTCGATTGAGATTGAAAAGATTACACAAACTGCTGAGGAGCCTGATCATAAAGCGCATGAAAGGGGTCATGTGGAGACCCAGACTACTGATGGTGAAGGCGCAGTAGCATCAGGCGGGGGTGGTAGAAAGGATAGCCCCCAAGGACTCAACCAAGGGATCCTTCGCGAATCCGGCCTGATGACACTTTGGGCGACATATACTACAAGTCATATGATGATATTTGTGCCAATGAGATCTACGCCCTATGTGGAAAGTAAAACAGGGTGATACTTTTGCTGCCTTTTCCCCGTGCTGGGAGTGGTTCATGGGGCCTTCCCCCCCAGGTCAGGTGCACCATCAAAGAGACCACGGGCGTGACGCTTTATACCGTTCTCATGTTTATGCCCAAGCCAACTGTGCTTCCACCAGTTATCAAATCACTTGCGAATGGCGAACCATGTATCTTGAGCGCGCTAGCTGGCAGAAGCACAGGGAGCGTCTGGCTACTGAAGCCAAGTTATTTGAAAAGGTGAAGGCCGAGTTTTCCAAGGAAACGGTTGCCATCAAGAGGGAGAAAAAATCAGAGGAATGGGGCATCCAGGGTTTGAAGTTGAAGCTTCAAGCAAGCTAGGACACACTTGCCGAAAAGCGCCGGTAGTGGCACGCTCCTTGTGAGAAAGACAACTAGCAGATGTTCGCTGCGTGCACTAAGATCACCAATCTCAAGGCGCGAGTTGAAGCATTGACAAAGTCTGAAACAGACTTTAAAGAGAAGTATGAAGAAGCCAGGTTGCATCAGGAGTGCGTCGAGGTCCTTGAGGTCAGTACCGTCTCTATGTATTAAATTGATAACTAAGTTAAGAAAATTTCCTAACTTATTCATTTCTGCCGTGAAGGGTTTGTAGGTGGAGCTAGAACAGGAACTCATTGACAGAAACAAGGACTTGGCTTGCAAGGATGTGATTATAGCTGAGCTACAACGTCGCCTACGTGAGTCACAAGAAACTTTAGAGGCTGAAAAGCAGAAAGGTGATTCGCTGGAAATTGGCCTCGCGGCTGAGAAAGTGAAGGCTGAGACTGCAGAAGAGGCACACAAGGTTAGTCAAGCGACCTTGAATGTAGCTCAGGATAATTACGTTGAGGTTCGGTTAATAGTGGAGCCCCTTATTAATAACCTTCATTGGCTCTAGAACTATGGAATCGCCCATGTGAGTTTCTCCCTTTTGCTCTTATCTAAATTTTTCTAAGTCTTTACTTACCTGTTTCCTTTTCTTTGGACAGGTTTCGAATTCTATCTTGAATGCTGAGCTCACTGTGGCTTCCTGAGCTGCTGGTTACCGCGCGGGTTATGTAGAATGCGAAGGACATGTCGAGACCGCACTCCACACTCATTGGGGAATTCGTCATTGTTCAGTTAATGAGCAGGCAGAGGATGAACTGCGCAGGGCAGAAGATAATTATGACAACCTCCCCTTGCCTGTCATGGACTTGGTCTCTGATACCCTTAAACATCATGACTACGTGGCGTGGCTAAAGGCCATTTTTGAGCCTCCATATATAGTTCAGTTGTCTGATGATGATGATGACGCTGGCGATGACAATGCTGAATGAAACTTGAAAGTAGTTTGTAGGATTTTGTACTTGGGCATTTGTTTCCTTGTAATTAGGGTTGTAAACGAACTGAATGTTCAGCGAACAGTTCGTGAACCGTTCGGCAGGAAGTTCGTTTATGTTCGTTCGTTTAATAATTGAACGAACATGAACTAGAAATTTCGTTCGATTAGTTAAATGAACGAACACAAACAAAGGTCTCATTCGTTCAATTGTGTTCGTGAACGTTCGGTAAGGTGTTCATGAACGGTTGTTCATTTACAATCATCCGTGTCCGTTTGTTTATGTTGTTCATGAATGATTTTTGTACATTTATTTATTTTATTTAAACATTTATATTCTATAATTTAATACCCTTACAATATTCTCACCTTGTTTTTCCACAGTTTCCGCCTCTTCCTCATGATTCACATCAATGTATACACTGACATATGTTCAACTATTAGTTATTTAAGCACTAGCGCTGCTCCCTCAACCATACATTTCTTGCATCTATCATCTACGTTGATTTTATGTGTGTTCGTGAACCATTCGTGAACACGTTCATATCCTTAATGAACGAACACGAACATAAAATCTCATTCGTTAAGTGTTCATGAACCGTTCGTGAACACATTATTTCCTTAACGAACGAACATAAACAAGGCCTTGTTCGTGTTCGTTCGGTTCGTTTACAGCCCTACTTGTAATCTTTTATTGGGTTTCCACTGTAATGTTCGCGCGGTTGCGCTTCTTAATATAGACCGAATTTTTTGTCCCTTTATTGTCATATTATAATTATTGCATGTGTTAGCAACTTTTGTCCAGGGAGCGCGAATGAATGTAAGTGTGGCTCATGTTTGAATATTATAGCCCGAAAAACTGAAATATTATGACACATTTAGCATCGTAATCGATTTCTAATATCCGCAGTTGAAATCGGATCGAAAAATGGACAAGAAATGACAACCGAAGAAATTTACGCGATTCTAACGCAACTGACGAACGTGCATCACAAACAACGACTATCGACACCATTATTCATACTTTTGACCCTAAAACTTTATTTTACGAAATTACATGTCGTTCAGGTTCGAAAACAGGCTTCATAAAAAGTATCGGGCCGCACAAAATGCAAGAAGTAGGCTTGTGGGCCTTAGGCCCAAGCCCACTACACAACCCTAACTATAAATACCCACTTATAACCCTTCCCCCCCTCACTTGTGCAGCCGACACCACCTACCACACTCTCTCTCATTTTTTTCTCCAGTCAGCGGAATTCCGGTGACGATACGGCGGAGCTGGCGGAGGCCGGTGACTCTCCGGGGCTCCTATGCTTGCCGGAAAACACCCACGCCCCTAGTCCCCACCTTCAAACACGCACCAACACTCTGCATCTCTCTCTCTCTCTCTCGTGAACCTTTCCGACAACAAGTCACCGGTGCTGGCCGTATTACCGGCTGCTGGCAGCGGTTTTCCTCCGACGAACAACCTAACCCCCTCTCCTGTATCGATCTATATACACACAACCCACACCCGCTTGTTTCATTCTCTATGCAAATGTACGGCCACCATCGGTTGGTGGCGGCGGCGAGGCGTCGAGATCAGGGAGACTGAGAGATAGAACAAGATGAAAGGAAGAAAGAAGGAGGTCGCGCGACTGCGACGGCGGCTGCGTGTCTCCGGCAGCGGTGACGACATTCTCCGGATAAGCCTCGAGCATCTATGTTTCCTTGATGTTTTTTCGATCGGTAGAATGGTTCCATTAACGATCATCTTCTGATTTTCTTTCTTTCTTTCTTTCTTTTGATCGATGATGATGATGACGATGGTGTCGGTGACATGGATGGTGGTGCTCGACGGCAGCAGCCGACAGCTCGAGGCCAGTCGGCGGTTGCGACAAGGGTGGCTCGGGAAAGCTTTGGGAGTTTCAAGGCAGTGGATTCAGGATGTTAAGTTCCTATTATGGTTAACGGGTCAGATACACGGGTCAAACCCGGGTCAAACTGGTCAAACGACCTTCTCGGGTCAGTTTCGTGTTACAAAGAAATAAGTGGTTCGGTCTTGTTTTAGGTTCAGACAGATTTCAGTTTTGGTTCAAACCGGTCAACAAGTCAACGGTTCGGTCAACATCAGCTTCAGTTCAAGATTCGGGTTAACACATTCAAACCAGGTCAACTCAGCTTCGGTTTGGGTCAACGCAGTCAACACCCGGTCAAATCAGGACCCAGTAAAGTTAAACGTAGCAAGTTGATATTTCGTTACTTTTTAGAGTATTAGATTACGTGAACCGAGCTCGACCCGATTAAATTATGCTTATACCTTAGTGACTTGTAGTGGTCTTGGTGCCTATGATGAAAATTTTATATAAATTGCTTGAGTTGTTGAAATAATGTTGAATTTTGAAAAATATGTCGACACTGATTGTCGGGATCGTCCAAAAAGAGAGGAAACTCTGTCCGTTTTTCCGTGGAAAACCCGAATTATAAAGCATACTTAAATCTTAACAACGACACTTGTCGAAATCCAAGTTTTCATATAAAATAAATACAAAAGTATATTTATTTTAATGACGTTTTATAACTTATAAACTGAAATTATAATATTTTGATAACACGCGAGTTACAACTTAACGAAACCCGACACTTATTTAAATAAATATAATGTTTATATTTATTTCTAACATCGATACTTCCGAACGCTTTTCTAAAATAAATATAATTGTTTGTATTTATTTGAAACGTCGTTACTTCGTGTTATTTTATAAAATAAATATAATCGTTTTTATTGATTTCAAATGTCAATACTTTGTGTAATTTTAAAAAATCAATATAATGTTTTATATTTATTCCAAGCGTCAACGATAGATTGACATACCATAAATATATTTATTTATTCTCATCTGATGAAGACCACAACAAGACTTACCGCTATCCCTCTACGCCTTCTATTCACGACGACGAACACGACTTAGTATGTATGTATATTTGATTATATGCATAAAATATATATTCTAAATCACTCGGAAAACTAAGTCGTTTCCGAGACTTAGTTTTATCCCGATTATAAACGGGATCAAATAACAATAGATTGGTTATCCTAATTCAAGATCATAACACTACCTTAAATTCGTTAGTTAACGATTCGGTAAAGCTCGGACACGTAGTTTAACTACGTCGTTTTATTGGAAACTTATAATTATTCCTTGGTAGGAATGTCATAGACTACATGCTACTATGCTAGCGAATTCACATTCTTGGAACGACACTATGGAATCACGTTAAGCTAGCTTTGCATAAGGACATCAAGGTGAGTTCATAACCCCCACTTTTTACGGTTTTACATTTTTATAAATGTTTTCAGGGGTGGAAAGACATGCAAGTTTCGCAAAAGTAAACTATATTTCAATGAACAAAAACTCATATTTCAAAACCATTTTGCAATAGAATTTCAATGAAATCAAATGGTTTACGTAAAGATCATGTTAAACGTAATTGTTTTACAAAACACACGCTTATTTACGAAATGTGCATGATTTTCATGACTAGTGACGGGATTGTCCTAGTTACACCAATGGGGCTGGGTTGGTCTGCGTACGAACAGCGAGACAACCCAGTAAATTCAAGTCCCCTTCTCTCTTAAATGTTTTCGGATTTATAACTCTTGGGGGAAATACAAGTTTTTTTCGATGGTATAGTTTAGCTAGTGAATGAACTATAGGATCATGTGAGACAAGGCTCTCTCTTAAGCGCCATTAATCTTGTATAAGACTGAGGGGCAAGAGTTGTAGATTTTTCGGGCGTAGCGATCCCCACTCATGGCTCCTTGTGTAGCCCATGTAGTGCTTTTGTTGTTCCAACCGGGTGGATCAGAGGAAATCCGCTAGGGTTGAGTGCTTCCTATGTCGTCACACGTATTAATGTCTTAGCTACACATTAATGATCAAGTTCATAGATGCTTTACATACCAGTTCAGTTTTTGATACTTAGATTTCTCGAATGCTTTTAAGATTCATTTGATGCAAACTCACAAACACATGAATTTACAAACTTTACGTTTTCAACTTATGTACAAGTAAGAGGACGGGTTGGTCCTGCTTACCAAGACTCTTTTGGGTTCGGCCCACTCTCACTCGTGCAAGGCACGAAGACTCTCGTAGGCTAGATTCACAGTTTTCATATAACATGCCGAGAAAAATGATTTTACTATATTTTCTCAACAACTTTTAAACCGGTGAACAAAAAGATTTGTTTAAAATCTTTTTCAAACAAACTATGAACTTGCTCAACTTCATGTTGATTTTTCGCATGTTTCTTTCCCAGGTTGCATTTTCAAACTATGGAACGGTTGGAATAGGAGAACACATGGGAATTCGAGTATTTAGCGGGCGTTCACTATTTAGAAGTCTTAGCTCAAATACTCTCGTTGTGCAATGAAGATACCATTCGGATCTCACCCGGCTCTGATGTAATCAATTTAACGAGGTGTGACAGTTTTGGGTGTATCTTCTTCGAGGACTCGAAGTTGATGGTAACTAGAACGAAAATTGATTTTGGAAAAACACGCTGCGCCTTGAAGTTGATCGAAGAGGTTGTCGATGCGAAGAAAAGGATATCGGTTTTTGACTGTAAGCTTGTTGAACTCACGATAGTCAATACACATCCAAAAGGATCCATCTTTCTTGTTGACGAAAAGGACAGGAGCGCTCCAAGGATAAGTAGTAGGGCGTATAAAAACTTTATCAAGTAACTCTTGAAGTTGGCTAGATAGTTCTTGCATTTTCGAGGGTGCTAAACGATAAGGAGATTTAGCAACAGACGTAGCGCCAGGAACTAAATCGATACGAAAATCAACTGAATGAGGAGGAGGAGGACCAGGTAGATCCTCAAGAAAGACGTTAGGAAAGTCGCAAACAACAGAAACGTCACTCACACTCGGACCCTTGTCCTTCTTTTCCACGACGTGGGCAAGAAAGACGAAGTAATCCTCGCGGAAGTACTTGTTCGCTTGAGTACGTGACATAAGCTTGAGACCTTTAGAAGGTTTCTCGCCATAGACATGTAGAGAATCACCATCAGAAGATGAAGACAAATAAACTTCTCAGAACAAAAAACTTCAGCACGAACTCGCCTAAGCCGGTCCATGCCTACTATGACATCAAAGCTACCCAATTACATGGGTATGAGGTCAATCGAAAACCTTATGATCGTTAATATTCAATGAACACATAGGAAGGACAAAATCGAAAACTTCGACCGTGAATGATTTGGGCAACTTAGAACGTCTACACTTAAGCAAATGTTCGAATTCAACAGATACAAAACTTTTATCCACACCAGTATCAAATAAACACGAATCATAGACATTGTTTGCAAGAAACGTACCGTTGATAACGTCGTTGTTGTTCTAAGCCTGTGCTGATGTAATCACGAAGGCTCGACCATGCGCTTGCTACTGCTGCTGGTTGTTGTTGTTGCGTTGAGGACAAACGTTCGCGGGACGGTTTGGATCACCGCACTTGAAGTAGGCTCGGCCAGTGTTTGCTTGAGGCTGAGCTTGTTTTGGAGGCGGGGTTTGGTTTACTGCAACTGTTTGGGTTTGGTTACCTTGTGGCTTTGGGCCACTTCGACATTGGTTAGCGAAATGCCCGAACCTATTACAATTGGTGCATAGGTGGCATGGTGTGTGAACGGGATGGTGGTATAAACATGTATTACGCTTGGGATGAGTCCCAATGTATGCTTTCTTGGTTGGCTCGGGATTTTGGGTAGGTGCAACTTATTGGAGAGGTTGAAGGGTTTGCGGCGTGACGACCGCACAATTTTGGCTTGAAGCCTTCTGCTTCTTGCCTTTGTTGTTGTTCTTGGACGGCTTGATTGGTGTAGGTTCCATGGAGAATGCAGTTGTGGTTGATTTTGGCGGCTAAACGGAAGGTATCTTCAAGAGTTTTGGGTGAGGTTTGCTCGACGAGGTTCATAATGGATGGGGGAAGATATTGAATGTATTTTTCGATGGCTTCGTCAGTAGTGTCGACTTGACGCGCTCAGCTGCTTAAATCGGGCTGTGAGGCCGACGTTGTCGCTCCCCACTTGTTTTATGTTCCAGAACTTGTTCTCAAGTTTTTAAAGCTCACATGGAGGACAAAATTCGTCCTTCATCAGCTTTTTAAGTTCAGGCCAGGCTAGGGCATAAGTGACATCACCCCCACGAGCGTTACGCTTGGAGGTCCAGCAATCGAGGGCTCTCGATTGGAAAACTCCCGTTGCATTGGTAGTATGGAGATAATCAGGGCAACCGTTTTGTCTAAACGTGGCCTCAATGGCTTCAAACCATTGAAGCATTTTTGTGGCACCCTCTTTGCCTGTGAAGGGTAGTGGGTTACAAGAGACGAATTGCTTGAAGGTAAACGTTGACTTAGGCGGTTCAGCCTTAGAGTCAACTGAGGCATGCGGGGATTCGGTGTTGGGTGCGTGTTAGATTTTGCTGACGATATCAAGTATGACCTTAGCCATCTGTTTCGCCATGAACTTCATTAAATCCTTCTTTGATAGCGAATCATCGTTGTTGGAGCCCTTCTTGGAGCCAGAGCCCGATCGGGAGTTCTTGCGGTTGGAAAGACATTGGAAGACATCTAAGGGATCAAAAGAGAAATAGAGGATGAGACTTGATCATAATATGTTTTATAAAACCACATTTTTTGCATGTATGAGCATGTAAGTATCACATAACACGTATGATTCACATAGATGGCATGGGCATAACAAGTATTCATAAAGCATAATCACATACAGGTGCAAAAAGGAGTATAAATTTAGTTTGTTCACGAGGATTATTGATGGTTTTGATTGCGAGAGATGTGCGAATTGTGCGTTGTTTCGAAATGAACGAGGTAACAAGTATAAAACACATTAAAATTGAGATGACATAAAAGAGAGTTAATAGAAAATATGTAATGTCACGGAACATAACTAAGACTATTCCAAAGTGAATCGAAGATCCTTTCGAATTAGGGAAACGTGTTTTGGCCTAATAAGTAAAATACTCTCGTCGAGCGATTAACGGTATTTTACCCTTCCAGTTACTACACATCCCTAATCGATTGAAAATTGAAACTTTGGCGGGATTGAAAATCAAGGAGTGGGACTAGTTGACAAGATCCGGGTTTCACCGCTAACTTGACAACATCGTACCCTAAGTGTGGTTGGTACTCGTCGGGTCAAGAAAATTAATTCCGACACATTGACGAGGGTCCACTAGAGTTAGAATTGGAAATTTACCATCAAGATGTGGATTTCACTCCTAACTTGATTGCGTAATTTTGTGCAAAAATCGAATAAGCGGATTGAGGGTCGTTCACCAAAGTATGGGTTTCACACCTATTTTGGTGAAGTCGTCTCATTTGTATGATACGAATGTCTTCAAGTCTTCAAGTGTGTATTGTGTAAATGTCTTAGGAAAGACATATGTATATTTAAGGCAAAATGAAATAGAAAGAAGCAAAGTAGGAAGATTAACATGTTAAGCTAGAATCAGGACTGGTCAAAGTTGGTGTTTACTATAGACTAGGACGAACATGGCAATTCTACCTAATTCCCTATAGTTATGGCTCTGATACCAATCTGTCACATCCCAACCGACGGCGGAAACATCGGAATGAGACGAAAACGAGATTGCTTGAGACTTCATAATACTATTGTGACACTATTTAATTCAAAACCGATTTCTTTCATTGATAATAGTTGTCAAGTACAATGCAGGGAAATCAAATACAACAATTGTTTCAAAATTTCAACAACATTACAAGAAGCAAGGAACAACATTGTTCAAAAATGATACAACAAAATACATCGAGTACAACAACCTATCTAGTATTTCTAAATGTGTATCTAAGTCATCCTTACTAGGTTTCATCAATATCAACATCATCAACCTGCAGCATGTTTAAAAGTATAGTTCAATACACAAGGTATTGGCGAGCATACAAGTTTAATATAACATAAGTATAAAAATGATTTAAATGAATCCACATGGCAAACTTAGTTATCAAGATTAACGTACAACTGGCATGCGATTAAAGTGTCAAACCAAAGATTACCGCAAGTGTTTAAACTTAACATGACCACAACATTACGGGTTGTGCATTACTCCTATAGCGCTAAACATGTTAAGGGGAGGCTCGTATGAAGTTAATGACAAGATTATTACATAAGAATGTTCCAAAAACACGAATCAAGTATAACATATTAGCATGCATGTTTGGATTGTTTGTGTGATTGCATAAAATGCAAGTGTAACTGTGTAGGTTAATAAGTAAACATATAGCACCCAAAAGTGTAAAGTGGAAAAAGGCGTTCGAGTATAATCACGGTTTTGCTAATCTTCGTTAGTTAATCCCGCGAGTTGTTAAGTTGTTGATGAGAGCGCTGGAACACCGAGGTTACCCTAAAAGTGGGTAAACGAAGGTGTGAGTGTTGGAGTTGAACGGAGGATTCGGATTTCAGAATTTAAAGTATGTAAGTATATAATATGAAAGTATGATTAAAACAAAAAGTATATTTCGTCTATGCACTCGTCTCGACACTAAGTCTACTGTGATTTCACGGGTCCTGATTTGCCCGTTAGAATCGGTAAGGAGGAACGTAAATATTGGAATAAACGGGAACCAAACACCACAACTCAGTTCGGGCGAATGGACAATTCGCACGAATAATAGATACCCTTTGCGCGAATGGGAATGCCCTTTCATGCAAATGGGGACTGTTTTGTGCGACTGGAGCTTCATTTCGAACGTTTTAACCATTAATTCGGCTATGTTTGTGAGTTCAGTCGTGTTACTAGTTATATTATATAGTATAATAATAGTCCTATAGTCATATAGATCACAGAAGTCACGTATGGAGCTAATAACCTCATTATAAGTTCACCAAAGCACAAGTTCGTTAACTAAGTCAACAAACCGGTTGGTCACGAATAACAAAATGCAAATAACAGAATGTAAAATACCAAACAACCGAACTAGGAAGGAATGAACCAAGTGTTGGAGGCTGGACGGGGTTAACTCATTCTAGGTCTAGGAAACCGTTTGGGGTGTTCGTTTGCAAGTTTAAGTGAGGTGGTGGAATTATATTGGAAGCCAAGGCTTCCACGGTTCACACACTGTTATATCAGAATCGTCCATATTGAAAGATGTGGATCTTAGTAACATTCAACACTTAGAAAATGCAAGAACAAGAGATGAAAATAGTGCCCTTAGCTAAGGTACAACATATTCAAGCTTGGTACAAGATGTTAATGCACACACACAATCACCACACCACTACCACTACAACCACCACGGGACCATCACCACTCCTACCACTTACCCCACCACCTGCCACCACTTTGTTGTTTTAGTTAAACATCGGTTCACTCTTAGCTTCCCGAACTTTATCGCTAGTGAAAACCGCTCAAAATTCGTGTTTCAGGTCTAACAAGCTCGCTAAGTCTACGTTATTAGCATCAAAGGCTCCCTGCTTTTTATAAGTATAGGTTGTTATAAGTAGGGGTGAGCAAAATAACCGCCATAGCTGATAATCAAACCATAACCAACATAACCGAGTCGCTATTAACCGATAACTGCCATAACTAATGGTTATGAAACTTTTTATAGCCGACTACTCGGTTATGGTTATCACACCCCAACCGATGGCGGAATCATCGGGGCGTGGCACTGAGCGAAACAGATTGTCCAGAAGTTTCCATAAAAACTATCTATATAATTCAGTTAAAGATACGTCCCATACCGTATCCCGAATAAACAAATACCATATTACACATAACATCCAAACAAGTAATTCTGTTCCGACAACTCAGATTTAATTTAATACAAAACATAAATATTGTTCAAATGCTCCTAAAGACCCAGCCTGACAAGATCTAAAGAGCAACTATCATGTTCGATCGGGTGTCACCCCAATGCGTCGAACGAGTTGAAAATCGATTAAGTGTTGAAGCATAGTATCTCATGATCCGATGAGTAATGTTACAAAACAATTCGTTCAATCGAACATCACCTCGTTCAATACTATACTTCATGAATTTGTCAAAGTATGGGGCCACATGCTAGCCGATCGGCTGGCCTGGTCGATCGGCTGACGTGTCCGATCGATTGGGTTGTTCGTTCGAACAGCCTAACTGTTCGGTCAGCATCCTGACCTGGTCGGCCTGTTCGTCTAACACTTGGCTGTTCTGATTATTTGACGCTATATTAAGGTAGTTTATCAACGAGTTGAACTATGACACTTTCGTTCTTGCTTGTTTCCCCTGCTCGGACAGGAATCACCCAAGTCTGGCCGGTGAACGGTTCGGAACGTCGGTTTAACGTTTAACCCGAAGTCGGTGAACCTCGTAGATAGAACCTGAATCTTGAATCACACAACCATTGGAATGATTAGTGAGTTTGCTCAAGCTCCATTTCTACCGGTTAAAAGGCATTGAGTGTAAAAGAGTTGAAAGAAGGTTGGAAATCCTCCTTTCAATCCTTTACATCATGTAAATGTTTAGATCTCTGATAGATCTTGACTTGTTTATGTGGAAATCGGTTAGATCCGAGCTATTCATGGTGGATTGAGGCCAAAACATGGTGTTCTTGAAGAACACCATGATGACATCATCCTTGAATGCTTAGATCTTGATGATTTCACGGTTAGAAATCAAGATTTGAAAGATAGAAAGGTGTAGGAGCATGTTTTGATTAAGAAAGTACAAGATTTAGGTTGGAAACTTACCGAAATCGGAAGAAATCTGAGGAAAAAGGAGGAGCACGAGCTGGTCGGTCAGAACTTTCCAAAAGTGGTAAAGAGTGATAATGACAGCCCTATTTATAGGCTCCAAAAGAGGAAAGGGCTGGCCGATCCGCCAGGCTTCCCGATCGGACAGCCTGCTCGATCGGACAGTCCGTCCGATCGGCTGGGCTGTTCGATCGGCTGACAGCCTGATCGGTCAATAGCCTGGTTCGAGTGTTCGGTGCGACGATTTTTGATATTTCGATTTCGATTGAAGAAGAGACGAGCACGATAGAGTTTCCTATTCAACTTACTTTCAGTCCCAACTACTATATCTAACATACAATCTCCTATGATTCACCTTATCCCAGCGTTACCATTTGTCGTAGTTCGGTTTCGATTGTATTCGATTTGAGTTTCGAGTTTCGATTGATTCGATTGAGTAACACACCAATCATGAATTAAACACGCACAGGTAACACATAAGGCACACACACACACACACACACGTATAGAACAACCAAAGTTAGCATAATTCGAGATTCGAGTTAGATGATAGTTAGACCGGTTTGATTATAGATTAGTTAACTTTATCGCATTGTTACTTCCTACTATTCGCAGTCGTAAGTCGGTTCGCGTTGATAAAACATTCGATTACTTCGATTCTGTAGGAACGTTTGATGACCTGACGAGTCGATCAGAAGAGTGCTTAGACTGAATCAGAGGCGGAATTCATTGATTCGGTCTTCGTATAGCTTGATTTCACTATTTAACGTCTCGTTTATTGATCTATTGACAAATATACAAGATCCGGAGACAAATCGGCAGGGCTTCGCCGTTACACCTTCAAAAACACACTTAGATCCGCTCATATGGTCCCCTATATATAGGCAACAGGGTTCGCTTTTATGGACATGTCCGTATAAGCGGACCTGACATAAAAGCGGACCTACCATGTCCATATAAGCGGACCTGACATAAAAGCTGACCTCCTATGTCCGTATAAGCGGACCTGACATAAAAGCTGACCTCCTATGTCCGTATAAGCGGACCTATCCAAAACATGATTTCTCGATTTCCGTTCACTATACAATCAGCCCTAGCCTAAGACTCGAACTAAGATGTAGTCGACAGACAACTGCACCAACAGACTCCTCCTTGAATGTTGACGGAATCTTCAGTGAGAGTCTTCAACATGACATTATCGATCTTGATCGGTCTTCTTCAGGAACTCTTCCTGGAATTATATGCTTGGATCCTTCTCTGGCTATAACTTTCATCAGACTTTCCATTATCATCATGCTAGGATTGTCGTCTGGGATTTGTTACCACCATTGAAATCATCTCCTGGCTTTATCTCATCAAACTTCTTCTTAGGTTCTGATGTATCTCCTGGCTTTTCGTAGCAACAGGATCAGAAACCTGCACAACTCAAACAATCTATCACAAACAAACACAATTGTGATTCAACTTAACGAATCAGCTAATCATATAATAAAACTATGAAGATCAAATTGTAGGTTAACATTCAACTTAAACATCAAGTTAATGAACCAATTTTACACTTCAAATCTTCACAATTTCACACACTCTCTCCCAAACCATAAGTTCAACATGTTTAGCACTTGAAATGTCGAAAATCAGCTCTTCACATTCAGTTGTCGAAAATCTTTTTGTAGTTTTCAAATTTCAACACAAAAATGCAATAACATCAATTAAAATGCAAAAATGAAATATATACAAACATATTTTTGTGAGTTTGTGCAAGAGGATCATATCAGATTTTGAGACATATCACCAACACCGTTAAGCTTTAAACATTTTAAGTTTTAAACAATTTACCTAGATTGTCAGTATGTTTGTCCACTTAAATCTTCACACAGACTTCAATTGATTCGAGATACGATATTAATGTTTTAGAAACTAAAACTTAACTGTGTATCACTCCACTTGAATATACTCCTGTATCCAGATACCAAATATTCAGTCTTACAGGTGAGTATACCACAGATGATATCTGTAAAGGGGTAATGTGCGAGGGCCGTGAGAGCTCAGGTCGATACTTCCGTATACGTAGAGAGATGACGGCTTCGACTTTCGGTGGGTCCCCTTTAGAGGATCTTTTGTTACAACAGCAAGGATTATCAATTTTATTGTTTAATCAGATTGCTGAGGGCGAGCTTATGTTTCAAAGCTTTTTGCAGAAAGTATTATTCGGGGACTAGGTCAGTACTTCTATACAGCAGAAGTCCCGGAATAATACCCCAGATATCACTAAGCATAAAGACCTAGTATCTCAGAATACGGGACCTTTCAAACAAGATTTCGGGGGTTACCCATATATCCAAGAATAGTTACCCACGAATCAAGCAAGTTTGATTTAGGTTTATATCTCGTTTCAATTTACTAAATGTGCGAAACTCTACTGACACATCCGCAGTAAGATTGTTTATCACTTTTAAAACATTCCAATTCTTTAGCGTGCTGTGATAGTTCACTGATGTACTATCATTTCCTCTTTTATGCAACCAAAACTCATTTTTCAGTTTAATCATGTTTTTGTCTTTTTCAAATTTTCTGATTTTTTTTTAAAATTTTTCTCCCCCTAAAATCAAAATATGTTTCAATTTTGATTTTCTGGGAAAATTTGAAACAAACTGTACAAAGTTGACAACTTGATGAGAATCGCATCAATTCTCCATCCACATGGCGTAAACAATCAGAACTCCCCCTCACAACAAACTATTTTCCCATTGTGATTTCAAAACACTTAAGTTTGTTTTAATCAAAATGGTTTTTCCGGAAAAATTAGTTTGTTTACCAAACATTTGTAGGTACGGGGTTACTTCATCACCTTGTTTTCTTCCTCCACATGACAGATTTAACAAATTCAGTTTTAGATCTCAAACACCACTTGTAGAAAATCAAGTACAACTTAATGTCCCTGATTTACCACATGTAAAACGAAAAATCACCAAAGTGAAATTTCTCAAGAAATGTGCCGATTCATGTTCCACGCTTACCAACCTGGGAACTCCGGCAAGTCAGGGTTTTTCATTTGAAAAGATCCACCCAAGCCTGACCAGCCTTGGGTGTTTTTGACAATTTTACCTCAACCAATGGCTCCTCTGGCTTTGACGAACCAGAATCATTGCCTGAATGTGGCTTGTCTGACTTTGATGAGCCAGATTCATCGCCGACATGTGGCTCCTTTGTTTCCGAAGAAACAGATTCATCGCCACAAAATGTTACCTTCTTCTTGTCCTTTTTCGTCCTCAGATTTGTATCTGATGAATTCATCTTGCTTGACTTTGCAGTCGAGGGAGTTGATTCATCAGAACTCTTATTCGATCTGTCCGGTGAACCCGAGGACAAAATCTTCTCCAGATATTCTCTGGCCTTCTTCCTCTTCTTTCGCAGTTTGTCTTTTTGCCCTTGAGAAAGCTTCACTTTCTTTTCTTGAACTTTAGGTTCTTGAACCTTCTGTTCTTTGGGCTTGACATTGACTTTGACTGACTTCTTTGCCACTTTCTGAGAATTAACCCTCAATCTTTCACTTGATTTCCTTGGGCAATCCCTGGCAATGTGACCTGTGATTTGACAATTATAGCATCTCCTCGTCTCATAACTCCAATTCTGGCAGTTAACAGCAATGTGTCCTTGATAGCCGCATCTGTAACACACTATGTTATCGTACCAATCACCATTTTCATACCAAACGCTCAGATCAAAGCACTGTTTGGCTTGGTGATACTCTTTCCTCCTTTTGATTGTTGGATTTGACTTTTGAGCACTGTGGTCAAACCTGCACCACTTATTACCAACACTTTTTGAGTTTTCATTTTTTACTTTTTGTAATTTTTCATTGCGATTGGATGATCGATCTGATGAACTTTTATTATCTTTTTGTTTCTGTTCCACTTTCTTTTTCAAAGGTCTTTGTTTAGAACATTCACCTTTTTCAGTCGATTGTAGAACAGTTTTCTGAAATTTTTCTTTTAATTTTAAAAACAATTTTTGTTTTTCTAATTTTTCATTTACATCATCAGATTTCTCATCGCAATCTTCAACTTTGACATTGTCAAAGTTTGTGACATCGTCACTTATTGGAATAGAGTTGATTGGTTTTGGACAGGGAAACTTCAAACTGTCACAAAACCTATCAATTTCTTTTCAAGTTCATCCATCTTGATTCTTGAATTCTCAGCTTCTTTTTCAAGCTGAGAAATTCGTTCAAGATGAGACTTGATAGATTTTTCATTCTCATTCTTCATGTTTTCAAGAACAGATTTTTCATTTTCCAAAACTTTTATCTGTTCTTGAAATTTTGTCTCATTAGCTTTCAAATTTTTGTTCTCAAGTTTTATCCAGAAATCGTCATTTTCTGACGATTTCTGATTGTTTTCAAAAACCTTTACATTTTCTTTCAAACCTTTGTTTTCAAATGTCAAACTGTTCAACCCATCCAACAGTTTGTCATTTTCAGCTTTCAGTTTCTCACAATTTTCCTTCAAAGCTAGAATATGTTTTTCATCAATTTGCTTCTCGTCTTCCAACTTCTTGACTTTTGATGTCAAACTTTCCGCATCCTTCAAGAGTTTGTCATTGTTAGTCTTAAAGTCGTCACATTTAGAGCACACTGATGCAGAACTTGAAGATTCATTCTTCACAGATTCTTCAACTTTTCTTATCACACTATGTTTGATTTGCTTTTCTTTTGTTGCTGCTTTTACTTCTTTCTCAGCTCTGATCTTTTCTTTTAATTTAACGTTGATCAGGTTGAAGATGTTGTCGAAGATATTCAACTCTCCGGATTTCTTTTTCATAATGGTCACTTTCCTCATCAGATGAGTGATCAAAAACCGGAACTTTATCAACTACTTCTTTTGCTGAGACTATTACTTCTTCATCAAACACCATCGCCATTTTCACAAAAGCGAGACAGATAACGATCACAAAAACGAACTGGATTGTTCACTCGAGCGGACCTACTTGGTCAAATAAGCGGATCTGATTTGTTCACAAAAGCGAACCACAATCAGTCACTATGAGCGGACCAGATTGGCAGTTCGAGCGGACCAGCTGAAACCTTTGGAGCGAAACCGGATGGTCAAATGAGCGAAACTAATGTTGTCCAAATGAGCGGAACTTGTCTGTTCACAAAAGCGGATCTCCTGATGTACACAAAAGCGGATCTCCTGATGTACACAAAAGCGGATCTCCTGATGTACACAAAAGCGGATCTCCTGATGTACACAAAAGCGGATCTCCTGATGTACACAAAAGTGGACCTACTGATGTACACAAGAGCGGACCTAATGCAATTTCGAGCGGATCTGATGTAATTTGGAGCGAACCGACCGTATAAGCGAACCAAAACAGTGCAGTTCGAGCGGATCTCTCAACTGTCCGTAAAAGTGAATCTCAAAGCGAACGTGTTTTTACCCATTTTTAGTCCGTATTTTTGCATGAAACTTTCCAGGGTTTGTCTTAAACCTATTGTCCACAATCTGTGAGATTTTGGTCCAATTTTATCCGATAAAATTCTCTGAACTGACAAAAGAAGGTGTAGAAATCAGAATTTTAAGCAAAAATCGAGCTAAACGGTAAGAACCCTTCCTCCTGAGCTCTGATACCACATGTAGGAACGTTTGACGACCTGACGAGTCGATCAGAAGAGTGCTTAGACTGAATCAGAGGCAGAATTCATTGATTCGGTCTTCGTATAGCTTGATTTCACTATTTAACGTCTCGTTTATTGATCTATTGACAAATATACAAGATCCGGAGACAAATCGGCAGGGCTTCGCCGTTACACCTTCAAAAACACACTTAGATCCGCTCATATGGTCCCCTATATATAGGCAACAGGGTTCGCTTTTATGGACATGTCCGTATAAGCGGACCTGACATAAAAGCGGACCTACCATGTCCGTATAAGCGGACCTGACATAAAAGCTGACCTCCTATGTCCGTATAAGCGGACCTAACATAAAAGCTGACCTCCTATGTCCGTATAAGCGGACCTATCCAAAACATGATTTCTCGATTTCCATTCACTATACAATCAGCACTAGCCTAAGACTCGAACTAAGATGTAGTCGACAGACAACTGCACCAACAGATTCTTCCTGATTACAACACTTACTCCACATAATACAACTAAAACTGAAAATAGACTATCTACAGTCAAAGAAAGTCAAAGTTGACTTGGACTTTGACTTTGACTTTGACATTCGAAAACAAGGAGTGTTACAGCCTCCCCTTGTTTAGGGAATTTCGTCCCGAAATTAGGCTCGAAGCTGCACAGCGCCGTGATTTACCAATTTGACGCTTCAGATCTTTATTTGAACAACTGCGGGTACTTGGCCTTCATGTCGCTTTCGAGTTCCCAAGTGAACTCCGCGCCTCGTTTGCCTTCGCATGGACTTTCACGATAGGGATGCGAGAGCGCCTGAGTTGCTTGGTTTGGCGATCCATGATTTCGATAGGCTTTTCCACGAAGTGTAGCGTTTCGTTGACCTGAAGATCGTCGAGAGGTACAATCAAATCATGATCAGCTAGGCATTTTTGGAGGTTTGACACATGGAAAGTCGGGTGGACGTTACTGAGTTCCTCCGGTAGTTCGAGTTTGTAGGCGACTTTTCCGATCCTTTCCAGAATCTTAAAAGGTCCAACATATCGAGGCGCCAGTTTCCCTTTCTTTCCGAATCTGACTACACCCTTCCAAGGGGATACCTTTAGGAGTACGTAGTCGCCAACGTCAAATTCAAGGGGCTTGCGTCTTCTATCGGCGTAACTTTTCTGTCTATCCCTGGCCTTTGCCAAGTTGTCGCGGATCTGGAGGATTTTGTCAGTCGTTTCTTGTAGTATCTCGGGACCGGTTAATTGTGAATGACCGATCTCGTGCCACACAATAGGCGAAAGACATCTTCTTCCATACAGGGCCTTGAATGGTGCCATTTGTATGCTGGCATAATAGCTGTTGTTGTACGAGAATTCGACTAGCGGCAGATGTTTGTTCCAACTACCACCAAAATCTATAACACACGCGCGGAGCATGTCTTCAAGAGTACGGATCGTTCTTTCAGTCTGTCCGTCAGTTTGAGGATGGAACGTAGTACTCAGATTAAGCGACGTACCAAGGGCCGCTTGAAACGTTTCCCACAGTCGCGAACTGAGCGTCACGGTCTGAAATGATGTCACGAGGCGTACCATGATTACAAATGATCTCGTAGGTGTAGATTTGGGCTAGTCATTCTACCTTGTAGTCTTCCCGTATTGGCAGAAAGTGGGCTGATTTGGTCAGACGATCTACTATAACCCAAATGCTGTCGTGACCTGATGGCGTGGGTGGAAGTTTGGTTATGAAATCCATAGCTATACTCTCCCACTTCCATATAGGAATTGGAGGTTGTTCGAGTAAGCCGGAAGGTCGTTGATGTTCAGCCTTGACCCTTGCACAAGTCAGGCAACCTCCAACATAGAGAGCGATATCCCGTTTCATACCCGGCCACCAGTACTTGTAATGAAGGTCCTGGTACATTTTATCGGCACCGGGATGAATAGAGTATCGGGACTTGTGGGCTTCATTCATTATAATCTTTCGCAATTCAGTCCGCTTAGGGGTCCAGATTCAGTCCAGATAATAGATAATCCCATCTGCTTTGCTTACAAGCTGAGCTCCATCGTGGTAGATTCTTTCCTTTTTCAAAGTGCGTTCGTTAAAACAAGCATGTTGGGCTTCGCGGATGAGAGCTTCGAGGTTGTGCTGGGCTTGGGTATTGCGAATACTAAGCAAATAACTCCGTCTGCTGAGTGCGTCGGCAACAACATTTGCCTTGCCTGGGTGATAACGAATCTCACAGTCGTAATCGTTAAGAAGTTCTACCCATCGACGTTGACGCATGTTAAGTTCTTTCTGATTAAAGATGTGTTGTAAACTCCTGTGATCGGTGAAGATCGTACACTTGGTACCATACAGGTAGTGTCGCCAAATCTTCAATGCAAAAACAACTGCGCCTAGCTCGAGATCGTGGGTTGTATAGTTCTTCTCATGGATTTTGAGCTGACGGGATGCGTAAGCTATAACCTTGTCTCGTTGCGTGAGGACACATCCAAGACCAAGGTTAGAAGCATCACAGTAGACAATGAAATCGTCGTTTCCGTCCGGCAACGTGAGAACGGGAGCATTGCAGAGCTTGCGCTTAAGGGTTTGAAAAGCAGACTCTTGTTCAGTTTCCCAAACAAAAGGTCTGTCTTTATGGGTAAGAGCGGTAAGCGGCACAGCGATCTTAGAGAATCATTCGATAAACCGTCGGTAATAACCCGCTAATCCGAGAAATGACCGGACTTCCGACGAGTTCTTTGGCGTAATCCAGCTTTTAACTGCTTCAATCTTCGCGGGATCGACATGGATACCCTGACTATTCACGATGTGACCCAGAAACTGAATCTCCTCCAACCAGAATTCGCACTTGGAGAATTTGGCATAGAGTTGGTTCCCCTGGAGTAACTCGAGGACCAAACGTAGATGTTGCGCGTGTTTGGCTTTCGATTTGGAATAAATCAGGACATCGTCGATGAACACAATGACGAAACGGTCAAGATAAGGCTTACACACGCGATTCATCAGATCCATAAAAACCGCGGGTGCGTTGGTTAGACCAAAAGGCATCACAACGAACTCATAGTGGCCGTATCGAGTGCGAAAGGCTGTTTTGGGTACATCTTCTTCTTGTATGCGCAATTGATGATAACCTGAACGTAGATCGATCTTCGAGAAACACTTGGCACCTTGCAGCTGATCAAATAAGTCATCGATTCGAGGCAAAGGGTAACGGTTCTTGATGGTCAACTTATTCAATTCCCGATAGTCGATGCACATCTTGAACGACCCGTCCTTCTTTTTGACGAAAAGGACTGGCGCGCCCCAAGGAGAGGTGCTCGGGCGAATAAAGCCTTTTTCAAGTAACTCCTGGCGTTGGTTCGAGAGTTCCCTCATTTCGGATGTCGCGAGTCGGTAAGGGGCTTTGGCAACCGGTTTAGCTCCAGGAATGAGGTCGATACGAAAGTCGATATCACGACTTGGCGGTAGTCCTGGAAGATCATCAGGGAACACCTGAGGAAATTCACGAACCACTGGAACGTCTTTGACTTCAACCTTCTTTTTCTTTTCCTTCTCCGCTATTACAATGTTGGCCAAGAAAGCGCTGTATTCCTTGCGGAGATACTTGCTAGCTTGGATGCATGACATAAGTTTAAGGCCTTTCGAAGCTGTCTCACCGTACACATACAATAAATCTCCATTCGCGAGCGAGAATCGAATCATCTTTTCGAAGCATACAACTTCAGCATGGTTTTCGCGAAGAAAGTCCATGCCTACTATGACGTCAAAACTTTCGAGTTGCATCGGAATAAGGTCGATTGGAAAGAGGTGATTGTTGAGCTCGAGAGTACAATCACGGAGAACAGAGTTAACCGCGATGGTTCTTCCAGTAGCAACTTCGACTTTGAATGACGAGGGGAGAACGCTTACGACTAAGGAGCTTCTCGAATTCAAACGACACAAAGCAGTTATCGGCTCCAGTATCAAACAAACATGATGCATAAATACCATTCACAAGGAACGTACCCTTAACCACGTTGTTGTCAGCCTGGGCTTGACGGGCATTGATGTTAAAGGTTCTAGCACGGGCTGCTTGCTGTTGCGGCTGAGGCTGCTGCTGCTGCTGCTCTTGGGGTTCTTGCTTCACAACCCGGTTCGGGCACATGTTTGCCAAGTGGTTAGGGTTACCACATGCAAAGCAGACTCGAGCATTGACCGCGGGAGCTTGAGCTGCAGGTTGGCCTTGAGGGGCTGGAAGTAGAGCTTGATGAGCGGCGGCTTGAACTGGAGCTTGACGGGGACCATAGCGGCAGTTTGCAGTGAAATGGCCGTAGAGGTTGCAGTGGGCGCAGAAACGACAGGCGATTCCCACCGGATGATGGTATGAGCACGTCGGGCAGAGCGGGTGGGGACCTGTGTAAGCACGCTTAGCTGGTGGTGCATTGATCACTGGAGCTTGTCGGTGGTGAGACTGCTGTTGAGCCGGTACGGCTTGCAGAGGGGCAGCAGTTGTTGTCACAACACAATTCTTGTTGCTGGAGCTGTTGTTGTTGTGCTTCTTCTTTCTTCTTGACGACTTGGAGGGTTGAGCAGTGGTGGTGTCGACGGTTGACGTGGCGGTGGCTTGGTGCAGAGACTTGGATGGCTTATCCCAGAAACCAGATTTTACTCGCATGTCATTGATCTCGACGGCAAGCAAGTAGGTCTCCTCAATTGACGATGTCTGGGCGGCGTGAACAAAGTTGACTACACAATCGGGTAGAGCTCGAATATACTTCTTGATGGCCATATCTGGAGTCTTGACCTGATCGGGACAGATGATGCTGAGCTACTTAAAGCGTGCAGTTAAAGCAGCGTTGTCTCCATCCTTCTGCTTGATGTTCCAAAACTCGTCCTCCAGCTTTTGGCGTTCATGGGGAGGGCAAAATTTGTCCATCATAATTGCCTTTGACTCCTCCCAAGTCAGCTCATAAGCTGCATCATTTCCGCGCTTGTTTCGTTCGGCCGTCCACCAGTCTAGAGCTCGAGACTGGAAGACGCCTGTAGCATTGAGGGTGCGGAGATTCTCAGGACAACCGCTTTGGCGAAGAGTGACTTCAACTGAATCGAACCATTGAAACATGGCGGTAGGTCCATCTTCTCCGGTGAATTCCTTGGGTCCGCTTGCTTTAAACTGTTTGAAGCTGAAACCAGTCTTGCTAGCATCTTTGGAAGCGTTGGTTCGCGACTCTTCAGACGACTTGCTAGCGTTTTCATATGCATCGCTTACAGCTTTTGCCACACTCTTGGCGATGAGAGTAGCGAGACGCTTGTCTCTCTTCTCTTGGCGAGTCAGATGGTGTCGGGATCCAGACGACGACATGGTCTGCAATAGGCATCGTCTCAGGACTCAACACAACGTAATCGAATCTCACCTCACACGTCTACTATTTACTAAAGCTTAGAAACACGTCGAAACATGTATCACATAAACACGTAGGCACATAACCACAGATTCACGTAATCACAGAAGCATATAGGCACGTAGAGCATAGAGACATATAAACACAGAAGCACATACACATTTAAACACAGAGGCAGTCAGAATACAGAAACCTATTATTCAAAGCTCGCTTGTCGTTCATATAGTATATCGAGTAGTTTCGCATAATCATTTAGCAGGTCGAGTCTAGCATAATCTTATTTCGTAGCATGATATCGTCTAGAATTGCAGCAACTTGTTAGCGTTTTGAGGTAGAATAGCAATACGGGTCGTGTGTGTCGATCGAAGTGATAGCAAAAATCGAATGAATCATCAAAATAAAACACATAAACAGGTAATCACACATAAATCACTAAAATCGACAAATCATCAGAGTCTGCAGTTGCGGGCTCGAAATCGAAACACATAAAATCAAGGAAATGGATTGTCTGCGGCTACTAGACATTGACTTCCCAAAGCGATTCGACTATTCACAATAGACTTGTCGTCACTTTTCGACTTTCGGGATCGCGTTTCTGCCTCGATTCTTGGGCATTCAACACGTTTTCCTTAAGTCATACTTGTGAGTTCAGGTCGTTGGAGTCCGTCGAGGCTTTGGTGAGATGAGTAAAAGTTGGAATAAGTTGCCAAGGTTCGGGTTTCACCCCTGGCTTAGCAATTTCTTCCTTGTTTTAGTAAAATTTGAGGAGATTATTCATCAAAATATGGATTTCACTCCTGATTTGGTATAATTCTCCTCGTTTGTTGTTCGAAAATCGTGAGAAAATCATAGGTAATTTGACGAAATCGGCATTAGTCAAGTAATCTAGCCGGGAGTTTCCGGCTTTCACACCTAATCCTGACTAAATCGCTCGACCTTAGTCACAAATTCGAGTGCAGTGCTAGCGAGGGTATCTGGTTATAACACCTAACTGAGTCTTGCTGGTTCCTAACTATAGTCTAGGTCTCTAAGACAGCGACCGGACTTGGCCGTGTCTTGCCTAATTCCCTATAGTTATGGCTCTGATACCAATCTGTCACACCCGAACCGATGGCGGAATCATCGGGGCGTGGCACTGAGCGAAACAGATTGTCCAGAAGTTTCCATAACAACTATCTATATAATTCAGTTAAAGATACGTCCCATACCGTATCCCGAATAAACAAATACCTTATTACAGATAACATCCAAACAAGTAATTCTGTTCTGACAACTCAGATTTAATTTAATACAAAACATAAATATTGTTCAAATGCTCCTAAAGACCCAGCCTGACAAGATCTACAGACAACTATGCTCTAGTTGCTCTTTCCTGACAGATAACTATTTGTTGGGGGCCTCTAGAGCTTTATCTAGCCTCGCTTTCCTAGCAAGCAAACATCTTAAACACCTGTCACATACGTTAAAATAAAGTCAATACATATGATGTAAAGGTGAGCATACAAGTTTGATATAGCATATAGAGTTCGAATAGTTTACGCATAACCAGCACGTACACAGAGGTAAACGAAGCATGTTAATTATCGACATGGACCTATCGATACCAATGACTGCGGGTTGACCGTCAGAGACGGTTCGCAATACACGATTACCACCGTAATCCATGCAAGTAATTGTCCTTAACAACCCCCGTGTGAACGGGTGCTGAGTCCAAACTATAGTACTACGTCGTTAAGGCAGGTAGACAGCATTCCACGTGTAAACACAATCAACAAGCATTCATTTAGTCACGTAATACATGCGAATCGGTTAGCGTTCAAATAATTGAGTAGTGTGTTCGATGGTGATTTTGATAAGTAACGTATGTAACACCCAAAAGTGCTAAAAGCAAAAAGGGATCGAGTATACTCACAGCGGTTGATTGATGGATTGAAGGGAGCGCTTGAGAGTAGGGTTAGCCTGAACAGTTCGATAGCATAACGATGAATACACATAGAATGGAAACAAGTGTAAGTGGGTCGAACAGCCTAGTCGATCGAACGGCAGGTTCGATCGGGTGGGTTGTTCGTTAGGCTGGACCATCCGTCCGGACAGCCTGCTCGATCGGCCGGTAGGCTCGATCGGTTGGACTGTTCGAGTGGACTGTCTCTTCCTTTAAGTAGGATGTGTTTGTGTATGATGGTTTCAACTTTTGAAGTTTTTGTTGTTGCATTTGAGAACACTGAAGTGTTCTTACCCTTTCAGGTCGATCGATCGAACGGTCTGTTCGATCGGTCGGCTTAACCGATCAGTTAGGGAACTTCAGTAGTAGTCCTCAGCAGGTTGTCACTCGATCGAGCAGCGTATTCGATCGAACAGCCTGTTCGTTCTGATAGCATGTTCGATCGGGTGGCACCCCAATGCGTCGAACGAGTTGAAAATCAATTAAGTGTTGAAGCATAGTATCTCATGATCCGATGAGTAATATTACAAAACAGTTCGTTCGATCGAACATCACCTCGTTCAATAATATACTTCATGAATTTGTCAAAGTGTGGGGCCACATGCTAGCCGATCGGCTGGCCTAGTCGATCGGCTGACGTGTCCGATCGGTTGGGCTGTTCGTTCGAACAGCCTAACCGTTCGGTCAGTATCCTGACCTGGTCGGCCTGTTCGTCTAACACTTGGCTGTTCTGATTATTTGACGCTATATTGAGGTAGTTTGTCAACGAGTTGAACTATAACACTTTCATTCATGCTTGTTTCCCCTGCTCGGACAGGAATCACCCAAGTCCGGCCGGTGAAGGGTTCGGAACGTCGGTTTAATGTTTAACCCGAAGTCGGTGAACCTCGTAGATAGAACCCGAATCTTGAATCACACAACCATTGGAATGATTAGTGAGTTTGCTCAAGCTCCGTTTCTACCGGTTTAAAGGCATTGAGTGTAAGAGAGTTGAAAGAAGGTTGGAAATCCTCCTTTCAATCCTTTCCATCATGTAAATGTTTAGATCTCTGATAGATCTTGACTTGTTTATGTGGAAATCGGTTAGATCCGAGCTATTCATGGTGGATTGAGGCCAAAACATGGTGTTCTTGAGGAACACCATGATGACATCATCCTTGAATGCTTAGATCTTGATGATTTCACGGTTAGAAATCAAGATTTGAAAGATAGAAAGGTGTAGGAGCATGTTTTGATTAAGAAAGTACAAGATTTAGGTTGGAAACTTACCGAAATCGGAAGAAATCTGAGGAAAAAGGAGGAGCACGAGCTGGTCGGTCAGAACTTTCCAAAAGTGGTAAAGAGTGACAGTGACAGCCCTATTTATAGGCTCCAAAAGAGGAAAGGGTTGGCCGATCGGCCAGGCTTCCCGATCAGACAGCCTGCTCGATCGGACAGTCCGTCCGATCGGCTGGGCTATTCGATCGGCTGACAGCCTGATCGGTCAACAGCCTGGTTCGAGTGTTCGGTGCGACGATTTTCGATATTTCGATTTCGATTGAAGACGAGACAAGCACGATAGAGTTTCCTATTCAACTTACTTTCAGTCCCAACTACTATATCTAATATACAATCTCCTATGATTCACCTTATCCCAGCATTACCATTTGTCGTAGTTCGGTTTCGATTGTATTCGATTTGAGTTTCGAGTTTCGATTGATTCGATTGAGTAACACACCAATCATGAATTATACACGCACAGGTAACACATAAGGCACACACACACGTATACAACAACCAAAGTTCACATAATTCGAGATTCGAGTTAGATGATAGTTAGATCGGTTTGATTATAGATTAGTTAACTTTATCGCATTGTTACTTCCTACTATTCGCAGTCGTAAGTCGGTTCGCGTTGATAAAACATTCGATTACTTCGATTCTTCCTGATTACAACACTTACTCCACATAATACAACTAAAACTGAAAATAGACTATCTACAGTCAAAGAAAGTCAAAGTTGACTTGGACTTTGACTTTGACTTTGACATTCGAAAACACGGGGTGTTACAATGGTTATGGTTATGAAGTTTTGGTTAACCGATATGACCGAAACTGAACTGGACATGTAATTATAAGTCTATATAATGGATTGATGTTTTACATTAACCATGTACATATATTTTACTAAAATAAAAATATGTTAGTAACAAAATGATTTTGATGTAAATGCCCTTTTTTTCAATGAAGAACTGATCGAGGTGTTATGATCTTTTTTTTGTTGAGAATAACTTATTAAAGGGAATCCCATATTGGTAGTTTAATAAAAAAGTTAAGCCTTGGTTATTATATAAAAAAAGGTCAAAGCTAAGTCCAAACCGTGCTCGCCCCTAATAACACTCCAACACTCCTATTAATTTCGAACCTTTGTTGGGTAATTAACCGAAAATAACCGAAATCGAACCATAACTGACTTCATAACCGATTAACCGTAACCGAAGTTTAGTTATGGTTATTGTTAAGGAAATTCCTTAACCAGAGTTAGCGGTTATGGTTATAGTTAATGGTAAAAACCGAACCAAATCGACCCATGCACGCCCCTACTTATAAGTATTAATTGTGAACAAGATTGCATTAAAATGATATTGAATATGTTGTGGCATAGTATAGTTATAGATAGTGATTGATAGATATGAAATTTATGAAAATTGAGAAGAAAAATTTAGTCTAATTGGTGAAACATACACATGCTATTTTTCTGGCTAGTGGTGATAGTGTTGTGGTAGGTGGTGGCCGTGATGATGATGTCGTGGTGGTGGTGGTGAGGTGGTGGGTGGTGGTGGGTGGTGGTGGAGTGGTGATGGAGTGGTGGTGGTGATGGGGTGGTGGTTGTGTGGTTATTTTGTGTGTGCATTAAGAACTTGTACCATGCTTTAATATGTTTTATGTTAGCTAAAGGACAAAGATGCCTCTCACCTTAACAGAAAAATAAATTACATTAGCGATTTGGATGGAAATGATAATAAGACGCAAATCTCAAGGACTCAAATGTAAAAAAAAAAGTCATTTAGAATGAAACAAATAAATATGAACAATCTTAGGAACATTTTGGTAATTTACGCTTTAATTTAAGAAATTAAAAGTAAAACCCAATTGAAAATAACTACAAACAATTATAAGAACAGATATATTCTTTGGTTTGACCATTAGGGCAACATATATTGTAAGTCCCGTATTACCGGATCTTTTAATGATATCAAACAACACCAAGTTTGTGCGGAATCCAAACTTGATGTGATTCAAGAACGAATCGAAAAATATGAAACTACGAACCGAAAATATGGAAACGAAGAACAAACCGAATCACCTTTAAACTTGCACACGATTCTATTACTTTGACAAGCAAAATCGTCTGGTACAAGTTCACCACCAATTGCCTCTCTCTAACTAGAGAAATTGTAACTATGAATGTCCAACCCTAAAACAAGCTAGAAACTTGTTTATATAATAAAAAAAAAGGTTTGCTTGATAAGTGTTTGACAGGTTTTGAGGTGCGGTTCAGAAAGCGGGCTCGATTCGCGTGCAAAGGTTTTTGAGTTAGCGAGTACACGGGTTCTCGCTTTGAGCGTGTGTTGAGGAAATTGTTAAAAAGGATCACATTTTTGGGGGATCAAATTTTAAAAAATGTCTTCAAAAAGAGAGATGCTTCAGCAGAAATTCGAAGGATTCAGTTACTCATACGGTGAATCTATAGATGCAGTGATTGGCCGGTTTGTTGAACTGCTTTCAGAAATGGAGAAGGCAGAAATGGTGGTGTCTACTCGCATAAGCAACAGAAAGCTTCTGGAGGCTATAAAAGGGATTCCAAATCAGGCGAACTGTAGTTGGTTTATGAATGTTAATCAGATAATAGTGACAACCGACGGCAACTGTTACAAAATGAAGTCAGATGAGCTGATCTCTCTTATCAAATCCTATGGCAATGCTGACTCACCACAAAATTCAGCATCTATGTTTAACAAACCCATGGCTCAAGAAGTTACTCGTGATCGTGAAGAGATACTTTCTGTATTTTGCACTCCTGAGTGTAGAAAAAGAAATGAGGCATATCGATTACACAACGCTGAGTTGGTTCAAGACTACAACGACATAAAAAATAAAAATTTTACTTTATCAAAGAATGAAAAGCTTTATAAAGATAAAATTGAAGCTCAGCGAAAAGACATCATCAAACTTAAGGATGATGTTAGTGTAAAAACAGCCCAACTCTTCATGGTTAAAGAAAAACTATGCGATGTGACTAAGGAACTGGAGGATATCAGAGAGAGATATCAAATTAATGAGCTCAACATTAAGAAATTTGATTCTTCCAGTAAATTAGTCAAAAATTTGTGTGATCAACAGCTTGCGTACAAGGAAAAGAAAGGACGTGGTTTGGGTTATAATCAGACTCCTCCTCCCTACAATGATAATTATACTTATTTACCCATGACTGAGGAGGAGCTGATGAATGAAAGTAAAATGACTTACGGTCCTAAAACTGATAAGTCATCAATCAACAGCAGACCTGTTGATAAACGACCGACTCCTCCAATAAATTTTGTTGCTAAGGGTACAATTGATTCTAACGTTTCTTCATCATGTGTAGATGAAGTACCTGAAGTACATGAAGTGATGTGGGGCGATATGTTTGGGAATGAACCAGATGCAAATTCAGATTTTTCTAAAAACTCAATAAATGAAACAACTTCTGAATCTGTTTTTGGACCAAACTTTTTTACGTCGTTATTTGGTTCTTTTTCAGTTGATAATAATTCTGATGTTTCCTGTTCAACAGCAACTGAAGCTGAACAAACAAATGAAAGTGAGAGTGAAGATCAACAATGTTCTGATTATTCTTCTGAAACTGTTTCTGTAAATGTCCCTGATAATGTATCATGTGGGACCACTGAAACACACTCTCAAACGGATCAGGAGATTTCTTTCAAAAACAAAGCTGCCAGTGAATCATTCTTGGACACAAATGGTTCATGTGCTGATAACTCGTCAAATGATTCTGCTAAAGTTTCTGTTATTTCTTCCGACAAACCAGAACTCTCGGATCCTACCAAAGCTTTTGAAGAGAAGACTGACGTGAACAAGGCTCCAAATGCGCAAGCTGAACAATCTGAACCTTCGGTTCGTGGTGAAAAGGTTCAAATCAAGAAACAAGAGCCAAAACAAGTAGGTAAAGGACGCGGAAATAAGAAGCCTAAACATCAAAGACGATCAGGCTCTCCACAGTCCTCAACGGGCAGCACTAGTTCTCAAAAGGCCCGTGATGTTTTTCTTTCTTTTTCTTAGTTTATAACCTTGTATATCAAGTGTCCTTTCTCTTGTAAATGGTAAATTTGCGCAAAAATCCAAGATTTATGCACAAATTTAGGGGGGGAGAGGAACATATAGATAAATATAGAGTTTAGGGGGAGAAAACTCAGAAAAGAAAAAATACAAAAAGAGTTTGATGTATATATATGTATTGCTTTAGGGGGAGAAAATGAGAAAAACACAAAAACATTAGAAAAATGCAAAAGCCAAAAAGATAAATTGCATGATATGGGAAGTGAAATATATGTTCGTGTTAAAGGGTTTGACTAACACATGTAAGGTGCCATAGCTGAAATGACTAGGATCTACTGCGATATGTCGATAGGCTTGACGCTCAACATGATAAAAGATACTAAGTGATATAAACATAACGAACTATGTATCATGTGGGTAACATACCAACGGCGTGTGATTTTATGGTCTTAAATCTTGCGTTGATAGATAGCCAACATCTGAGGTTTCGGGTCTTTATATTGTTGAATCATCCGGGGATATCTTGGTTGTCCTTCTGCTTAGAACTAAAATTGTACATGACCCCAGGAAAGAAAGTCACTTGGAATTAGCTCATATCTATTTGAATGTCTGTATGTTTCCCGATACACACAATTTTGATCTAATTCTGAAATCTTCTCTGAAAAAGTCGTGTACCTCCTCTGCTGCATCCAGATACATGCTGACCTGGAGGTGCTAGGCAACGTCAGCTTCTGCTGCATCCAAATACATGCTGACCTAGCTGTACGTTGTCGCGCTATAGATCTAATACACCCGAAAGAGGCCCTCTAGTGCCCAAAAGAAACCCCAATAAACCTATATCAAATTGAGAAAAACTCATTTGATCTGTATATTATACCATCTCTGCAAAAGATCTATTCTGTTCTCTTCTCAACTTACTCCCAGTTAAGATTTCATAAATCTGGATTGGACTTGTGAAATATGTGGTAGGGAAGATACTTGCATGATAGAGTGTGCTGTTTACATTTCCGGGATTTGATTAGTATTTATCTGGGTGTTCATTGTTAAGAAATCAAAACATGATAAATCAGATTATATGCAGACTGCACAGTCAGGATATCTTAAAGGATGACATCAGTATACTCACCTGCTACGATGAATTGTTGTGCTTACCTTGATCGCGGGGGTATGCCTTGGAATGGGACACACGGGTATAATAGTATAATATTACCTTAAGCATATCACGAAGTTAAAAAAATGAAAGTTGAGCGTTAAAGTTTAAGTGGACAAACATATTGGCAATCGCATAGACTAGTTTGATTAGGCTCGTACTGAAAGAAAAGTGTTCCTTAGTCTGCCTGAGAACGAATTTTGATCCCATTTGCAATTGTAATTGTATATTGTGGTAGTTGTTTATATTTTGAGTTTTTTATTTGTTTTAGTTTTTGAAAATTAAAAGTTAAAAAAAATAGAAAAATTTCAAAAATCCAAAAATAGTGTGTTTTTTTTTTGTTTCTCTTAAAAATTAAAAATGTAACCGTTCTTGAAGATTTGACTGATCATCAAAAGTTAAAAGAATTTAAATTGTGAAATTGGATGTACCTAGTGTTCATGTGGTACTCTCCCTGTTGCATAAGAAATGTTTGCTTATGAGTTTGTGAGCATGTGCAGAACTTGATTTCAATCAAGAACAGGGGTTGATGAAGATTAAGATGCTGTTTGTTGCTGAAGAAGCCCAAAGCATCACAACAACAAGATGTACCTGAGTCAGAAGAACCGGATACGAAACGCCGTCTGACAATGAAAGTGCATTTGAAGAAGTACCGTGAACCTGCTTGAAAGACAAAGACTGAAGAAGAAAAGAGCTGCTGAGAATCCTCCTCTCACATTCTTTTGAACAAGATTTTCAAGCAAATGCGGATCGAGATCCTGATATGAAGCTAACCACAGAATCTGAAGAAAGAGACCCAGTGCTGAGAGTTCAGAAGTCAAGAACTTCCACAACATCTGCAGCTTAGAGACAACCATAGATTTCATTGAAGACGTTGCTGAATTCAAGTTATGAAGACAATTTGATGGCATCAGTCTAGGGGGAGATTGTTAGGCCCTAAAGTGTGAGACTGACGCATCAAATTAATCCAACGGGCTATGGTTACGAACTGGGTCGTACCGGGTTAGTTAGTATTAGGTTTTGGACCTTTACAGGTCACTTGGGCCAAGCTTTAGGCCATGTGGGCCAAGCAGGCCCAAGGGGAGCCCATGTAGGGACTTGGGCTTAAGTTAGTATATAAACAAGTTTCTAGCTTGTTTTAGGGTTGGACATTCATAGTTACAATTTCTCTAGTTAGAGAGAGGCAATTGGTGGTGAACTTGTACCAGACGATTTTGCTTGTCAAAGTAATAGAATCGTGTGCAAGTTTAAAGGTGATTCGGTTTGTTCTTCGTTTCCATATTTTCGGTTCGTAGTTTCATATTTTTCGATTCGTTCTTGAATCACATCAAGTTTGGATTCCGCACAAACTTGGTGTTGTTTGATATCATTAAAAGATCCGGTAATACGGGACTTACATATATCTTGACTCGAGAAACGATCTTCATTTTTAAACGAAAGTAATAATTCCATCAACAGTGATGACGATGCTTTAAGTACTAAGGCTATAGGGTGGTGGGGGGCATGAATTGGATCATTAATTGCCACATATGAACATGATTCACACCTACACCACCCCCTTGGAGCTTCATGGCGTGGTGTGCGTGAGTTAAACCATGAAACCCACGACCCACTTTTTCTATTTTCTAGGGTTGGCAACAATAAATATATAAACATTTTTCCCTATTTTCTATTCTTCCATCATCCCCACCTATCAACATGAACCCTAAACCCTTAAACAGACGACCACAAGAACAACATCAGCAATACTAGCAACAAGAACCTTAACCCTCTTTTCTATTCCTCCAACAAGACGACCACAGAGGACAGGTAACCAACCTTCTTTACTACTTTATTAACTATTTCTTTCAGCTCATATCCCACAGTAAAGGTTACAAGGTACTTCGGTTTGATAGTCAAGTCCTGCAAGTTTCACACTACCAGATTAATATTTATCAACGAAATCAATAACATTTAGACCTAATTAGTTACACTATAACAAAATAGTGTAATGCTAAAGCATAATATAAAGGTAATGATGGAGATAGTTGATAAGAAAAACATACAACTAATCATGTGAATTAATGTAAGGAAAACAATCTACTTATTCAACCACATCATCTTACAATAACTATTAGTTCTCTCTTTAAATAAATCAAGTAATTTGTGTCATTATCTCAAAATTTGGGACCAAAAATCAACATATACATCTACCAGTAAATTCATTAAATATATAGAAAGTTAGATGCAGACAATAGATATGAAAGACTGTTAGGATCTGAGTTTGGATTGATTGTGTTTTACGTTTGATTTAAGATGAAAATGAACAAGTAATTGCAGCAGAAATAAATGGAAGTAAACTTTGCACACAATCAAACAGGAGAAATGCTTTCAACACACATTATGAACATTGAACCGAATAATTAAATTTATTCCAATCACCGATTACAACTTTGCATGCATGTAACAAACTCCCCCTCAGCCTGAGCTCACAATGTTTATTCATACAGGAAGAAAAGTGATGAAGAGCTAATAGAACAGTACATGGTACTGTTCTATTTATAGGCACGCGCAAACCATTGTGGCATCTTTGCTGACATCACCATGAAACTGACATTTAACCTCCTAACAACCTGAAACTACTGATCTAATACAAACACTGCTAAGCTAACTACTGATTACAATACATTACAAAGGAAAGACTAAACTACTACTTTATCCTTCCACTGTTGTGACTCCAGTAGTACTTGGTTTCTTCAGCAGTGCTTGACCCATAACAGTAGATTGATCATCAGGGCTTTAGTCTTCATCAGTCTTTAACTTAATCAGCAGTTGTTGTAAAGGATCAGTGGATGAAGGTCATCAGTTGTTAAAACCACTTTCAAGGGGAGAGGATGAAATACAAAGCTTATTATGGATCCACTACTCTGATCCGGTTTTCGCTTTAATCAACTGTTCCTTTGATAGGGTTCAATCCCAACAATCTCCCCCTGGAACAGATGATGCCAAAACCCTTCATTATTTGTGGAACTTTATTGCCTCATCAACAGTTCCCTTATTTGCCCTTTGAGTTGTAACTCAAAGTCTAAGGCATCTGTATCATCTTCATCCCTGCACAGTGTAAGATCAAGGAGATCTTGCAGATCTTCAACACTCAGGCCAAGTGCTTGTTGCCTTGATATTTTCTTCACTTCTCCACTGGACTTGATCAATGTCAATACGTGGGTCTGTTTATCAGTTTTCCACTTTAGTATTTTTGAGTCCAGTGGGTTTGTTGGGAGATTTTTATTGGATAAGGAATTTGGAGATTGTGGCCTTGGATATCCTTGGACAGAGGGTTGGTTTCTTTTAGCAGGATCATCTTCAGCATAAAAAGATTTAATCTCTTCTCTGACTGTTATTGGCTCTAAGGGGTACTAAGCTCTTGCAGAAACAAAGGCAGTGATTGGTTGTTCAACTTGTGCTGAAGAGAGAGGAACAAGATTTGGTATAGTAACAAGTGACAAAGGTTGTGAAGATGTTGGTGGTGGTGAAGAATCATCATCTTTTAAAATTATCCTTCTCCTTTTTAGTTTAGGAGAGGCTAGTGGTGTTTTGGATGATTGTGAAGTGGTGATTTGAGTGGTGGTGATTGAAGTGGAGGTTGGCTAACTAACATCTGTTGAAATGAAATTGTTTTTGGTGGTGAAGGTATTTTAGGTGGGGCTGTGGTTGAAGTGAGAGCAGTTGTTGTAATTGAAGTGGTGGTTGTTGGGTTAACAACTGCTGAAACCACTGAAGTACCAACAATTGTTGATACAACAGGTGTTACAACAGCTTTTTGGGTGGAAGATTGATGTTTGGAGCTTTTAGAAAGTGGTTTGGAAGTATGCTTTGTGGATCTGGAGGGTGTGGTTTTGGGTTGCCTCACTTGTTTAATGGGCTTCTTCTTTTTAACCTTAGGATTTTCTTCATCCATTAGCTCAGAAGGACCCTGCTCATTCAGCTCCATAAAAGCTCTTTTCTCCTGTTCCCACCTGGCTTTATCCTTAACCTCCATATCCCTTTTTACACTTGCTTTTGCCTCAGCAAGGGCATTTGTGGTAACATCAATCTTTTTGGACCCATCTGGCAAAGGGATGTCTGGAAGCATACTATCTTTTTGTGGTTTAATATACAGGCCATCTTCATATCCCTTCTTTTTCAGCTGCTTCAATTTCTCCCCCTTTTGGCATTATCTGTTGGTGGGTTATCTATAAAGATAACATAGGGAGGAGCAGTGCCAGTGGTGTTCAGTATATGGGTCTTGATTGCCTTGATATCTGCCTGAGTATCTTTAAACCTTGCTTCCATGAGATTTCAGATCTTTTGAACCTGTATCTCATGTTGCTGATCAGCTAATTCTCTTTGATGATGGAGTAGTGATTGAACTCCACAGCGCATCTGAAGTAGGAGCAGATGATGGAGCAACTTTTGGAGTTGGTGCAGCAGTGGGTGGTACCTTTTGAACTTTCAACAACTGTTGCAGCATTTCTTTGATTTCTGTAACAGAAGTATCCTGTTTGTCAACTCTAGCCGTCAATTTTCGGTACATTAAACCATCACCCAACTTAATGGGATCATCTGATTTCCAACTTGCAGTGGTTGTAACAGTGGTTGACTCAGGGAGTGTACTCCAAAAATCATCTACTGATGCCCCTTGGTATTGGTACTGGGGACTTCTTCCTTCAAAATGAGAAACACTTTTTAGTGAACCAGTGAATACTGGATACACAAGAGCTCCCAGAGAAGAAATTGTCTTCAAGGAAGTCTTATTGATGTAACTACTGTCCAAATGCAAACCAGTGGGTTCAGCACTTGTAGTGGCTGCTTCACTTGAACTACCACCAAGAGTTACATATAACTCAGGGGGTGTAACCTCCTCAGGTGTTGTTTGTGGATTAGCAATGACTGATACATCAGACCTAGTCACTTGTTGAAGTATGTTCTCATTAACAGGTGAGTGAGAAGGACTGGTTTGGGTTTGGTTCAAGTCAAGAGCATCCAACAATATTTTTGTTTATGGGGGAATTGTGGAGGTGAGTGTGGGTGTAGAAAGCAAATTTGCCCCAGGCAATGGGCTGTGGATGATGGAATCAAGTGAGTCCAGAGCATCATATTGTGGTGTCCCTGTTCTTACAACCTGTTCTTTTTTAGAAGAAGCAGGAGGAGTTTGAGGCATGGGTTGAGATCTTTCTACCATCTGCTGTGAGGAAGTAGCAGCAGTGGTTTCTAGTGACTTTTGTGTTATCACTGGCAGTTGCTCGGGGATCTCATCTTCCAAAGTTGCCTTTTGTGTAGGTTTGGGGGCTTTTGGATTTTCTTTTGTTTTGGTCTTTTGGTGGCTTTAGGTGTGGGTTTCACAGCAGTTGTTTTGCTGCAATGATCACCTTGAGCAGTGGGCTCAGCAGCAGATACCTGAGGAGCAGTGGTAACTGCTAAATTCTGCTCAGGAACCTCTGCTTTTGTTTTAGCAGGTGTTGATAATCTTGTAAAAGTTTCAGATTGAAGACCATTTATTTGAAAAGGTTCACCTTGAAAAAGCACATGAGCATTATCCTTTGCAAATTTCTTTTGAAAATAGTAGCTCAAGAACCTTGGAAAAAGTAAAAATGATTTTTTAGGAACATGTTTGACCAAATCATCAAAGATCTCCTGGGCGTAGTTGAAGTTTTCTCTATGTAAAATAGCATAACCCAGGTATTGGATCTTTAATGGTATTTCATGAAAAGCAGTGGTCTTATTGGAGACAGACATCAAAAGGGAATGAAACAAGAACCTTGTGGCAGGAGGAAAACTGCCTTTCTGCAAGGTGTCCTTTTTCATTTCCTCTGCATATCCTCTTTCTAAAAAATCTGTTTGGTACTCTATTTTAGGAAAAGAAGTTTTACCTTGAAGATCATTCAGTTCAAATACCGCTGATAGAGTCTGTGGTGTGATTCTAACCTTGACACCCTTTATTGAAGAATTGATGGCAATGGCGTTTTTCCCTTGATTTTCAAGTGTGGCATTCTTCCAAAATTCTCTCTGGGTTTTCAGGTAAATCGGTGCATCGACAGTCAACAACTTTTTGTACTTTGAGGCCGACATGGTATCAATGATGGAATCAAAGGTTTCGGTGGTACCGGGTTTTGTGAGTAGACCTAGATAATTGTGAGGAGCCTTGTATGGAATTTCAGTGGCCATGGTGATTTTGAAGTGATTGCGAGAGGAGGAAGACAATGAAGATTGTGAGTGATTTTGAGAGAGATGGAAGATAACTTCTTTGAGAAAGGAATTTTGAATTCGATTCGACAGTGAAAACCCTGTTTTAGGTTTTAATCAGGGTTTTATAAAGGAAAAAGTGAATGCTGACGTGGCAGCGGTTACAAAAAGATCTGACCGCTATGTATTGTCCACGTGCCAACCCCTGATGAGTAATGGAAGACAGTTGTTTTGTGAAACCACTGATGGAATAATAACAGTGGTTGAAATGATACAATGAAAACAGTGGGTGATTTTAACTATCAGTGGATAGCTTATAAGTGTTGGTGCATATTCTGTGACAACAGCTTAGATTTGGTCTTTGGATATCTTGTGATTAGTTAAACAATAATCGGTTAGCGGGTTTAGCTTTGTAATAGTGAAATAATAGAGTTTGGGCTAAACTAAACCCAGTTTGGGTCATAGGGGACGAATTGGGCTTTGCCCATAGTAAACCCTAGCCCAGTTGCAAACCTTGTGTTATATAAACAAGGTTAGGCTTTAGGGTTTAGGTTAATCAGCCAAAACAGAGTTTGAGAGGCATTAGAATTCGTGAGAGCTAGACTTGGACGAATTTGAGTGTATGGTTAGGGTTTTGATTGATTGTAATTCAGTTTGATAGATAATCAACAAAAACCCGGTTTGAAAGTGATTTGCTGTTTCTGTTCCTACACATTTTCTGCTTATTCTGATCAAGAGGATTCCGCACTCTTAATCAGATTGACAATTCTGTGAAGATCCATACACATCAAGGGGACCTACATTTGGTATCAGAGCATTAGGCTCTTGAAGGCTCGGTTCAGAATTGTGTTTGGCAGAATCAGGGAGATTTTCGAAATTCTTGCAATTAGGGTTTCGAAATTTTTTGTTGGTTTGATAAAATCTTCGAATTTTGTTGGCTGTTTTGATCTTCTGCTTTGTTTGTTTGCTGTTTTGCAGGTGTTGGAGAAAGTTCTGGTTGATTGTTTTGAAGAATTCTGGCCGAAAGACTTGAAGATTCGAAGACTGTTCTTCGTGTTCTTCGTGGTTTTCCATCTGTTCTTCATAATTTTCGAAATTATTGTGCTGATTAGGTTTTCTGATTTTGCAGATCTGTGTTAGCATAATCCAGAAAATCATCAAGAATTTGAACAGATTGAGTTTCCAAAGTTACTGGGCGATTTTAACAAATTCGCAGACTGTTCAGCGAATTTGAGGCTTGATATCTCGGTGACCAGCGAAACTGTTTGACCCGGCGATCTTAAATCCAAAGGCGACTTTGGTAACCGTGTAATTATCCACAGCGAAATTACTACAGTTTTCGGCGAATTTACAAGTCGTCGTAATCGCGAAATTGATCAGCGAACTTGTCAGCAAATTTAACATATCAGCGAAATTGACCAACAAATTTAACTGATTTACCAGCGAAATTAACAGGATCAGCGAAATTAACTAAACTACCGAAATTAAGGTGGTGGAATCTCAGTTGGCAAGCGTCGATAAAATTTCAGTGTTTTGCAAATAGAAATTGATCCGTAGCTCGTTTGACGAAACTGTTTACACCGTTGAATTCGTGTGATTTTTAGGACAAAAAAATAAAAATAAAAAAAATTGTTTGCAAGCGTCGAATTCGGTTTTTGACATTATATATCATTGGATTTGTGTTTTCGAGACGATTCTAAGGGTGTAATTTGGTAACCACTGTTTTCGGAAAATTTTGTACGGTTTTATTAGTCTGTTACGTTAAAAATGTCGAACATGTCTAGTTTGAATGAGATGTTGAGAATGGAGTATGAGGTTGGCACTACCAACAAACCGCCTAAGATGATGAAGGTGGAAAATTATCTGACATGGAAGGATCGTTTTCAGTCCTTCATTGAATATCAGGATATGCGCATGTGGATATGTATTGAAGATGGGTATACAAACCCTACACACGACTTTGAGGGCAGACCACGTAGAACAGCCTATGTGAACATGCAAGATAATGATAAAAAGATGTATGAGGCTGAAAAGAGAGCCTTGGCTGCAATCAAAATGTCGTTACCTGATAGCATCAAGCATACCTTTAAGAAGTACACTAATTCAAAGGATATGTGGGATGCTTTGGAGAAAAGATACGCGGGAAATGCTGATGTCAAGAAGAACAAGATTGATCTACTGAAGAAGTAGTTTGCTGTTTTCAAGTACATGAAACATGAGTCACTTGAGGACATCATCACTCGTTACTACCATATGATGTCAGAAATGCAAAATTATGAGATCGATTGCTACATTGACATAGAGAAGAATGACAGCTGCTCGATGCCTTACCTACCAAGTGGGACATCTACACTCTCATTATCAAGGGAGAAGCTGATTATTAGACAAAAGAGCTAGAAGAGGTCATTGGCAAGCTGAGAGCTTATGAGCTCGGCATGAAGAAGAAAGACACCGGATATGATCAGGTTCAAGATCCATGGGTTTACAATGGGCTTACATCTTCTTCATCCCACAACGCTTCTAGCGACTCTGCTACTGCATTTCTATCATGTGAAAATGAGCAGGTCACAGTAAATGAGGATGGTGATGTGTGTTTTGTAGCTGCTTCGGGAGGATCAACAGGAGCCAAGAGAACATCAGCTTCTAAGCATAGTAGTAGCACAAAGTCAATGCCTATGAGTGTGAAGTGTGCTGAAGAGCATCTAGCTCTACTTGCTTCGTTTATTGCTTCTTATGAAAACTACATTCAGGGGAAGATATCTGATCCTGCTACTTTAGATGAAGATTATGATCACATTGACCCTGATGATCTTGAAGAGATGGATTTGCAATGGCAAATGGCAATGATTTCCGGACGAGTGAAGAGGTTTATGAATAGAACAGGAAGGAAGTTTGTAGGGCGAAGTGTTGGTTTCGACAAGACCAAAGTGAGGTGCTTTAACTGTCAAAGTTATGGGCATTTTGCTAGGGAATGTCAAAAACAAAAGCAAGAGACTTCTAGTCAAAGTTCAAACAACAGGAATGCTTCAAATAACTCTAGCTCAAAGGCTTTGATCTCTACAGCACGAGAAGGCTCATATGATTGGAGTATTCATCTAGAAGATAATGAGAATGCCACTCAGGCATTCATGGCAGAGATCGTGCCTATTGATGATGATAAAGCTGCTGTGGGAGATGCTGAAGCCAAAGTTGATGCTGAGGCTGAGGTGAAGATAGAGGGTAAAGCTGCAGAAGAGAAGGATGATCAGCTTGCGGCTCTAATGGCCAACCTTGATAAACAAACAGGAGAGGTAAAGTCCAATTCTGTGTGTTTAAAATGTTGTGAACTACAGGGTGAAGTTGACAGGTTGTCCACACAAAACAAAAGTTTGGTAAGTGAGATGTCTAACATTAAAGAATCAAACTTTTTTGCTAAAAGAAATGAAACGTCATACTTGAAGAAAATAAAAGGTTATGAAAGTGAAATTGAAGCTATAACCTGCAAATTAAATGAAAAACTTCAAGTCATAGACTTAGCTCACGAAATGATGGCTGAGAAAACAAAAGAGATTTCTGATAAAAACAAGGAGTTGTCAGATGCTCAACTCAAAATTGTTGAACTTGAAAAGAAACTAGGTCAATTCAGGGACTCTACTTTTGTTATGAAACACATGATGGGTGGGTTAAAGAAAAGTAATGACAAGAGTAGTTTGGGATTCCAGGGCTTTAATGAAGTCCCACCTCCTCTTAGTCATGATTATTCATTCCTACCTGATGAAGATGAGCTAACAAAGTTTATGTCAATAGCACCAAGTAGTTCCACAGCAAGTCGAGGTGATGAGTCTGTGTGTGATGATGCTAAGAAGAATGATAACGGCAAACCAGTTTTGAAAAAGAAAACTTCGCATCCTAAGAATAAGAATCCAACTGTTGTTAAACAAATTAATTTTGTTCAAGGAAGTGACATGAAAAACGAAACAGCTGTTATTGAAAACGAATCTAATGTAGAGTTTGCTAAAAACAAGAACAAAGAAAATTATGAAACTAAGCAAACTGAACCAAACTCTTCTAAGGCATCATCATCACAACCTGAATCTAGTTCAAAGGCTTCAGAGAAGAAGTCTTCAAAAAAGATGTCGTGCTTCAAATGTCACACCAAAGGACATGTCGCTAGCTGCTGTCCTAACAAAAAGAGTGAAGCACAAGTGAGTGAAAGGAAGAGAGAGAAGTCACCAGAGAAGAGTGGTGATAAAAAGGAGAGAGAGTCAAACTCTCCAAAGAAACCAGAGAATGTTGCTGCTGGTGAAGATAAGGCTGAAAAAGGAACTCCACAAGTTCCTCGTTTTCAAAGAAATCAACCAAGATTTCAGCCTAAATCTCCACCAGGCAGAAATGCGAGACCTAGAAGCAGTTCACCAAGAATGTACAATAATAATTCAAATAATTTCAGAAGTCAAGGTCAATATCAAAATCGATACCAAAATAATGGTGGTCGAACTTTTTATAACAATGGCTTTAGAAATTATAATATTCAAGCTTCTTGGAATCAAAATCAAAATTTTCAAAGGTCAAACAGTCCAAACACATATAGGAACCCTCATGACCAAAGACCTAGTGGAAATCAAATTCTATCAACAGGTCTGAGATCCAAGACTCCAGTTAGGAGTAATGGATATTGGATGGATGTTCCAGTAGTTGGTGAATTTGGACGACCCAAGACCATTAAGGCTTGGGTCCCCAATCTAACTAATTTTTGGTTGGTGTGTGCAGGAGCTGCTAAGGAGGATTATCTACTTGTGGTATGTTGATAGTGGCTGCTCCAGGCACATGACGGGGGATGCGAGGTTGTTGACTGAATTTGAAGATTATGATGGAGGACATGTGAATTTTGCGGGTGCTAAAGGTGGTAGAATTACAGGACGAGGAAAAGTGACCAATGGGAAGATCACATTGGACAAAGTGAACTATGTGAAGCATCTTAAACACAATCTGATGAGCGTGTCACAAGTCTGCGACAAGGGTCACTCGGTCCATTTTACCAAGAATGAAGCATTAGTGTTGAAACCAGGTTTGGAGATTCCGGACGATTGGATAGTGATGCGTGCGCCGAGGAGAAATGACACTTATGTCATGGACATGGGTGCTAAGGATCCAACTGCAGTGGTGGCGTGTTTACTATCAAAAGCATCAGAAGTTGAATCGAGGTTGTGGCACAGACGCATGGCCCATATTCACTATCGAAAAATGAATTACCTTGTAAAAAATGAGCTAGTGAAAGGGGTTCCAATGCAGAGGTTTCAAGTGGAAGACAAATGTCTTCCTTGTCAAAAGGGAAAACAACATAAGAAACCTCACAAATCAAAAACAGTAAATTCCATAGATGCCCCTTATAAATTACTTCACATGGACTTATTCGGTCCAGTGAACGTGAGGAGCATAGGTGGAAAGTACAATTGTTTAGTTGTCACTGATGATTACTCACATTATTCATGGGTTTTCTTTTTAGGTACAAAAGATGAGACAGCAGAGATGTTGATAGATCTTTTTACAAAATTGGAAAACGCCCATGATGCAAAGATCAAGAGGATAAGGAGTGATAATGGCACGGAGTTCAAGAATCGTATTCTGGATCTCTATTGTCTTCGCAAGGGAATTGAACATCAATATTCTGCTCCTTATACGCCTCAACAGAATGGAGTCGCTGAGAGGAAAAACAAGACGTTGATTGAAGCCGCTAGGACGATGCTTTCAGATTCTAAGCTACCAGTTCTTTTCTGGGGAGAAGCTGTGAATACAGCTTGCTACGTCCTAAACAAAGTTTTAACTGTTAAACGTTTTAACAAAACTTGTCATGAGTTGATGTTTAACAAGAAACCAAACTTAGAAGGCTTTGAACCATTTGGATTACCCTGCACCATTGTGCGTAATAAAGATAAACAAAAATTCGGTGAGGTGGCTGACGATGGCAACTTTCTAGGTTACATGCCTGGCACACCGAATAAAAGGGTTTTTAATCTAAAAACTGGTAAAATTGAGGTTGTGTTTAATGTGGAAATTACTTCATACAAACCTCAACAATCAACGGGTGGACCTGCTATATTATATGATTATGAAAGTGTTTTTAAATCATTTAATATTCCTGAGTTTTCCAATACAGATGAGTCTCAGCTGATTCAAACAATGATAAATGGAGATGATGAAGGCGAGTTCATGCCTAGATCAAATGTTGATATGACAGATGCTCCGGAAACTTCCCAAGATGCTGTTGATACGGATTCAAGCGATAGTGAACCTAAACCCAATCAGGGGGACGACTTCATTAATCCGTTTGCAAATCAGAACATTCAGGGGGAGGTTGGATCAAACCTGGGTGACAATTTAGAAGTCGATGCGATTGCTACTACACGAGCAAATAGAGATCATCCAGTTGACATGATACTTGGAGATCCTACTGCAGGTGTTCAGACAAGGAGAAGCATAGTAGCGAATACAGGTTTATTTGTGTCGATTGAGAAGACTTGGATTGTGAACGAGTGCTTGTATAGTTGCTTTATTTCCCAAGAGGAGCCGAAGAACATTCATATGGCTCTTAAAGACAATTCATGGGTTGAAGCTATGCAAGAGGAATTGGCCCAGTTTGCAAAACTGAAGGTTTAGGAGTTGGTTGATCTTCCTAAAGGTGAAAGAGAGATTGGCACTAAATGGGTATTTAGGTGCAAGAAGGATGAAAGAGGAATAGTGACGCGAAACAAGGCTCGATTGGTTGTCAAAGGTTTCAATCAGCAAGAAGGGATAAATTACAATGAAGTGTTTGCACCAGTGGCAAGGTTGGAGGCAATTCGTTTGTTTCTAGCTTTCGCAACATTCAAGGGCTTCAAAGTTTACCAACTAGACGTGAATAGTGCATTTCTTTACGGGAAAGTCCAAGAAGTGGTGTATGTCTCACAACCAGATGGGTTCATTGATCCACATTATCCAGATCGGGTGTACAAACTTGATAAGGCTTTATATGGGTTACATCAAGCTCCCAGGGCATGGTACGAGACAATGTCTACACATCTGATCAAAAATGGTTTTGAAAGAGGTCAGATTGACAGTACACTGTTCATCAAGAGGAAAAAGGAAGATTTTCTGCTGGTACAAGTGTACGTGGATGACATCATCTTTGGGTCATCAGATGAAAACATGTGTAAAGAGTTCGAGCAGGTGATGAAGAGCAAGTTCAAAATGAGCACTATGGGTGAGCTATCTTACTTTCTGGGATTACAAGTTGAACAAAAGGAGGATGGGATGTTTATTCATCAAACAAAGTATGTGTATGACATTTTGAGTCGTTTCAAAATGAATGATTGCTCTACTTTCAACACACCCATATGTGAAAATCACAATCTTGGCCCAGATCATGAAAGTACTGAAGACGTTGATCCAACTCAATACAGGGTAATGATTGGTTCTCTAATGCACTTGACTGCTTTAAGACCTGACATCATGTTTGCAGTATGCTTGTGTGCCAGATATCAGGCTAATCCAAAAGAATCACACATGAAAGCAGTGAAGCGGATTCTTCGTTACTTGAAGGGGAAACCTAAACTTGGGTTGTGGTATCCAGCTGATAGTGATTTGACGTTTGTTGCTTACACTGATTCAGACTTTGGAGGATGTAAGTCAAACAGAAAGTCTTCAACAGGTGGTTGTCAGTTCTTAGGAGGCAGGATTGTGTCTTGGCAATGCAAGAAGCAATCTTGTGTGTCTACCTCTACGTGTGAAGCTGAATATATTGCTGCGGGTAGCTGCTGCTCTCAGGTTCTCTGGATACAACAGCGGATGCGCGATTACAGTTTGGATTTCACTCGTACTCCTATTATGATAGACAATAATGCCACAATTTCAATAACTAATAATCCCGTGAAACACAGTCGTACAAAACATATTGACATACGTCATCATTTTATACGGGATTGTGCTGAAAAGAGACTAATTGAATTACATCGAGTCGACACAGAAGATAACATGGCAGATCTTTATACTAAAGCTTTTGACAGGGCTCGCTTTGAACACTTAGTCGAATTCAACGGGATGAGGAATCCTGAATAACTGGTTTTTCATAAGAATTTTGTAAATAGTTTACTGTTTTTCTTAAAAATCAAAAATAAAAAAAATGAAAAATCAAAAACATATAAAAAAAATTGAAAATAAAAAATGAGTTATCACTGTGTGAAAAAGGAGAAATGATAGTACATCAGCAAGTTAGACTGTCACACTGAAATTGAACCAAAATTGCTTAAGTGTGATAGCAGCTTCATCATACGATGTACTAGTAGGCAAAAAGCATGAAATAATCGACTTACCAATGTGATATAAACATAAATGAACTGAATATGAGTGGGGAACACATCAGTGGTGTATGGTTTAATAACCTTAAATCTTGCATTGATAGATTGCCAAAATCTGAGGTTTTGGGTCTTTATACTGTTATTTCATCCGGGGATATCAGGCGTGTCCTTCTGCTGCATCCAGATACATGCTGACCTAGACACACCCAGGATATCTTAAAAGAGCTAAAAATGCCAAAACCCTGAAAATGAAGAAGCTCTCATAGAGAGTCATTCAAAAAATGCAAAAAGCATAAATTGTACCAAAAAATGGTATTTGTCTTAGCCCTCGATAAGATATTTTGGTCTCTCTGCTCTACGGAAGTACTGACCTGTTCACCAATTATCTATCGTTGAAAAATAAAACGGATGAATTCAGTATACTCACCTACTACGATGAATCTTTGTGAATACCTTGATCGCGGGGGTATATCCTGATGTGGGACACGCTAATATTTCAGTAAATAAAATTACCTTAACGTATCATACGGTAATGGTACGTACTTGAAATGTTCATGCATTTTGTTTAAGTGGACAAACATACTGGTAATCGTCTTGAACTGCTTTTCACGAAAAATTAAATAAAGAATTATCTAATTGTGTGAAACAGTTTGATTATGCTAATATGATATTCTTACCAGTGATTCTCACAAAAATAGAGTGTTTATTGCTTTTGTATTTACTTGCTTTCAGAAAATATAAAAATCCAAAAATAGTGTCTTTTTGTGTTTAAAATTCTTAACGTACGGAAAACTGTTATTCTTGGAGGAATTGTTACTGATAGGGGGAGACGGTGTTAGAAAGTGAGTTCAAAATTTTATATCCTGCAGGTTCTTGTGTGTTGAACAAAAAGTTTTGCGTGTTGGTGATAAGTTGAAAATTCTTAATCTGTGATACAGTTTAACTATCTCTTGAAAAATAATAATTTGTTTAACTTTGTTGAAAAATTCTTATGGTTTCTCGAGATGTTTGTTTTATAGTATACAGATTGAAGCGGTATGTTGCTAAGAAGTTGCCGAGAAGATGAGAGTTTGATTGGATGCATGGTAGAACCTCCTTTCTATATGCAGACAAAGTTGAAGAGTTTGAAGATTGTTGTGCAAATGCTAAACTGGAGTTTACTCAAGTGCTAACGTGTTGAAGATTTGGTGATTGGATGCATCAGCTTAGGGGGAGTCTGTTGCTGACAGAAGCTATTGAAGCTGAAGCTATCTAAAGACCAAAGACAGTGCAAGATTACATGAAGATTGCAAGAAGACTGAAGACAAAGTTTTTATGAAGCTATTGTCAAGGGGGAGTTTGTTGGTGCATATTCTGTGACAACAGCTTAGATTTGGTCTTTGGATATCTTGTGATTAGTTAAACGATAAACGGTTAGCGGGTTTAGCTTTGTAATAGTGAAATAATAGAGTTTGGGCTAAACTAAACCCAGTTTGGGTCATAGGGGACGAATTGGGCTTTGCCCATGTAGTAAACCCTAGCCCAGTTGCAAACCTTGTGTTATATAAACAAGGTTAGGCTTTAGGGTTTAGGTTAATAAGCCAAAACAGAGTTTGAGAGGCATTAGAATTCTTGAGAGCTAGACTTGGACGAATTTGAGTGTGTGGTTAGGGTTTTGATTGATTGTAATTCAGTTTGATAGATAATCAATAAAAACCCGGTTTGAAAGTGATTTGCTGTTTCTGTTCCTACATGTTTTCTGCTTATTCTGATCAAGAGGATTCCACACTCTTAATCAGATTGACAATTCTGTGAAGATCCATACACATCAAGGGGACCTACAATAAGTGGTTGAAAACACTGATTTTGAACAAAAGTGATTACCAAGGAAATGAGAGAACAGGGGATGACTCTCAGCAGTGGACAGCTTTTTAATAGAACAGATGTTTTAACAAAACAGTGGTTATGGCAGACTTTTTGGATTTAATGAAAATTTCATTTTTAGCTATTTTTAAACTTGGATTTTTGATTTTCTGAAAACATTTTAATGCTTTTATTCATATAAAAAACGGATTTTGCATGTTATTCCATGTTCAGCATGCCAACCTAGAGATCAAGCTTTCAAAGGTGGATGTGTCTAATGCTTTGTTTAGCACATCTGCCAGCTGATCTTTAGTTGGTACATGGTGTAGAGAAATCAAACCTTTTTCATAGCAATCCCTCACAAAGTGATGTCTAATATCAATGTGCTTGGTGGTTGAATGGAAACTGGATTTTTGATGATATTTTCTGCTGCCTGGCTGTCCAACATGAGTGGGGTCTTTAGGGCAGTGATACCAAAATCCAGCAACTGATTTTGAAGCCAGAGCAGTTGGGCTGTACAACTTGCAGCAGCTATATACTCTGCCTTAGCAGTGGATGTTGAAACAGCTGCTTGCTTTTTGCTTTGCCAAGACACTAAGAAATTGCCTAGGAATTGGCACCCTCCTGAAGTGGACTTCCTTGTTGTGTTATATCTAGTAAAGTCACTATCTGAGAAACCCGAAAGCTTGAGATTTCAATCAGCTGGATACTAGATACCAAGTGTGGGAGCACCTTTTAGGTATCTGAATATCCTTTTTACAACAATAAGGTTTTACTTTCTAGGGGCTGATTGGGATCTTGCACAGACACATGTTGCAAACATGATATCTGGCCTAGATGCAGTTAGGTACAATAAAGACCCAATCATGCTTCTATAAAGAGTTTGATCCACCAAATCATCATTTTCATCAGACATGACTATTTTATTGGTTGCTATGGGTGTACTGCATGGCTTACAATCATCCAGCTCAAATTTCTTTAAAAGTTCTTTGGCATATTTTTCTTGATGGATGAAATTACCATTTTGCGGTTGCCTTACTTGGAGACCAAGAAAGCACTGGAGTTCACCCATAGCACTCATTTCAAACTCAGCTGTCACGAGCTGCCTAAACTCTTCACACATTTTATTACATGTGCTTCTAAAAATGATGTCATCCACATAAATTTGGACAATCATCAAGTCTTTCCCTCTCCATTTTAAAAATAATGTTTTATCTATCCTACCTCTTATGAAACCAATAGAGAGAAGAAAGGTGGAAAGAATTTCATACCAGGCTCTAGGTGCTTGTTTCAAGCCATACAAAGCTTTATTTAGCTTGTAGACATGATTGGATAAAATGGATCCTCAAAGCCAGGAGGTTGACAAACATATACCTCTTCTTGAATCTTACCATAGAGGAAAGCACATTTTATATCCATTTGAAACACCTTGATGTTGTGGTTGACAGCAAAGGCCAGGAACAGTCTGATAGCTTCCAATCTTGCTACAGGTGCAAAAGTCTCATCATAGTCAATGCCCTCTTCCTATCTGAAACCTTGAACCACTAGCCTAGCTTTATTCTTGACAACAATTCCCCTTTCATCAGTTTTGTTTTTGAAGACCCACTTTGTGCCAATAGGACTCACATTCTCTGGCAATGATACAAGCTCCCATACTTGTTGTCTTTTGAATTGTTGGAGCTCCTCTTGCATGGCCTCTACCCAGCTGTTGTCTTTCAGTGCCTCTTGGTACTTGACTGGCTGATGGAGAGATAGAAAACCAGCAAAAAGACAAATGTTTTGGGATTGGCTTCTTGTGAGCACCCCTTCATTGATGTTGCCAATGATTTGGTCAGGTGGATGAGATTTCAAGAAGATCAGATCTCCTTAGTATAGAACAATGGCATTCAATGGTGAAGGCCGCATATGTGAATCATCTGAGCTAACCACTGTTGGTGCCTTTGATGATCCAGCAGTGGCTTCAAATGGAGGTGCAGGAATAGGAGGAACTGATGAGAAAACATGTTGACTTTGATCCACTGTTTTATTAGCAGTGATTGATGATATGGAAGCAGGGGTTAATGGGCTACTTTGGTTAACAACTGTTGAGGTAGTAGTAGTGGAGCATTGACAGCTGTTTTGAACACCTGCTGCTCGAGAAATGGATTTGAAGGTTTGTTGTGTAAAGATCACTTCATATCCATAATCTGATGGAGGATTTTCTGATGTACCCGCACTGTTAGTCTTGACAGCAGCATTTTCAAAAGTGAATTTATCAAGATCAAACAATTCTGCAGGATTTGCAAGGATTTTCATTGAAGAGAGTTCATTGAACTTCACATTCAAACTCTCTTCCACTGTTTTGGTCCTTGTGTTAAACACTTTGTAGGCCTTAGAAGTGGTTGAGTATCCCAAATGATATCCACTGTCTATTTTGGCTGCAAATTTTGAAATAGAATCTTTTAAGTTCAACATAAAGCATGGGCAACCAAATACTTTAAAGTATGAGATTAGTGGTTTGATTTTATACAGCGATTCATAGGCAGTCTTTTGATGCCTGGGGTTGATTAAAACTCTGTTTTGGACATAGCAAGCAATGTTTACTGCCTCTGCCCAAAAAGTTAATGGCAAACCTGAATCTGCAAGCATGGTTCTCTCAGCCTCTATCAATGTCCTGTTATTTCTTTCCACAACCCCATTTTGTTCTGGTGTCCTTGGAATGTTGTACTGCCTTACAATTCCTTTTGACACACAGAAATCATCCAACTCCCTATTCCTGAACTCTGTGCCATTTTCACTCCTGAAGACTTTTACTGGCAAATCAAACTGCTTTTCAACCTGTTTCACAAAATCTTGCAGAATGCCTGCAGTCTCATCTTTGGAATGCAAAAAGTAAGTCCATGTAAACCTAGAAAAGTCATCTACAATAACCAGACAATATCTTTTCTTTTTCAGACTCATGACTTTAACTAGGCCAAACAAGTCCATGTGCAGCATTTGCAAACATTGAGTTGTTTTGGACTCTTCAATAGACTTGTATGAGCTTTTATGTTGTTTTCCTTTTAGACAGGAAACACAATGCTCAGGACAGGAGTATAGTTTTTGAGGAAGACCTCTTACTAACCCCTGTTTTGACAAGGCTGTGATTGTCTTGAGATTTGTGTGCCCCAATCTCCTGTGCCATAGTTCTGTCCCTTTATTTGAGGCAACTGAGAACAGACAGGCATCAGTCCTGGGGCTCTCTTTTGACAAATCAACAACATATACATTGACACTCCTTTGAGCAACAAGTTGGGGTTTTCCATTTTTTATTATTTGTTCAATCTTTTTGACCATTTCTGGTCCAACAATCCTACAACAATCCTTTGTGAAAAATGAGCCATAGCCCTTATCACTCATTTGAGAGACACTCAGGAGGTTGAATTTTAGATTGTCTATTAGGTTGACATTCTCAAACTTAACATTACCAGATTTTACTGTACCATACCCCAGAACTTTCCCTTTACTATTATTGCCAAAGGATATATCACCCCCTCCATGAGTTTTGAAGTCTTGAAGAAGGGCTTTACATCCAGTCATGTGCCTGGAGCCTCCACTATCTACATACCAAAGACTATCTAAGCATGCAGAAGCTCCCTGCACATGTAGTAAAAGATTAGTTCATTAGGGTCTCCAAAGCCAATAAGGCTTTGGATGGGGTCTCAACAGTGTCTGTGTTAAGTTCAGGTGAATGGACAGTGGTTAGGACAGGGGTTTGAACATTTTTGGGAATGTTTTTCTCTAACCACTGTTGGGGGTCTTGCCCAATCACCTGCTGATAACCAAAAGGATACCTGTTCACTCTTGGTTTAGAAGGCTTTTTGTAAACCTCATAAACATGTGGGATCCTTTGGCATGATGGTTTGCCTTTACCTTTTGGGTATTGGTTTGCAGGGGGTGCATCAGTAACCTGAACATCTCTTTTAATAGAGGTGTGGTTCAGCTGTTTTTAACAGCTGTTTGAACTGGCACAAATAGTGGTTGTTTCTTGGTGAACTTGACAGATGATGCTGATGAACTTAAGGATGTTTTTTGCAGTGTACTCATTCCTTTTTTCATCAAAGGATTTGAGATACACACATTCTTGAGTTTTGTGGTTTGATTTACCACAGATGGTGCAGTTCTCAGTAGGTCCAATATTCTTCTTTTAACAGAAATCACAAAACAGGTTTTTAACTTTTTCTCTTTTTTTCTTCTTCTCAGACTCCTTAGCAACAGAGTTTTGAACCACTGTTGGGATGTCTTTAAGAGGAATGACCTTCGCTTTAGGAGCTTTTACACCATTAGTGGTTGCGAAGTCCATTGGTTTAAAATTTTCAAGAATGTCACACTCATCAGACCATCTGGGTTTAAATTGGTATTTCTCAATTTCCTCAAAGGTTCACAGATCTTTCCAGAGTGATTTTGTTACCAAGTTTGTCAGTTATCTTAACTTCTTGGCCATTCTTGTTTGTTGGAATAATTTCAACAGACCCAGCTTGATTTGCAGCATTGTTTTCAACTTCATCATTTTTTTCTAAATCCAATGCCAAATTTCACATTGCTTTCAAGCTGTTTCTCAAGCATTATCTCAAAACCTTTGAAGGATTCCACCCATTTTTCACAAGTGATTTGGGTGGATTCCAACTCCTTTTTGCAAACATGATATTTTTCTACCATTGTTTGAAGTTGGTTTTTGGTAATGTTGTGCTCTTCTTTTAAACTGCAGATTTCTTTAACTTTTTCAGCCAATTTGTTTTTAAGTTCTTTTAAAGACTTTTCAAATTTCATTTCATCATTAAACACTCTATCCCTAAGGTTTTCATTCACCTCTTTATTGTTAGCAAATGCTATGATGGATTTGTCTGAACACAGATTTTCAAGAACATGAGATGATACCTTAGCTGCAGCCATCATGGCACAATCACAAGTATGCTCTTTCTCATCAGTCACATTCTCTTCCTTCTCACCATGTTTCTTCTCTTCTTCTTCAGACCAGGGATCAGACAGCGGTTTAATCAGGGATTCTTAACTTTTTCCCAGCAGTATTTCACCAGCAACAGCAGTAACCGCTGCTTCAGCAACTTCATCCACTGTTTCAGTACTTAGCTGTCCTTCTTCAGTTTCAAGCTCTTCCTGTATTGACTCTAATGCCATGAAACAAAAATCATCATTAGGAGCATCATTAGTAGCATAGAATGCAAAATTTTCATCACCTAACTCCTCAGGTAAGCTACTCTAGTCAACAAAGCCTTGTGTAAAGAAACTTTGCTGATCTGGTTGAACCACTGTTGGTGGTGCACCTTGTTGTGGTGCCACTGGTTGCACTTGAACCTGAGGGACAGGTGCTTGGACATACTGAATTTGTGGGACAGTGGTTTGAACATAATGCACAGGAACATGGTTTTCATAATGAGCAGTGTTTACATGGGCAGCAGGGGTATAATGGGAATAGTGCATAGTGCATTGGTTTTGTGGTCTAGAGTTTGAGCTGGGATGAGTAATAATTGGACCAGTGGTTTGACTCCTACATTCCCTAGCAAAATGACCTAGTCTATTACACTTATAGCACTTGATCTTTGACTTATCCAACCCCACTTTTAAATTCCCATGTAACCCTGGGAATTTTCTCCCTGTCCTTCTATAGAATTTGCTTGTTCTTACACTAAGAAAAGCCAATTGATGAAAAATGTCCATTTCTTCAAGATCAGTTAGATCAAAGTGCTGTAAGTCATTGAGTGCAAAGCATAGATTATCTGAGCTCTGGCTTTCTCCACCAGCAGTTATGTCAATAAAATGATCATAACTCTGATCCTTACTGCTGCGAGACTCTTCTTGACCCAAGAGAGCTGTGTTGCCAACTGAATAGTCATCTGCAACTTTACCAGACTCTTGCAACTTCTTATCTGGTTCAACTCCCTTTCATAGGTCAGGAGTCTACCATGAAGTTGGGTCAGTGTCAGATCGTTAAACCCAATAGAATTCTTGGTTACAAAAGCTATTGTATCCCATTTTTCAGGTAGTGATCTAAGAAACCTACTATTTTGAGTTGATTTAGCAAATTCAACTTTAACATGTCTTAGCTCACTAATGAGACAACTGAAACGCTCAAACTGTTGGGTTAATGATTCACCCTTAATGTGACAAAAGGTTTCATACTGCTGAATGAAAATTTAAAACATCCTTCGCCTTAATAGAAAAAAATTAACTTAGTTAGTGGTTGGATGAAAATTTATAAAAAATATATGACAAAACTATTATTTTTTTAATATAAAAATTGCATGTATATTCTTTTTTATTATACATGTGACAAAATTAACTAAATAAAAGAAATTAAAAAGAGTTTGAGCACATTTGCCATTTTCGTCCCTGTGGTTTATATTTGCCATTTTCATCCAAATATCCTTTAACTTAACAGAAAAATAAACTAAGTTAGTGGTTTGGATGAAAATGGCAAAAAGTTACAAACGTGGGGGGCAAAATGGTACAAAAGTGTTATTTTGGATGAAAATGGCAAATGTGTCCAAACCTCAGGGGTGATTTTGGCAATTAACTCTATTTTCAATTACTTGTTCAGTCCCCCCAAATTGTTCCTTAAGTGCATCCCATAATTCCTTGGCACTGTTACAATGTAACAACCCAGCATAAATTTCATTGGGTTTCACAGATGCAATGATGCTAAATGCTTTGGCATCGAGTTCAAACTTTTGAAAATCAGTTTCAGTATAATTTTCAGGTTTCTTAGGTTCAAACTTCTTTGTATCCTCAGCACTTGGCACCATTGGAACATGAGGTCCAAAGACAACCGATCTCCAACATCCGGTATTCTGTTGAGCAAGGATGTGACCCATCTTTCTCTCCCAGATGTTGTATTCATTTCGCTTCGACATAGGTGGTTTGAAGAGTGAACCGATGTTATTTTTATCATCTTGTGATTGTGACGTCATCCTGGTTGTTTTACAGGCACTGATTAATCAACTTTGATCGTGATTATACCTTTTTCAACAAAACGAACAACTATCAGTATCAATAATTGTGAGCTGAACTATTTATGTCAAAATGAATGTTAGATCAAATTTGACTGTCCGGGCTTCGATACCAATTGTTAGGATCTGAGTTTGGATTGATTGTGTTTTATGTTTGATTTAAGATGAAAATGAACAAGTAATTGCAGTGGAAATAAATGGAAGTAAACTTTGCACACAATCAAACAGGAGAAATGCTTTCAACACACATTATGAACATTGAACCGAATGATTAAATTTATTCCAATCACCGATTACAACCTTGCATGCATGTAACAAACTCCCCCTCAGCCTGAGCTCACAGTGTTTGTTCGTACAGGAAGAAAAGTGATGAAGAGCTAATAGAACAGTACAGGGTACTGTTCTATTTATAGGCACGCGCAAACCACTGTGGCATCTTTGCTGACGTCACCATGAAAGTGACATCTAACCTCCTAACAACCTGAAACTACTAATCTAATACAAACACTGCTAAGCTAACTACTGATTACAATACATTACAAAGGAAAGACTAAACTACTGCTTTATCCTTCCACTGTTGTGACTCCAGCAGTACTTGGTTTCTTCAGCAGTGCTTGACCCATAACAGTAGATTGATCATCAGGGCTTTAGTCTTCATCAGTCTTTAACTTAATCAGTAGTTGTAAGGCAGCAGTTGTTGTAAAGGATCAGTGGATAAAGGTCATCAGATGTTCAAACCACTTTCAATGGGAGAGGATGAAATACAAACATTTGCTTATTATGGATCCACTGTTCTGATTCGGTTTTGGCTTTAATCAACTGTTCCTTTGATAGGGTTCAATCCCAACAAAGACAATAATACCTCACTAGGTTTACCCCACAACCTGTGGAGATAGAAATCAGACTCGGGTTCAACTACACCCGGGGGTAGCCTTTCAGCACCTCTTGGGTTTTCTTAGGTTTTCTGTAGCCCAGATCTGCATTGCAAGTACTTAAAAATTAATAATGTACATCTAGTTATTCCTTCCACATGCATATATTGAAATTTATTAAACAATATGGAACAAAGCTTTCACCTTAGTACCATTAGGCGATAACATGGCATTATTGTGATGAAGAGAAGACCATAGATTTAAGATTCTTTGGGTCGAGAGGCCCGGGTACATCTCCTTAATGTGATCAAGATAAATGGACAAAGGCACAATAGAGTATAGGCTTGATTTCTTCATAGTTCATACATTGAAACTTATTAACTTTATGTAATTGTCCATTCAAATGTAATTGGTTATATCACAATTAGATTAACTTTCTGTAATTGTCCATTTATTTTATGTAACTGGCACATGTTATATTTTGTTGAATAGATGTTTGATAAAATTTGTGAATGAAATCTTGTTTATGTATGAAGCCAAATGTTATCTTCTTCAACAATCTTGTGAATAGTTGGCTCTCTTTTACTGTGATTATCTTTTATATAATTCTGCATACAGTTTTCCCCAGACATATACTTCTATATTATTATTATTATTATTATTATTATCCATGCGGTTTTTCCCTAGACATATACTTCTATATTATTATTGTAATTCTACATACAGTTTTTCCCCAGAATAGTAAATACTACCATGGATCCAAGGAACCCGAACGACACGAACAACCCACCACAAACCCCACGGACGACACCCGTTGATCCGATGTGGGTGACTCCACAATTTTCTTTTTCCAGCTACAATCAAGTTCCTAACGCATTCACGCAACTCCCTCAAACCCCGCATCCTACTAGTTTATTTCAACTTCAACAAATCCAATTTCAACAACAATATCAGCAACAACTTAAAACGCTCCAACAAAGCCAAAGTCAGCCAATTCATACGAAAGTCCAATCGAAACCGACACTCGATACCCCTTCGTTAGACGATTTGGATGACATTGACGTTGTACCCGAAACCCAACCTCAAAGTTCTAAGAAAACATCTAAGAAAAGCGTTCAAAGACGCCAAAATAAGATAATTTAACCACCGGTAGAGGTCAAACTTGGACGTCGATCGGCAAAAGCGTGGACCAATACATCTACGTGTCCGATCGTCGGTATGTTATACTTTTTTTATTTATACTAAAATAATATTTTATTCAAGATAAAACAAAATGATTTTACAAACCTTGATATTTATTGTAGGTAATAATCAAAAGGTTCATAGTTTTTGGAAGAAGGTTTGCAACAAATTTCATGCTTTGATGTAAAAAGAACCATACCAAGGAGTGAACTCAATGGGCTCAAAGTATCGAGAGATGAATAAGAAGATATCGGCATTTTGTGCTTATTACAACAATGCTCATTCGAATCGGCCAAGTGAGGCGAGTGATGAAACGGTTTTTGCCATAGCTATGTCAAAATACCATACGAAAGAAGGTAGTTCGTTCACGTACGTAGGGGCTTGGGAAATCTTTAAAAATTGTCCCAAGTGGTCGCCGGTTCCTAACGAGGTGGCAAGAGCAAAGAGGTCTAAAACATTCGAGTCGATAGAGCATAGTGCCCGTGATTCGGATGTGCGTTGCTATATTAATATTAATGACGAACCCGAGTTTGACGATGAAGTGATGGAGATTCCGGAATTGAAGCACCCAATTGGTAGAGACAAAGCAAAAAAGGAAGCGGCGGCCAAAAAGAAAGAGGCGTTGACAAAAAATGAATCTCTGGGTGAAATGAAGGTGGATAAGTTGATAAGCAAGTTCACCGAATTTAACGAAATACAAGCGGCGAGACTTAAGTTGAAAGAAAAAGAAATGAAAGAAGCGGCCGATCATGAAGACTTTAAGCTAATGGCGAGAAGCATTGACTCGCTCCCGGAAAAAAGATAAAGAAGTGTTGTAAAAAATGGGGTCTTTAAATTATGGTGTTATCATTTTTTTATATTTTGTCGCTATCGTTTTTTATATTTTCTAGTTGTAACGAAATTGATTCAGTCATATATTTTATGGATTAAATTACTTTTTTTTCAATTTTTGGGCAACTCTGTTATAGATCTCTCATGTAATTTGGTCTAAATCGGTTATATTATTTGTACCTACAGTAGCAAATAAAAAGAAGAAACAGGTTATCCCACCACCATGGCATCACCAACTTCTTCCAACGAGATCAACGATTTTTTTTTTTTTGAACGTGGTGATGGAAACAACACAGATAATTATAGAGAAGGAAGAAACCTCGTCTAGACGGAGAAAACGACGACACTGTTTAAATAGGGATCATGAAGGTATTTTTCTCGTGCATTATATTTTTTAAAGTGCCATTTATATCTTAGTGTAATTATACTTTTGTAAAATATGTAGGTGCCCACGATAGGTTGAAGGCCGATTACTTTGCCGAAAACCCGGTATACACAGATGAAATGTTTAGGCGTCGTTTCCAAATGAGCCATCATCTTTTCTTACATATAGCCAACGATTTGGCTAATTATGACCCATTTTTCACATTAAGATGGGATGCTACATGTAAAAGGGGATTTACCACTTTACAAAAGTGTACGTCGGCAATTCGCCAATTGGCTTACGATACAAGTAGAGACATGTGGGATGAATATTTGAAGATGTCTAAACAGAACTTCACGAGAGAGTTTGTATCATTTTGCAAAGGGATGGTCAAGCTATACAGCACGAAGTACTTACGAAGGCCAACAAAGAATCACATCATAAAGTTTTACCAAGCACACGAAAGTAAACATGCTTTTCCTGGAATGCTTGGTAGCATAGATTGTATGCATTGGCCTTGGCGTAATTGCCCTAATGCATGGCGAGGTCAATTTACTCGAGGTGATCATGGTTATCCCACATTAATTCTAGAAGCCGTGGCTTCAAATGATCTTTGGGTTTGGCATGCTTTCTTTGGTGTTCGTGGTTCGAGTAACGAAATTAATGTTCTTGGTCAGTCAGATGTTTTCAATGATATCATTAACAGTACGGGGCCTGATTCTAGGTTTTCGATTTCAAGAGTAGAATACAAGCACAGGTATTATCTAGCTGATGGAATATACCCAACATAAACAACGATTGTTAAAACTATATCGTATCCGGAAGATGAAAAAAGAAAGAAATTTACAAAATGTCAAGAATCTGCTATGAAAGATGTTGAGCGTCTATTTGGGGTTCTACGACAAAAATGGCACATAGTTGCAAACCCAGCACGAGTACTTGAACTCAAAACATTGAGATATTGAGATATTGTATGTATGCTTGTATCTTGCTGCATAACATGATTATCGAAGACGAAGGTAACGCCATATGTGAATATGATCCTAACGACATTCATGAGAATGTTGTACCAGTTGATGAAGGGCAACAAGAATCTAACATGTGGGCATTATACGAGACTATGCATAACTATCTTCGTTCGGATTTTATTGAACATGTTTGGCAATTTGGTCGGGTTAACAACAACGAGTAGTTTTCTTTTCTTAATTTATAATATGTAGTTTAAATTTGGATGTTATTTTTATATTAATTTGAATGTTATGTAGTTTTATTACTAAAATTTATTTAATTTTATTTGTTGTTTATTTTAAATAAATAAAACATATTTCACACAAAAAAGGGGTGGATGGTGGTTTGTGTCATGACCACATCCTAAGATAGTGATTTTGGATGGTGAATTAGAGGGCGATGACATAACGCTAATGTGGAGGATCATGGTGATCATGAGGGTCATGACCACACCCTATAGCCTAATCGACTGATCCTTAAAGACTAAACATATTCTCGGTAACACTAGATTAGTTTAGGTTTATATTAATAAAGCATTTCTTCAAATATGGTAAAAACTAAAGTCATCAAATTAAACATGAATAAGATATTCTAACTTAAGTGTCTTACAAACTAACCATAAAAGTATTGGTTAAATAATTGATCTTGTGTAATTTAGTATAAATAGTACTAACTCAACTAAAAAAACTACTAAATATATCATTTTGTGCCATCTTTGGCAACATAACTTATTTTTGGTTTAGAGAATCTATATTATGTTAATATTTTACATAAAATAATATGACGAAACCATTTTATTTTAAATGTATAGTTTTCGAAGGTTTATAAATAGTAATTTCAAATTTAAAATAATATATAACTTTATAATATTTTATTATATTAATATATTATTTTTAATATTTACTTGTTTTATATTTTTCTATTTACTTTTAGCTTTTAACGTATTTTCTTTTTTCCTTTTCTAAAATCATATTTACTTTGTCATTTATTTTGTTTTTAATAATTCGTTTTTCTTTTTTTTTTTTTGATCATCTTTACTTTATCAATTAATTTGATATTTCTTTAATAATTTATGTTCGTTAGTTTTTTTCTAAAAACTTAAGTACGTAGTTGTGCTTAATATTTACCCTCGATTAGTATAAGTTTTATTAAAAATGAATTTATATTCAAAAATAAAGTATTTATTTGGTATCGTAAAATGTAACGTTGATAAACTGAACCGATTCTAACGGTTTGGCTTTCTAAACAACATGCTACATTTTCCAATAACATTTATTGTACTTTATCATTTGCTCCGTTTCGCCGCAACGCGCGAAAGAAAAAAAAAACCTAGTATTATTTAAAACCAAAGTTAATATATGATTTAGTATTGTAAGTAGCAGAAAAGTAAACATTTCTTATAAAGTTGAACGAAAATGTATTTATTCTTTTATTTAAGAAAGACTGTAACGGCTAATTGACTATAGTAAAAAACGCATAAAGAAATTAACGGAATTTACGGGAAAAGTTACTTTGCCGTCACGATTATCATGAATATTAATATACATGAACCATATCGCATTCTTCATGATTCTATGATCATCATGTTTTTCCCACACCACTTCGTCTCAGTGACTTGCCTTACCAACATCTCAATCCCCTATACGGCGAACGTCTTTTGTTGTTTAGTCTGTATTTACATGTGTTTTGAAATCACTACGAGCGCGTTGCGCATGAAAACCGCTAACAAGAATAAAAAGAAAATATAGAAAAAAAAAACTAAAAGATAACCAAAAGAAAATCAACCAAAAAAGTTGTATGGTAACAATGTTCTTCATATGAAACCTGTGGTCAGAGATGAGCAAATGATAATGGGTACCGGTACCGAATTTCCCGAACCGAAAGATCTTAAGTACCAATTCGGTACGACTTTTGGCGTTCTGGTACCGGTTCGCTACCGTTTTTTACCTTCATATACCGTATTTTCGGTACTAGTACCGATTCGGTATTGGTTGGCACCGAGCTCATCCCTACCCCTGAAACTAAAAAAGGAAATCATTAAAAGTTGAAGAAAATCAACAAAAAAAGTTGCATGAAACCGTTGTTGTTCGTACGACACCCGTGATCAGGGATGAGCAAATGGTGTCGGGTAATAGTACCGAATTTCCCGAAATAAAAGATTTTCAAAATCAATTCGATACTGACTTTTGGTGTTTTCTGTACCAGGCTGGTGTGGGTTTTACCTTCATGTACCGATAACCTTATTGGGATTTTCGATATCAGTACCGGTTAACACAAGCTTATCTAACTTAAAAAGTAAAGAAGATAATAAAAGTATTAAAAAAAACTATATATATTATTATTATAATCTTATCTACTTTTCTACTGTTCAAAAGATCTGTTTATTAATATATATATAGGTCAACAAGATATTCTAACTTAAGTGTCTTACAAACTAACCATAAAAGTATTGGTTAAATAATTGATCTTGTGTAATTTAGTATAAATAGTACTAACTCAACTAAAAAAACTACTAAATATATCATTTTGTGCCATCTTTTGCAACATAACTTATTTTTGGGTTAGAGAATCTATATTATGATAATATTTTACATAAAATAATACGACAAAACCATTTTATTTTATATGTATAGTTTTCGAAGGTTTATAAATAGTAATTTCAAATTTAAAATAATATATAACTTTTTAATATTTTATTATATAAATATATTATTTTTAATATTTACTTTTAACATGTTTTATTTTTTTTCTATTTACTTTTAGCTTTTAAAGTATTTTCTTTTTTCCTTTTCTAAAACCATATTTACTTTATCATTTTTTGTTTTTAATAATTCGTTTTTCGTTTTTTAATCATCTTTACTTTATGTTAGTGCACTTTTGGTGATAAGTGCAAGTCTTCCAACATTTAGGGTCTTTATTGAACAAGTGTCTAAACTTTGTCCCAAGAAGTTCCTAGGGAGAACTTTTGTCCCTAAGAAGTTCCTAGGGACAACTTTGTCCAAGGTTTGGAAGAGTTTTTGTTTAGTCAGAGTTTTTGTATAGATTAGACTTTGTCTGAGTTTTGTGGCAAAAGCTCTGTGCTTGCTTTGTGCTATTTGTTTTGTCCGGGCTTTCTAGTTAGTCTTGAAAGTTCGGGTTTCACCTTGTATATATACTTTAATATGGAATATACAAGGTAACGATTTCTGTGTGAATTTCTGTGCCCTAATCATTGTGTTTTTTGGTCTGGCGGCGCTTTGTGTGAGTGACGTCATTCATCTTCATCAAGAATACTCTGTGTATTCTTGATTTCTCTCTCAAATCCTTGCGTTCTTGTTTTCATCTACAGTGGTTGATCATCAGGTGGATTCCGCACACCTGTTGGTTGCTTTAGCTGAGTGAGATCTTGGATTAGGAGGCCTTACAAGTGGTATCAGAGCAGTGTGCTCATACTACTGTAGGTGTTCTTAGGTTGAATGTTTTGGTGAGAATAGTTCTTATTCTGATTGGGTTTAGTGAGATTTTAGTGAGTTTTTGTGTTTTATTCATGATTCTTCATTCATTTCTAGTGATTTGATGATGGATTTTGAGTAGTTTACTGAGTTTTTAGTGTTTTCTTCATCTGGGTTTTACAGGGGTTTGTGTTCTTGTTCATACAGAGCTTTGAAGGTGAAAAGGATTCTGAGTTTGATCTTTGGAAAGCTTGGTCCGTGGTTTACACTTTGTGTTTGTGTCTCCGGGGTATTATTGAACCAGTGTGTAGTCACATTGGGGGAGATACTCCGAAGATTGGCTCCTTTCTGAGTTTTGAGACTTGTCTGAGTTTCAAATCAGTCTGAGTTTTGTCCTTGTCCGAGTTTTTCCTTATTAAGTTGTTAAGAGTCTGAGTTTTTACTTGTCCTTAGTCCGAATTTCCTTTAATAGTTAATTAAAGTCTGAGTTTTAGTAGATTAAGTTGTCTGAATTTTTTATTTATTGTGTCCGAGTTTCTTAGTCTAGGTCCGAATTTTTATGGTGTCTGAGTTTCTTTATAAAAATCCTTTAGTCTGAGTTTCCAGTGGTGAGTCCGAGTTTTAAGAGAATTTCTCTTGATATCTTTGAGTCCGAGTATAATATTATAGTCTGAGTTTCTAGTTTCCTTTGTCTTTAGTCCGAGTCTTTGTCCGAGTTTTATACTAGTATTTGGTCCGAGTTTAGTGTTGTCCGAGTTTAGTGTTGTCCGAGTTTCCTCTTAAAGTCTTTGTCCGAGTTTTATATTAGTCCGAGCTCTTTAGATCTTTAGTGAGTCCGAATTTTTATTTTATATATATTAAGGTCCGAGTTATTTAGATCTTTAGTCCGATTTTCATCTTTTACATACTCTAGTCCGAGTTTTAGTCTTAGTCCGAGTTTTCAACATATATTAGTGTCCGAGGTATAAGTGTAGTGTGTCCGAAAGTTTTTATAGTGTCCTTGTTGTGTCTGAGTTTAAATTTCTAACAGTGTTGTGTCCGAGTTCTTTTGTCTGTGTTCTATTTCAGGTTTCTGTGATCCGGGGTTCTCACTCTGACTAAAGCTCACTTCACTGCTTGGAAGTTCTCTGTTGTTTTTCTGAAATGGCAAACAACAATCTGACTACAATGGTGCAAAACCTCAAGCACAATGCTGAGGTAGGAAGTAACGACAAACCTCCTTTGTTGATCAACGAACTTGATTTTCCTGAGTGGAAGGAGCGTTTCGAAAGATATGTTTGAGCAAAAGACATCAAAATATGGTTGTGTATTGTTAAAGGATGTGGAGCTACTCCAGTACGTACGTTGACGATTGATACGTACTTGGCACTTACTGACGACCAGAAGAAGTTTTATGACTGTGAAGAGAAAGCTATGTCAATGATAACGATGGCAATGACTCAGTCTATACTTCATACGTTCCGTAAGAGAAATAGCTCAAAGGAATTGTGGGATAGTATGATCCAGCGATATGAAGGAAACGAAATGTACAAGAAACGACGTCTCGAACGTTTGAAGACTCAATTCGTTGTGTTCAAGGCTTTGAAGAATGAATCGTTTGATGACACAGTGAATCGATTTTATCATCTGCTGAGCGAACTTGATAGAAGTCAAGAGAATATCTACACTGAATTCGAGAAGGTTGAGAAGTTTCTGAATTGTCTTTCCAGAGAATGGAATATGTACACCGCTTTGATCAGAGAGGGTGTTCTTTACGAAGAGCTTTCATTGGAAGAAGCTATTCAGAAACTGAGGAGTTATGCTTGGAATATGGAAGATCAAGCATCTGATTTCGAGAAGATCCAAGATCCTCAGTTATATAAGGCTTCGAAACCAACGGATAAGAGTAGTAATGGTGGTGTCGGTGTTGCTTTGTATTCGGAGAATGAAGGTCCTTCAAGTGAACACGCCTTCATAAGCAACACAGTCAGTTCAAGTGGAACAACCAATTCAAATCAATGGATGTACTCTTCTAGTGGCGCTCAGAAGTCTCAAGGAACAAGTGTGAACATTCCTAAGATAGATGCAAGCGGTTTGAAGTTGATTGAAGAAAATATGGGTCTGTTGGCGTCCTTCATGACTGCATACGAGAACTTCTGTCTTGGGAAACTCGTTGAACCGTCAAGTCTCGATGAAGACTTCGATCAGATAGATCAAGACGAGATGGAAGAACTTGATCTACAACTCAATATGGCATTGCTAGTCCGTAGAGCGAAGAAGTTTCTGCTGAAGACGGGTAGGAAGTTCATAGGGGGACAGACAAAGACTCGAATGGGGGTCGACATGTCAAAGGTAAAGTGTTACAACTGCGGGGTCTACGGGCATTTCGCACGTGATTGTCGAAAGCCGAAGATGGAAAGATCTGACAGAGACAACAACTCCCGAGGAAACAACTCAAGACCTCAATACAATGCATCAAATGCTACCTCCAACTCAAGTGCTCGTTCAAGTGGGTCTGAAAATACCACATCTTCGACAAACAATGCTATGGTGGCTCAACCTTTACAGAGTGTGACTGAGCCTTATGACTGGGGTTGTGCTTTGGAAGACATCTCAGGAGCTATCGTGTCACAAGCCTTTATAGCTGAAATTGTGAACGAAGAAGTGTATGAAGAGGTTGTTGAAGAGACAAGCATTGAGGAGCTTGCAGTTGTAGCTGAAGTTCTTGGGGAAGAGTTGGATTCGGGGAATGTTACTAAGAATGAAAGTCCTTCGATCGAAGAGACTGTTGAGAAGCCTAGCAGGACAGAAGATGGAGAAAAAGGAGAACGCTTTGAATTCAACATCTCCACAGCTGAAATGCAGCAATTTGCGGATGCAGAAGCTAAAAGGTTGGAAGAAAATTCCGTAGAAAACGAGGCTTGTGCATTCATGGCTGGCATTGAGGTAAAATCATCTTCTGTAGATAAGCGATGTGCTAGATGTGTTGAGTTTGTGACTAAGATTGATAGATATGCACTTCATAACACAAACTTAATTGCAGATTTAGAAAAATCCAGAGAACTCATTGCGGTTTTGACTAATTCGGATAAAGAACACCGAATTAAGATAAAAGCGCTGAAAAATGATATCTCTGAATTTGAGAGACTTGTGGCTAAGGGAAATCTTAAAAATCAGGAATTAAAATCTGAACTTGAAACAAGTCAAAATTTTGTTTTGGAAAAGAACAAAATCATTTTGGAAAAAGATAATCTGATTTTGGAATTGCAACGAAAGATTGAAAAGTTTAGGGATTCATCTGAAGTGATGAATTTCTGTATTAACAGCCAACGTCTCAAAGAATCTGAGGATGAAATGTTTGGCATTGGTTATACCAAGGTGCCTCCTTCGGTAAACCATAACTATACATCGATGCCAAGCATTGATCCTGAATTGGCAAACTTTGTGCCAACGACTCCTCTGACAGTTGAACCACAAAGTGAGTCAGAATCTGAGCCAGATGAAGTTACAGACTCAGATCAGTCGAAGAAGAGTGGAATTTCTAAGAAAAATGAGGTGAACCTTGAAAACATTGAAAATTTGATAAGCAACAAGATTTTAGAAATTTTCAATCAAGTTCAAAATGAGAAATCAAAACAAAAGTCACGTGGGAAAAACAAAAAGGCTTTGAAAAATGTCCCTAAAACCGAGTTTGTTAAAGGGGAGGATTTTATCAAAGAAGAAGTAAAAATTGAAACAGGTTCCAACTCTCAGTTTGTGAACCAAATTTTGAAAAATCCCACCAATGCCTCTTCATCTTCGACCGATCATGAGGAACGTCCGAAGAACGCTGCGAAAATTCGCAAATGCTATAAGTGTCGTGGGAAAGGACACTTAGCAGCAGACTGTCCAGATGACAGGGGTAAATCACTTGTTGATCCTGATCAAAAGAAACCTTTTGTTGACAAACCACAAAATGAGTCAATTAATGATGAAAAGAAAAATGGTAAAAATCAAAAGGTTGAGAAAAACAAAGTGATTAAACAAGAAGTAAAACCAGTTGTTAAACCAAATGTTAAATTACAACAAAATCAGGATCAAGAGGAGAAACCCGCTGTTATTAACCGTGGGGACAGATCAGAAAATGTACCTCAAAGGCATGATACTCGTGAGAAAACCCCTCACAGACGACAAAATCATGTCACCTTTCAAGGAGTTGAGAATGACAATCGTTCTGGAGGTTCGAACAACAACTATGCTAGACCTCATGCACAGAACAGATTCGTGAATGATCGAAATGCGTCACCCCCCCGATTTCCAAATCAAAGACCGCATTCGGATAATCATCCACGATCTTTCTCAAGACACGAAGATGCTCCTAGATTTGGTAGGAATTTTGAGCCACCCAGGAATCAAAATTACAATTACCAAAACTATGGAAGCCGAGGGTATGGAAACTCTGGTTATACCAACAGATCGTCAACTCCGTACAATCCACGATTTGCGGGGACTCATTCCAACAATTTCCGAAATGGAAATGGTGGACACAGAGGCGATGATGGTTATTTCAAAGAGTTTTCTTATGTTGACGAATCAGGACGACCCAAGACCATCATGGCTTGGGTCCCACACTCTAACTAAATTTTTGTTGGGGAGTGTAGGAGCAGCTGAAGAGGGCTATCTATATTTGGTATATCGATAGTGGCTGTTCCAGACACATGACAGGAAATAAGGAATTATTGAACAATTTTAAACAATTTCGTGGTGGTTATGTGAATTTTGCCGGTGAAAAGGGTGGTTACATCACCGGTGAAGGCTCTGTGTCAAATGGAAAAATCACGCTGCATAAAGTGAACTACGTTGAAGAACTGAAGCATAACTTGATGTCGGTTTCTCAAATCTGTGATAACAAGTACACGATGCTGTTCACTGATAAAGCTTGCTTCGTTTTGCGTCCGGGATTTGTTGTTCCTGAAGATTGGATCGTTATGAGGGCTCCAAGGGTGAATAACACATATGTCATGGACATGCGCCCGTTGGTCAACTCATCTGCTCCAGTGACTTGTTTACTCTCAAAGGCGACTGAAGATCAATCGTATCTCTGGCATAGAAGAATGGGCCACGTCCATCTGCGAAAAATGAACCACTTAGTGAAAAACAACTTGGTGTTGGGGGTTCCTTTACGTAGTTTCAATATGCACAACAAATGTGAATCATGTGAAAAAGGAAAAATCAAACGAAAGCCTCATAAACCGAAAACAGTTAACTCAATCCAAAAACCACTTGAGTTGCTTCACATGGATCTTTTCGGCCCGATCCATGTTGCTAGCATTGGTGGTATGTCTTATTGCTTAGTTGTCACCGACGATTTCTCACGTTACTCATGGGTATTTTTCTTAAAAACAAAGGATCAAACCGCTGGTATTTTAAGAGATTTATTCAAACAACTTGAGAAAAATTATTCACTTCCTATTAAGAAAATCCAAAGTGACAACGGCACTGAGTTTAAAAATCATTATATGGATGAGTTATGTCGGGAAATGGGAATAATTCATCAATTCAGCGCTCCATATGTTCCTCAACAGAACGGAGTAGCAGAACGGAAGAATCGTACCCTCATTGAGGCGGCCCGCACTATGCTTTCTGAATCAAAATTACCAATTTTCTTCTGGGCCGAGGCGGTGAACACTGCATGTTATGTGTTAAATCATGTGCTTACTGTCAAAAGAGAAGATAAAACTTGTTATGAATTACTTGAAAACAGGAAACCGAACCTATCTGGTTTTCAACCTTTTGGGATTAAGTGTGTTATCAAACGCACCAAAGATACTCCGAAAATGGGGGAAGTTGGTGAAATTGGGTTCTTTTTGGGTTATGCCAATGGAACTCCAAACAAACGCGTTTATAACATCAAGAAACGAACAGTGGAGATCGTGTTTGATATAACTCCTTTGAGTTTCGATCCTCCACCGTCCGAATTCGGTCCCAAAAGCGGTTATGGTTATGATAAATTATTTGATTCGTTTGATCTTCCTGATGTTTCAGAAGAAGATTCGGAGGTTGTATACACACATCTTGTGAACAAAGATGAAGTGGATGCGAGCTGGAGAGCAAGTATTCCTACGAATGTGTCTTCGAGTGTTCCGGTCGCTGATTCTTCGACCGTAAATGACGTTGTTGCTGAGCAGATCCCCAATGCAGCTGCTCAAACTACAAGTGGAGATCTATACGTTGACTTTTCAGCATATCCAAATGTTGATGCGTCTTCTGGTAATGGTGGAGCTTCTAGTAGTAATGCACATGCTGAGGGGGAGATTCAATCAAATTTGGGAAACAATCTTCAAGCTCCTGCAATCCCAGTTCCAAGAACAAATATTCATCATCCTGTTGATAATATTATTGGGAATCCAACTGCGGGAGTGCAAACGCGAAGAAGCATTTCAGAGATGCAATGTCTGTTTTCTGCTATCAAGAAAGAAGAAATCTACAATCTTAGCCTGCACGAATGTTTTATCTCTCAGATAGAGCCGAAGAACTATCAAATGGCTCTGAAGGATAATTCTTGGTGTGAGGCGATGCAAGAAGAGTTAGCTCAGTTCGACAAGTTAAAGGTGTGGAATTTGGTCGATCTTCCTAAAGGCCAACATGCAATCAACACGAAATGGGTTTTCAAGTGCAAGAAGGACGATAAGGGTGTCTGTCACGGCCCCAGCCCCCGGTTTGACCCGGATCAGGAGCCGCGGGACAGGAAACACGCGGTAGTCAAGTTTACAGCGGAAGTCTTTAGCAGGATCGTTTTAATTATTGAAAATGCCTGAGTATTATTTATTTACATTTCGGGATAACCCCGTAATTTTCATCATTTCATTATTTTACAAACATGTTTATTTATTTATATGAGCCACTACTTCAAGCTTGATGGTGCTCCGTAGCACGTGTACTGATTTCACAGTATGTCACCTGAAACATGTTGTAAAAAGGTTTTGTCAGCGGGGAAATACTGAGTGAATCATTCCGTTTTGTTTAAGACGACACATATTTATAAATTACAGCATAAGAGCGATTACAATGGCATTATCTTATTTTATATCTGGTATTGCCACCCATGTGACGATGGTCATATCACTATTGGGTCCAGTCACCCAATTAGTGACGTTTTATCACTGTTAGGGCTTGTAGCCTAACCACTGTTAGGGCTTACTGCCTAACCCTGTGAGAAATTAGTAATGTGCACAATACCCCACTAACCAGCGATCAAGATAACCACGACTTAATCCCTGTAATTATAACACTTTTGAAAATAATTTGGAGTATTGTAAAACAGTTTGATAAAAAGAAGAATGACTCACATTGCAAATTTAGTGTTGGTAGAATTTAGATTTAATCCCTGTTAACCTAATTTCATAATAAAGCACACAAAACAGGATTAGTGATCAATACAACGATTATGATAATTCCCCGAGATCAATTTTGACAATGAATGTCCAAATGCAATACTTCGGCTCATTTATCAAAATGACAAACGATAAAGTATAGTACTTCAACTCGTATATCGAATTATCGACAACGACAAAGTACAATGCTTCGGCTCATCATCAAATTATTGACAACGATAAAGCATAGCCCAATATGGGCGGCACTTAGACATTCTTTGGGTATATTGATCCCGGAAACTGAATCGTAATAGCGATCGACTAATTACCCTGTTTTGCGGCAGCGATTCGATAATTGTGTGTGTGTGTTGGACTGTTTTGCTTATAACTCGACCTACGTAACTCCGATTTTCGTCGTTCAAGTGCCAAAATTCAAGTCCCAACCCCTGCTATTTATACTGAAATTTTGACACCGTCGCGTAGCGCGAGGGGGTACCCCCTTAGGCGTCGCGCTACGCGAGTGACCACCCTATTTTCATAGAGTAGCCCTTCGTGCATGTAGGCTTGCTGTGTCGACGGTTTTGTTAATTTCGAATTTTATAATGAGTTATGAAGATAATCGTTACTAGGGTTTTGTCCCCCCTGAGTTTTAGGGGCCCTGATCCTGATTCCGATTGTTCTGAAAATTTTAGGGTTTATGCCAAATCACTTGGGTGTCTCAATTAGGGTTTTCTTAATAGCTAATTACCTTCCTAATTATGGATTTTGGTGACAGTTGTTACATCCTCCCCACCTTAATAAAAATCTCGTCCTCGAGATTTACTGGAATAGATAAGGGTATCTTTGCTTCATTTCTGATTTCAGTTTGTAAATATATTTAGATTTTTTTCTTTGAGTTCTAAAAATTTTACTCGTCTATCCTTTATTCGTAGTGATTTCTTTACGAATTTTGACTTTTCGTTTATCTCTTTTTCTTGAAGAGATATTACCAGGGATTTGTTTATCAACTATTTCTGGAAATTGGATATATGAAACATATCATGTATTCTAACTACTTTTTCGAGTAGTTGAAAATAATAAACTACTAATCTTATTGGAAATGGTCCTACGTATCTTTAGACTTAGTTTTCTTTTCTTACTGAATCTAATAATTTCTTTCAAGGAGATATTTTTAATAATATTTTGTTTCCAACTCGAACTTTAATGGATTTGGTTTATAGTTGTCTTCAGTCTTTCCCCTTGGGATACTAAATATTACAGTTGTATTTACTCCAATATGTATCTTAAATTCTTATGACCTGTATGGGAAATAACTTTATCTTCTTACAGATAGTGGTTTCTAATCTGAAGGTTAAATTTATGCTATAAGATTTTAAAGCTTCTTTTGATTTAGATTTTTATTTAACCTTAATTGTTTTAGCTTATTTTAGGGATATATATTTTATCAAATATACCATCTATAGTATCTATTTGAATTTACAGAATTCCAAATTTTCTTTTAGGGATTACGGAATTTGTCATTTAATATTGTTCGAAACACAAATCTATTGTGGACAAATACCTAGTATTTGAAAATTGAGCAAATAGATTTTTATTCTTAGAGAATAGGTATTGATTTCTAATTTATTTTTCTATAATCGATATATCTTTTCCTTAATCCTTCCTTTCTATTAACACGGAAGCTTTTATAAAGAAATTGAGCAAAGTTGGTTATTATTCCTATAACATTGAATCCGGCTAATTTATTAATAACAAATTTTACAGAAAAGTTTACGTCCTATTAATTCTATCTTTGCTTCTTGCAAAATATTATTTATTCTAACGAAATCTGCGTCAACTGTAAAAGTTGGCCTAAGGTTTGATTAAAGGTAAATTAAGGACTTGGCAAAAATGAAGTATTTATAAAACTTTGGTTTGCTCTAGAGTCAAATAATTCTTTTACCTAATCGTCGGAAATTTTAAAACGTACCAACTATGATGTCAGGAATTAGTTCAGCTTCCTGAGTAGTTAATTGGAAAGCTCTTGCATTTCTCTTGGTAGTCCCTTCTGTAGGTTTTGTCTTTTCGTTTGCTGGGTTGCCTAATTTCGGGCAGTTAGTTTTGTAATGTCCAGCTTCTCCGCAATTGTAGCAGGTTATTGCCTTCTTTTTCCTGCAATCCTCTTCCCGATGTCCTGGAATTTTGCAGAAATTGCAACATCCTTTGCATTTTCCAAAATGCCTTCTGTTGCAAGTATCACAAAGTGGAATGGTAGGAAATCGCTCATTTCCTCTTTTCCTGAGATGGTTATTATTACCTACATGGAATTCTTGGGAAATTTTCTGGGCTAAATCCTTCCTCCTATTTTCTTCCCGAGTGCGTACCAGTCCGTCAGTTAGGGTGTTGGCTAATTCTACCGCATCGTCAATTGTACGAGGTCTCGCAGCTTTGACAATGTCACGAATTTCGCTAATTAAACCCCAGATATAGCGAGATATAAGTACCGATTCTGGCGAAGCCAGTGTAGGTACAATTCTGGCATACTCAAAGAATTTTGAAGTATACCCTCGACAATCTACGTCCACCATTCGGTGACTTAAAAACTTATTTGCCATTTGCTCTTTCTCATATTCGGGACAAAATTTTCTTTCTATTAATCGCTTAAATTCTTCCCAACCTATGGCATAGGCTATGTCACTTCCTTTGGCTTGTAACACGGTATTCCACCATTCTAATGCTTCTTCTTTGAAAAGGTGTGACGCATACATAACCTTATCTTCCTCAACACATTTACTTATTCTAATCACTGCCTCAGTTTTCTCTAACCAACGTAGTGCCGCAGTTGCCCCTTCATTGCCTGCGAATTCTACAGGTTTACAGGCAAGAAACTCCTTATAAGTGCAACCAGGTGTTGCAACTTTCTTTTTCTTAGGGAGCGGAGCTCGTCGCGGTTCATTATCATGATTAGCATGATCATTACCTCCGTTTACGCTATTACTGAAATTATCTTCAGAAATACGTTTACTAGGAATGATTTGCTGTGGTTCTATGGGATTTTTAACAGCATTGACAATTGCTGGAATAGCGTTGGCTATCCCTTGAGCAATCATTGTTGGAATAGTGTTGGCTATCCCTTGAGCAACAATATTTTCTATATCCTGCCTAGTCATATATTGACCCCCTGACTGTTGCTCAGATTGATTACCTTCGTTAACTGGTTCATTATTAGCGTGTTCCATTGGATAACTGATTTATAGATAAATAATTAGTATACAAGAAATAATCTAATGTTACACTTAATTGCACATAACCACGTGTACCCAATTCTGTAAATTTTCTATGATATTTATTATATCATGCTTCTATATACAATCGTTTTATTATTTATTTTACACATACTAGTTTTATTTATTACTATTACATAATCGTAATTTCATAAATTCCCGATCCTTTTGCTAAATAATAGTCTAGTAACGGTATTTCCTTGGATCGTATTTCCAGGAGATTTGTTTTCCAATCTCTTGAATCCTATTCTCAATATTTATTAGTTCCTGATCCAAGTGGTGAAGTCTAGCTGTATTCTCGTTACTCTTTTGGTGGATTTGGTAAAGGGTTCAGTTGGAATTGAGGAAAAAGCTTATAGGGATTATTCTGTAATTGTATTTCATGAGTCAACCATTCGTCTATATCGGAAGGTCGTGAGCGGACCAAAGGATTTGAAATAGCTGGGTCTAAGTTCGTTGGTAGTTGTGTTTCATCACAGGGCTTAATAGTATTGAAATTTTCTAATACGAAATCTAACTCTTCTTGAGATGGTAATCCCTCAATTTGCCTAGAACTTTCTTCAATTTCTGTTTTCTTAGGCTCGAGAGGTAAAGCATTAAATTCTATAGGTTCCTCCCTGGCTGGTATATACCTATTGAAATCTCTGGAAACCTCTATTCTTACTGGATAGAGATTTAAGTTCTGGAGGGCATTAGACAAATCACTCATTCTGTTTACACACAATTATTATGTCAGAATTTATAACAAATTTGGTAGAAATACTCGTTTATTTATCCGAACAACTAGAATTTAGAGCACCCTAGATTTTATTTATAAATTTATTTATTTACTGAATAAGGCTTCTAGATTTTGTAAAGACACTAAAATTTTATTTTATTTGCTACACATATAAAATTTGTTTCATGTTATATGCAATTAATCAGATAATAAAACACATAATCACAGAATAGCAATTTAATAAAGATTAAGTATTTTCTAAATAATTAATAGGCTTAAATCAGTGGCTTGATTAGTGGCTCTGATACCACCTCTTTCCTGTCACGGCCCCAGCCCCCGGTTTGACCCGGATCAGGAGCCGCGGGACAGGAAACACGCGGTAGTCAAGTTTACAGCGGAAGTCTTTAGCAGGATCGTTTTAATTATTGAAAATGCCTGAGTATTATTTATTTACATTTCGGGATAACCCCGTAATTTTCATCATTTCATTATTTTACAAACATGTTTATTTATTTATATGAGCCACTACTTCAAGCTTGATGGTGCTCCGTAGCACGTGTACTGATTTCACAGTATGTCACCTGAAACATGTTGTAAAAAGGTTTTGTCAGCGGGGAAATACTGAGTGAATCATTCCGTTTTGTTTAAGACGACACATATTTATAAATTACAGCATAAGAGCGATTACAATGGCATTATCTTATTTTATATCTGGTATTGCCACCCATGTGACGATGGTCATATCACTATTGGGTCCAGTCACCCAATTAGTGACGTTTTATCACTGTTAGGGCTTGTAGCCTAACCACTGTTAGGGCTTACTGCCTAACCCTGTGAGAAATTAGTAATGTGCACAATACCCCACTAACCAGCGATCAAGATAACCACGACTTAATCCCTGTAATTATAACACTTTTGAAAATAATTTGGAGTATTGTAAAACAGTTTGATAAAAAGAAGAATGACTCACATTGCAAATTTAGTGTTGGTAGAATTTAGATTTAATCCCTGTTAACCTAATTTCATAATAAAGCACACAAAACAGGATTAGTGATCAATACAACGATTATGATAATTCCCCGAGATCAATTTTGACAATGAATGTCCAAATGCAATACTTCGGCTCATTTATCAAAATGACAAACGATAAAGTATAGTACTTCAACTCGTATATCGAATTATCGACAACGACAAAGTACAATGCTTCGGCTCATCATCAAATTATTGACAACGATAAAGCATAGCCCAATATGGGCGGCACTTAGACATTCTTTGGGTATATTGATCCCGGAAACTGAATCGTAATAGCGATCGACTAATTACCCTGTTTTGCGGCAGCGATTCGATAATTGTGTGTGTGTGTTGGACTGTTTTGCTTATAACTCGACCTACGTAACTCTGATTTTCGTCGTTCAAGTGCCAAAATTCAAGTCCCAACCCCTGCTATTTATACTGAAATTTTGACACCGTCGCGTAGCGCGAGGGGGTACCCCCTTAGGCGTCGCGCTACGCGAGTGACCACCCTATTTTCATAGAGTAGCCCTTCGTGCATGTAGGCTTGCTGTGTCGACGGTTTTGTTAATTTCGAATTTTATAATGAGTTATGAAGATAATCGTTACTAGGGTTTTGTCCCCCCCGAGTTTTAGGGGCCCTGATCCTGATTCCGATTGTTCTGAAAATTTTAGGGTTTATGCCAAATCACTTGGGTGTCTCAATTAGGGTTTTCTTAATAGCTAATTACCTTCCTAATTATGGATTTTGGTGACAGTTGTTACAGTGTCGTTGTCCGAAACAAAGCACGGTTGGTTGTTCAAGGCTTCAATCAGGAAGAAGGGATTGATTATACAGAAGTTTATGCACCGGTGGCAAGACTGGAAGCTATTCGTTTGTTTCTGGCCTTTGCTGCACACATGCGTATCAAAGTCTATCAGTTGGATGTGAAAAGCGCATTCCTTTACGGGAAATTGCATGAAACTGTGTATGTGTCCCAACCGCCGGGGTTCGCAGCTCTAGGGTTAGACGACAAGGTCTATTTGTTGGACAAGGCTCTCTACGGGCTCCATCAGGCCCCTCGAGCTTGGTACGAGACGTTGTCAAAGCATCTTTTGGAGCATGGGTTCTCGCGTGGTGCAATCGACTCCACACTGTTCATTTTGAAGAAAGGGGGAGATTTTCTGATCGTGCAAATTTACGTTGATGACATAATCTTTGGTTCTTCAAATGAAGAGTTGTGTCGTGAGTTTGAGACGGTGATGAAGTCAAAGTTTGAAATGAGCGCGATGGGCGAGTTATCATTCTTTTTAGGTCTTCAAGTGAGTCAAGAAAAAACCGGGACATACGTGCATCAGACAAAGTATGTCCACGAGATTCTCAAAAGATTTGGATTGGAAGATAGCTTACCCTATGACACGCCTCTACCAACAAATCTCAAGCTTTCACCCGATGATGAGAAAGATCCTGAAGTGGATCCGACTCTATATCGAGCAATGATAGGTTCATTGATGTATCTAACTGCTTCACGACCAGATATTATGTTCTCTGTTTGTTTGTGTGCTAGGTACCAATCAACTCCGAAGGAGTCGCACTTGAAAGTTGTCAAGCGTATTTTCAGATATCTGAAAGGAACGCCTAAGCTTGGATTGTGGTATCCAGCTGAAGGTGGTCTCGATTTGATGGCGTATGCTGATGCAGATTTCGGAGGGTGCCGGATGAACAGAAAGTCAACCTCTGGCGGCGCACAACTTCTTGGAAACCGTCTTGTCTCTTGGCAACCCAATCATTGTGTTACCTTACAACCAGCCATCTGGCGGCGCACAAATTCTCTCTCAAATCCTTGCAAATATCATTTACATTCAATCTATTGATCATCAGGTGGATTCCGCACACCTGTTGGTTGCTTTAGCTGAGTGAGATCTTGGATTAGGAGGCCTTACACTTTATCAATTAATTTGATATTTCTTTAATAATTTATGTTCGTTAATTTTTTTTCTAAAAACTTAAGTACGTAGTTGTGCTTAATTTTTACCTTCGATTAGTATAAGTTTTATTAAAAATGAATTTATATTTAAAAATAAAGTATTTATTTGGTATCGTAAAATGTAACGATGATAAACTGAACCGATTATAACGGTTTGGCTTTCTAAACAACATGCTACATTTTCCAATAACATTTGTTTTACATTATCATTTGATCCGTTTCGTCACAACGCGCGAAAGAAAAAAACCTAGTATTATTTAAAACCAAAGTTAATATATGATTTAGTATTGTAAGTAGCAGAAAAGTAAACATTTCTTATAAAGTTGAACGAAAATGTATTTATTCTTTTCTTTAAGAAAACTGTAACGGCTAATTGACTATAGTAAAAAACGCATAAAGGTATTAACGGAGTTTACGGGAAAAGTTACTTTGTCGTCACGATTATCATGAATATACATGAACCATATCGCATTCTTGATGATTCTATGTTCATCATGTTTTTCCCACACCACTTCGTCTCAGTGACTTGCCTTACCAACATCTCAATTCCCCTATATAACCTCTTTACACCAGGACGAGTGTATCATCAAATCCCATCTACATATCCCTTTCTCTTTCGGTATTGTGTAATGGCGCCATCGAGAACAAGAAGAGCAAGAAGCATCAGCAATGGAGGTTTGAGTTTTCATTAGATATCTTATTACCATCACTTTTGCTTTTATATATATAGATAAATTAAATTTCAATGTTTATGTGTAGACCAAGACTTAGCTGGTACTCGTGCAAATACTCAAATGAACGGATCAAATGGACAATCTGATCATCCGAATCCTTCTCCACCAAACCCCGCCTCTGATATCAACAACACACAACTAGTGCCAACAGCAGATGATAATCTATCTCGTGTGTTCACGGATATGTATACTCTCCTCAACATCCATGTAACAAGTTCTATCACTTTTGGTTTTTGCATTCAAAGTTTTGTCTTAACTTGTAAGAAATTTTAATCTAGGGTCTTTTGCTTTTGTTGCAGGCGCATGAGGTACAACAGCGTGTGGCAAGGTTGCGGATGCGATTGCAATACTTGGAAGCAGAAGTGCATAGGAGGTTGGTTTTTGGTCAAGGAAGCAGTCGATCTGTGCCCGCAAGGGTGCCACCAGGGTTTTTGATGTGCCGAAACTGCATGACCTTTCCTGCAACCATGGTGTACTACCCGTGTAGACACTTGTGTGTTTGTGTAGAGTGTGACACCGAGATCTCCCCCTGCCCTATTTGCAACCGTGTCAAACAATTTAGTTTCATGGTTAACCAACCAAGTGCCTAGTCAGTGAAATCTAGTTGCCTTACCGATCCATGTTGAATTTTCTTGCTTGATCCATAATAAAGGATTTGAGGCTTGCAACCGATCCATGTTGAATTTTCTTGCTTGATATATAATAAAGGATTTGAGGCTTGCAAGTAGCATTTAATTTTGTTACATGTTAATTAATTAATATTGATAATATACATTTATGGTTTTTTTTGCCGAAAGAAGATAAATACCAACTTTTAATCCGAATTAAATATATATGTTTTCAACTAATGAAATGAGTTACGATTTTAGTCTTTGGTTTAGTTAAGACCATCCATTTGTGCAGCGCCGGCTCTTGGGTCGGCCAAACCGTGTCGACGTCCGAGGCCCAAATTTTCAAAGGACACGAAAAATCTTTATAAGCTTTTATTTAGAATCCTGTAAAAAAGATGAAATTTATGAGAAGCATAAGAAAGAACATGATGAGGACACATGTCAGTATTTAATTTATTAGGATATAAGGGCAAATAAGTAATTTAATAAATAAACCTAATTAAAAATAAAATTCAAAAACCCACATGCAATGCACATGCAAATTCCCCCGTCTTTTTTATACGTAACCTTTTTTTAAAAAAAAAATTACACCATAATAATGAGTTTTTTTATCTTTAAAATGAGTACCATATTGCTATAATTACATAGAGAGAAAAATTACGTTTCGATAGGATGTTTTAGTTCATGGTGTTTTGTCTATGTTGTTTTAATTGTATAGTTATTCAAGGCGTTGTGTTTTACAGTAAAACACCATGAACGCATATAAAATACCATAACATTGCAAATATCATTTACATTCAATCTATTAATCTTGTTTTCTGTGGTGTTTTATTTTAGGAATTCAAAATAGATTATGGTGTCTTGTAAAAGGAAAACGTTAGCTCGTTGAATATAATGATATTTTTATTGCTAATGAAATGGTGTCTTTGTATACTTGTACGATTAGGGCTGTAAACGAACCGAACATTCAGCGAACAGTTCGTGAATCGTTCGGCGGGAAGTTCGTTTATGTTCGTTCGTTTAATAAATGAACGAACATGAACAAGAAATTTCGTTCGATTAGTTAAATGAACGAACATGAACAAAGGTCTTGTTCGTTCAATTGTGTTCGTGAACATTCAGTAAGGTGTTCATGAACATTCGTTCATTTGCTTTCGTTTATGTTCGTATGTTCGTGTTTTAATTAAAGATTTTTATACTTTCATATATTTTATCTATACTTTTTATACTATTAAACTTTTATTTATATCATTACCCTAACAATTAAACTAGGAAACCCTCTTTCACCTTATTTATGCACCATTTCCCTTTCTTTTCTCATTATTTACATCACGAATATGGTCTACCTTCGTTCCACAATAAGAGATTTAAGTTCTAGTGCTACTCTCTGGGCCGTCCACCTTTATCCTTCATCGCGTTCGCCAAATTTATTTGTGTTCGCTTGTGTTCGTAAACACGCTCATTTCCTTAATGAACGAACACGAACATAAAATCTCGTTCGGTAAGTGTTCATGAACCGTTCGTGAACACATTTATTTCCTTAACGAACAAACACGAACAAGGTCCCGTTGGTGTTCGTTCGGATCGTTTACAGCCTTATGTACGATGTCTTATTTTCTATGGTGTTTTATTTTAGTTTCATGGTATTTCTGTATAAGAAAATGGTAGTTTGTTGAATTCAATGATATTTGCAATGTTATGGTGTTTTATATACATTCATGGAGTTTTACTGTAAGTAGTTTGTTGAATTCAATGGTATTTGCAATGTTATGGTGTCTTATATACATTCATGGTGTTTTATTTTAAACCACAACGCCTTGAATCACTATACAATTAATTCAACACAGACAAAACACCATGAACTAAAACATCTGATCGCTACGTAAGTTTTTTCTCTATATAAGTATAGCAATATGGTACTCATATTAAAGATAAAAAAACACTCGTTATTATGGTGTATTTTTTTTAAAAAGTTACGTTAAAAAGTTATTGACGTTTAAAAAAAACGGGGGAACTTGCATGTGCAATGCATGTGGGTTTTTGAATTTAAAAATGTTTAATTTACCTTTATACCCTTAATATAAAAAATTAATTATTTTTAATGGTAAACACTATTTACAATTTTGCCATTATATCTTTTTTTACAATAACCCTACTCTATATGTTTTAAAGTAATGAAACGAATTACGATTTTTGTCCTTTGTTTAGTTAAGACTATCCATTTGTGCAGGGCCGGCTCTTGGGCCGGCCAAACCGTGCCGAAGCTCGAGACCCAAATTTTCAAAAGGGCACAAAAAGTCATTATAAACTTTTATATTTTTATTAAATTATATATTTAGTATATTCTTCCGTCTATTATACAAAAAAGTGTTGGTGGTGTAGTGGAAAAAACCATCTCAAGATGATGTAAAAGTCTCAAATTCAAGTCTTGGCTTCACCATTAAGGTTTTATTTTTCAATTCATTTCCCCTTAACCACAATTTTGGTCCCAGCTATTTTTGTCGCTCGAGTCCTAAATTTTTTGGAGAGTTTTCGAGGACGGCTCTGCATTTGTGTTTTATACATGTAATCAACCACCTTTTAAAAACCGATACCCAAAAACTCGTACTGGGTCGGGCTCAGAAAAGATTCAATTGGTTGTATAGAAACTCAAAATAAAATAAACAAAACTACATAATATCATAATCAAAAATCAATTATCCAACAAAGTTTTTTAAATAAAAGTTTGCAATACGTATATGGCATTGGTATGTGGAATGCATCAAGTTAACAATTGTTTAAAAGACGGAATTTACTATCATCATGATCATCCTCATCAGCAATATAGCTATTTTCGTTTCCAACAATATAAAATAAAAAAAATTAGTTACCAATAATCATAATATACTAAAATTAGATAGGATAAGAATATAATCATTTTCATTTTCTACAACAAGAATATAACTATTTACGCATGCACTTTACTCAGTTGTCATTTAGTGCTTTGTCATTTAGCGAGTTTTTATTTACACCCCTTGTAATTTACTCCTTTTTCATTTAGTGTTTTTTCATTTACTGAATTTTCATTTATACCCCCTTACTTTGTCATTTAGTGAATTTCCGTTTACACCCTTGTACTTTACTCGGTTGTCATTAAGTGTTTTGTCATTTAATGAACTTCAGGTTACTACTTAGCATGATTTTTCCCTAGCTTTTGTCATTTAGTGAATTTTTGTTTACACCCTTTTACTTTACGCGGTTGTCATTTAGTGAATTTTCATTTGCTACTTAGCAAGATTTTACACCCCCACAACACTTGTAGCACCATTTTACGCCCCCACCTCGCGACGCATGTGGCTTTAAGACTAGTTATCGGTTAACTTTTAAGAAGCGGACTTTATTTTCTAAAGGAAAATAAAAATTTCTTGTGAGTCATTTATTCTAATATATAAAAAATCATCAAATACTAGAACACATATAGGAATAGTAACCCTTTCGCTTTTTAGTGTCTTTTTTCATTTAGTGAATTTTCGTTTACACCCCCTGTACTTTACTTAGTTGTCATTTAGTGCTTCGTCATTTATCGAATTTTATTTACACCCCCTGTACTTTACTTAGTTGTCATTTAGTGCTTTGTTATTTACTGAATTTTCATTTACGCTATTTGGCATTGTCATTTAGTGATTTTTCATTTACAGTCTTGTACATTATTCGGTTGTCATTTAGTGTTTTGTCATTTAATGATATTTCGGTTACTACTTAGCACGGTTTTACACCCCCAACCTGCAGCGCTAGTAGCATGGTTTTCCGTTGGCTTTGTCATTAAGTGAATTTTTTATATCCCCCTTTCACTTTACTTGGTTGTCATTCAATGAACTTTTATTTGCTACATAACACGATTTTACACCCCCACCTACAACGCTACTAGCACGGTTTTACGCTCTCTGCCCCACAACACCGATGGATTAAGCCTAGTTATTGGTTAACTTTCAAGAAGCGGACTTCATTTTCTGAAGGCAAATAAAAATTCGGTTGAAATTGTAAATGATTAAGTGTTACTACTTAGCACGGTTTATGCCCCCGGCGTGTAACACTGGTAGCAAGATTTTTCTTTGGCTTTGTCATTTAGTGAATTTTTGTTTGCTACTTTACATGGCTTTACCACCCCTTCCCCTTGCCCGCAACACTGGTGGTACGGTTTTACGTTCCCGTCCCGCAACTCGGATGACTTAAAGACTAGTTATTGGTTAACTTTCAAGAACCGAACTTCATAAAAATTCTGATGAAATTGAAGATGATTCTTTAAAATCTCGGTTACACTAACTTGAATTAGATTTAAATTAATTAAGACATTTTATTCTAACTAGATTTATTGCCGTTGCGCGTTGCGGCAAAACAAAGCAAATATAAGATAAAACAATTTGAAAAAGAAATATGCTGTTTAGAAAATCAAACTGTCAGAATCGGTTCAATTTATCATTGTACCGTTTTATAATACCAAATAAATACTCTATTTTGAATACATGTTTATTTTTCACAAAGCTTATACGAGAATGATGAAGGAACAAAATTAACGGTCGTAAGTTATTAAAATACTCTATTTTGAATAAGTGTTTGTTTTTCACAAAGCTTATACGAGAATGATGAAGGAAAAAAATTAACAGGCGTAAGTTCTGAAAATAATATCAAATTAATTAAAAAAAGAAATATAATTTTGAAAAGGAAAAAAGAATTATTAAAAATAGAAAATAAATGATAAAGAAAATATGATTTAAGAAAAGAAAAAAAATCTATGAAAATATGTTACAAGTAAAGTAAAAAGTAAATATAATAATTAAGTATTGCGTTACAATATTAAAATAATAAAATATGAAAACAAAACTATATATTATTATAAAGAGTAAATTACGATTTTGGCCCCTGTGGTTATATCACTTTTACCCTTTTAGCCCAAAAAGAATCTTTTAACATCTGAGCCTCCAACGTCTTTTTTTTCTAACCCTTTTGGTTGTCATTCAATGAACTTTTGTTTGCTACATAACACGATTTTACACCCCCACCTGCAACGCTAGTAGCATGGTTTTACGTTCCCTGCCCCACAACATGGATGGATTAAGCCTGGTTATTGGTTAACTTTCAAGAAGCAGACTTCATTTTCTAAAGGCAGATAAAAATTCGGTTGAAATTGTAAATGATTAAGTGTTACTACTTAGCACGGTTTTACGCCCCCGACGTGTAACGCAGGTAGCAAGATTTTTCCCTGGCTTTGTCATTTAGTGAGTTTTTGTTTGCTACTTAGCATGGCTTTACCACCCCTTCCCATTGCCCGCAACACTGGTAGTACGGTTTTACGCCGCGTCCCGCAACTCGGATAACATAAAGACTAGATATCGGTTAACTTTCAAGAACCGAACTTCATAAAAATTCTGATGAATTTGAAGATGATTCTTTAAAATCTCGGTTACACTAACTTGAATTAGGTTTAAATTAATTAAGTCATTTTATTCTAACTAGATTTGTTGACGTTGGACGTTGCGGCGAAACGAATCAAATAATAAGGTAAAACAATTTGAAAAAGAAACATGTTGTTTAGAAAATCAAACTGTCAGAATCGGTACAATTTATCATTGTACCCTGTTATAATACCTAATAAATACTCTATTTTGAATACATGTTTGTTTTTCACAAAGCTTATACGAGAATGATGAAGGAACAAAATTCACAGACGTAAGTTATTAAAATACTCTATTTTGAATACATGTTTGTTTTTCACAAACCTTATACGAGAATGATGAAGGAAAAAAATTAACGGAAGTAAGTTCTTAGAATAATATCAAATTATTTAGAAAAGGAAATATAATTTTGAAAAGGGAAAAAGAATTATTAAAAATAGAAAATAAATGATAAAGAAAATATGATTTAAGAAAAGAAAAAAAAGAGTTAAATGCCCAGATAGTCTCTGTGGTTTGCCCTTTTTTCACCTTTAGTCCCTAACTTTCTAAAATTACAGCTATAATCCCCAACTTTTCAATTTTCGTTCCCAGATAGTCCCTCTGCCTAACATCAGTTAGTTTTCTCAGTTAAGAGGATGTGAAATGACAAAAATACCCTTTCCTTAAAAGGGCAAACCACAGGGACTATCCAGGCATTTAATAAAAAAAATCTAATTAATAAGTGAAATTTCAAGTGGGTCTCACAATCTACCCCACCCTCACCCTACCCCCTATCATCTTCTTTGTTGGTGCATACGTCTGTCGACTTCGTCTTCGTTCGAGTATTGTTCTTAGAAATAATAGACCAGGGCACGTTGTACGATATACGAGAAAAATGTCAAAGTTATGTGTATAGGTATTTCTTTACCCAAAAAAAATGTGTATAGGTATTTCGTACGAAATAGAGCCTTGGGTCATTCCGCACGAAATGCTGTTTCGTGTGAGCAGTTCCGTACAAAATCATATGCCTATAAATACTTGTGTTGTCATTTCGTTTGTATGCTTCTTGATTCCGACGCCGAAGTGCTGTCGAAGTGTCTCTAGCCTGTAAACTGTTGTGAAATCAATAAACAAGACAGATTAATGATATTCTAGTGTAATACAAGCTGAATGAAGACTGAATCAATGAATTCCGCCTCTGATTCTGTCTAAGAATTCTTCTGATCGACTCGTATTGGTCGTAAAACGATCCTACATGTGGTATCAGAGCTCAGGAGGAAGAATTCTTACCATTTAGCTTGTTTTCGCTGGAAAATTCTGACTTCTACACCTTCTTTTCAAAATTAATCAAGTTTTCACGGTTAAAATGGACTGATTTTCACACATAACGTGCAAAACACTGTTTTAATAAATCCTTGAAAGAATCAGACCTAAAATCGACCTAGAACTTGATCAATTTTGTTAAAAAGTGGCCGAGATAATGACATCAGCAGCATTTCGCACGAATTGAGGATTTTCTTTTGCACGAAATCACTCAGTTTCATTCATTTTGCACGAAATAACAAGTTCATTTTGCACGAAATAGCTTGTTTGGTTTTCTTTTCACACGAAAACGCTATTTCGATTGAAACGGCATCAAAAGTTCATTTCGTACGAAACAACATTCTCATTTCGTTTGAAAGTTCTGTTATTTCGTACGAAATCAGTTATTTCGCATCAGATTGGTTATTTCGTTTGAACAGAGTTATTTCGTGTGAAGAAGCTTATTTCGCACCAAAGTTGTCTATTTCGTGCCAAAGGATATTTTGTTTGAAGCTGTTATTCCGTATCAAAAGTTCATTTCGTTTGAACTTTCATTTCGTGTGAAAATTGTAAATTTGTGAATTCTCGAAAACGAAACATGGATTCTGAGGAGGATATAGCGTTTTATTACTATGTATCTCAAGAAGAGATTCCTTTAAAGATCAAAGAAGAACCAGTTTCAAAAGAAAAGGTTTTAGATGTTGGTTTAAAAAAAGCTGAAAAGATTTCAGAAGTTGTTTCAGAAAAAACTCCAGTTTTTTATCACTCATCAGATGAAGAGAGTGATGATGATAGTGGAGAATTTGAAAAACTTGAATATTATAGAAGATTATTTTCACCTGATTTGTTTAATATGTTTTTTGCAGCAACTGTGGAAAAGCTGAAAAATAAACAAGCTGCAAAAAAGAAGAATTGCAAAGCAGCTAATGTTGAAGAACATTTCAAATCTGAGAAGAAACAGGTTGACAGTTCTCATCAAGAAAAGTCTGAACAAGATGAGACAACTGAGCTGTCACAAAACGGTGAAATCAAACCTGAAGAAAATGTTCAAGTGGTAAAAGAACAGGTTAAAGATATTCCACTTTTCAAGACTGAGAAAAAAGCTGAGGATGAAAAGATGCCTGAAATTGTTTGCTCAAAATGTGATCAATCTATATCAGATAATGTCAAACTCTTGAAGGATGTGGAGAGTTTGACATTAGAAAACAAAATTTTGAGAGAAAATGAAAAAGTATTTCAAAATAAAATAACATTTTTGGAAAATGAAAAATTAAAAATTGAAAAAGATTTTGAAAGCAAAATAAAATCTTCAGAAAATGAAGATTTTGGATAAAATTGGAAAACAAAAATTTAAAAGAAAAAGAAACAAAAATTCAAAATCAAATAAAAATTCTAGAAAATGAAAAATTTGTTCTTGAAGAAAATAAACTTGAAAATGAAAAAGCAATAAATTCTTATCATGAAAAAATCTCTCAACTTGAAAAAGAAGTTGAGAGTGCTAGAAATAAAATTGCTGAGTTGGAAAAGAAATTGAAAGGTTTTGTGACCTCGTCAGTACTGCTAGATCTTTTATGTCCAAAACCGATCAATGAGATTCCAATAAGTGACAATGTCACAAATTATGACAAAGTCATAATTGAAGATTGTGATGATAAAACTGATGATGAAGATGAGAAAAAGAAAATATTTTTGAAATTAAGAGAAAAATTTCAAGAAACTGTTTTACATTCTACTAAAAAAGGTGAATGCTCAAAGCAAAAATCTATAAAGAAGAATGTGGAACAAAAACAAAATGTTAAAAATTCAGAAAATGTTCAAAACAAAAATAAAAGATCATCAGTTCAATCATCCAATCAAAAATCACAAAAAGTTAAAAATCAAAACTTACAAAAAGTTTGTCACAGCCCCCGATCCCTAGTTCCCGGGAACGGGCGGCCGTGAGCCAGTTTTGGTGGTATCACGTTTATTTATTCAATTTGGCAGTGGAAATTTTCATCAGGACCGTAGTTAGGAAATGTTAAATCAGAGTAGACCACCTTGTTTAATAATATTAAACATATGGGTAAAACCCAAGTTTCCAGTACACACATTTTATAGGAATAAATCCTATTTATTTAATAAAAACATCCATTTTATTCTTAGGTAACTTTATTGCCACTTTTCCAAGCCTTCAGTGCTGTCCAGCTGGCTTCTATTTGGCTTTCACATTTTGTTACCTGAAACGCGTTTTAAAAACATTTTGTCAGTGGGAAATACTGGTGAGTGAATCCCATTTTAATGAAATTTAAATAAAACCATTTTCACAGTGTACAGTTTTGAGGGCGCATCCGCGATTACATTTGTTTACAGGTAATACCAATTAACATCCATGGTACTGTCATCTGACTTATGGTCATGTTACTCCTCTCCCCAGGTGGTAACAAATTTTGTATACAAAACCCCAAATATACCATCATAATTGTACCCTTACAAATACTCAATAACTGCTTTGTATATATTTAATTAAGTGAGGTTTTGTTAAAAACAGTAAACAAAAGGGTTTACAAAAAGTGAATCAACTCACATTGCTGTTTTAGGTTTGTCGCAAGGGTTTCCTGGAGATAATCTATAAATTACACAAATGCACGTGTGTTAGTATAATAACCCATTTTAACATTAGTAATACCTTCCCCGAGACGGCATTCCAACGACTACGTCGGGCAGAACCACGACAGCCGTTACGGAACCCTAGATCAATCGGGCAGCGTATCTAATACGTCTCCAGGGGTTACAATACTTACATCGTAGCAGAACCTCGCTATTTTAGGGGGTATAATACCCGGGTATAGTAACGCCACTACAGAAAATTAAGAAAGAAAGAAAGGAAATGAGCGAGACGGACTGAAGGCTGATGGCCTCTATTTATAGGGCTGTAATCGCGTCTTCACGCGGCCCGCGTTAAGTAAGGCTAACCCTTACGCGGCCCGCGTCAATCTCCGGTCAACGTATAGCTTGGCCCGGTCACCCTCTAGACTTGACACGGTGATGACACGTGTCATCACCGGGCTGCGCCACATTCTAGGTCGCTTGCGGCCCGCATGGACTTAAGCGAGATCATACGCGGCCCACATGAACTTAAGGTTTTTGGCGAAGTCTGGTTATATCCTGATGCGGCCCGCGTTAAGTTGAGGTGAGGTCTATGCGGCCCGCCTCAACTTAATAATTATTGTTTTTAATTTATTTTATATGTTATATTGTATATTGGGCTCGGTTTTCACATACGGGGTGCATATAAAGACACGTTGAGACATTTAAAGATATATTAGGGTGTTAGAACTATTATGAGGGTGTCGGTTTTACCGAGGGTTGTTATATCCTCCCCACCTTGTTTTAGAGCTCGTCCTCGAGATCTACTGGAACAAGTGTGGATATTTCTTTTGCATTTCTGATTCAAGCTCCCATGTGTATTCAGGTCCTCTTTTGGGATTTTGGAGTCCCATTTTACTTTGACCAGAACTAATCTCTTATGCTTGAGATTCTTAATTTTCCTATCTTCAATTTGTAGAGGCCTCTCTACAAATTTGAGTTGTTCATTAACCTCTATACCCTTGAGAGGTACTACGAGTGATTCATCAGCTAGACACTTTTTGAGATTAGATACATGAAATACATCATGTATTCCTGCCATTTCCTCTGGCAGTTGTAGCTGATAGGCTACAGGTCCTATTCTTTTAAGAATTTTGAAAGGTCCAATATACCTGGGACTAAGCTTTCTTCTTTTAATGAATCTTACCACTCCTTTCCAAGGAGAGACTTTTAATAATACTCTATCTCCTACTTGAAATTCTAATGGTTTGCGTCTGTTATCAGCATAGCTCTTTTGTCGATCACGTGCTGCTTTCAGTCGTTCCTTGACTTGAATGATTTTGTCAGTTGTTTCTTGTACTATCTCAGGTCCAGATAATTGTTTTTCCCCAATTTCTTCCCAACAGACTGGGGTTCTGCACTTTCGTCCATAAAGTGCTTCGAATGGTGCAGCATTGATACTTGTGTGATAACTGTTGTTATAAGAAAATTCTATTAAAGGTAAGTGTTCGTCCCAATTACCTCCGAAATCAATTACACAAGCTCTAAGCATGTCTTCCATTGTTTGGATGGTTCTTTCGCTTTGTCCGTCTGTTTGAGGATGATAAGTTGTGCTTAGATTTAACCTGGTTCCCATTGCTTTTTGGAAACTTGACCAAAAATGAGAGGTAAATCGGCTATCTCTATCAGAAACAATTGATAAAGGAATGCCATGTAAAGAAACGATTTCTTTTACATACAATTTGGCTAATCGTTCCATACTAAAGGTTTCCTTCATTGGTAAGAAATGAGCTGATTTGGTTAGCCTATCTACAACCACCCAGATTGTATCGTTACCTTTACTTGTTTTGGGTAATTTGGTAACAAAATCCATTGTTATCAATTCCCATTTCCAAACTGGCATTTCTAATTGTTGTAACAATCCTGAGGGTTTCTGATGTTCAGCTTTAACTTGTGAACCAGTTAAACATTTAGAAACATAGGCTGCTACATCCTTTTTCATTCCTATCCACCAGAAATTTTTCCGTAAATCCTGGTACATTTTATCACTTCCTGGATGCATCGTATATTTAGACTTATGGGCTTCTTCTAATATACGGTGACGTAAATTTCCTAATTTAGGTATCCACATTCTCTTTTTATGGAACCTCCAAATTCCATCTGTTCCTTGTTCTAATTCCTTAATCATTCCTTTTAATTTTTCAGTATCCTCCTTGATTACTGATTCTTGGGCTTTTCTAATCTGATTGTTTAAATCTACTTGTAGATTTAATTTAAGAGAACGTACCCTTTTTGGTTTTTCATGATACTTTCGACTTAAAGCATCTGCCACTACATTTTCTTTTCCTGCATGATACTGGATATCACAATCATAATCACTAAGTAATTCCATCCAGCGTCTTTGTCTCACATTCAACTCTTTTTGCCCAAAAACATATCTCAAACTCTTATGATCTGTGAATATGGTAAACTTACTACCATAAAGATAATGTCTCCAAATTTTAAGGGCAAAAATTATAGCTCCTAGTTCCAAATCATGGGTTGAATAATTTTCTTCATGATTCTTAAGTTGTCTGGAGGCATAAGCTATAACCTTTTGACGTTGCATTAATACACATCCATATCCTAACTTAGAAGCGTCACAAAATACTACAAAGTCTTCAGTTCCTTCTGGTAACGCTAGTATGGGTGTATGGGTTAATCTTTGCTTAAGAATTCTAAAGGCTTTTTCTTGTTTTGGTCCCCATTCAAACTTAACAGATTTACAGGTTAACTTAGTTAAAGGAATGGCTATTCTAGAAAAATCTCGAATAAATCTTCTATAATAACCGGCCAATCCTAAGAAACTTCTAACCTCAGTTGGTGACTCTGGGGTTTTCCATTTGGTAATCGCCTCGATCTTTGTTGGATCTACATGAATTCCTTCATGGTTAACTAAATGTCCGAGGAATTGCACCTGTTCTAACCAAAATTCGCACTTTGAAAACTTAGCATAAAGCTTTTCTTTTCTCAATAAACTTAAAAGTAATTGCAAATGCTTTGCATGCTCCTCTTTACTTTTAGAGTAAATTAGAATATCATCTATAAAGACAATTATGAATTTATCCAAATACGGCTTACATATTCGGTTCATCATGTCCATAAATGCGGCTGGGGCATTGGTTAAACCAAATGGCATGACAGTAAATTCATAATGACCATACCTCGTTCGGAATGCGGTTTTAGGAATGTCCTCTTCCTGTACCTTTAATTGATGATACCCTGATCTTAAATCGATTTTAGAGAAAAATCGAGCTCCCTGAAGTTGATCAAACAAATCATCGATCCTCGGTAATGGATACCGATTCTTAATCGTGACTTTGTTTAATTCACGGTAGTCAATGCACATACGCATTGATCCGTCCTTCTTTTTAACGAATAAAATCGGCGCTCCCCATGGCGATGAGCTTGGCTGTATGAATCCTTTCTCCAACAATTCATCTAGCTGGTCCTTCAGCTCTTGCATTTCCGCGGGTGCCAAACGGTACGGTGCTTTGGCAATCGGTGCTGTCCCTGGTAACAGGTGAATTCTGAATTCAACTTCCGTGTCTGGCGATAGTCCTGGCAATTCTTCAGGAAAGACATCTGAAAACTGGGACACTACCGGAATGTCTTTTAACTCTTTTCCTTTAGTGTTAGCGATTATAGAAATCATATATACTATAGATCCTTTCCTTATATAACTTGCAGTTTTCATCACAGAGATGAATTTAGTGGATCTAAATGGTTTATCTCATTTAATTGTGATATTTTCACCTATTGGTGATTTTACTTGAATTGACTTTTGATCACATAAGATATTGGCTTTATTGGCTATTAACTAGTCCATTCCTAACACGACATCAAATCCTACCAGATTCATTGGGTAAAGGTTTGCAATAAATTTTTGATTAAAAATTTCTATTCTTGCTCCTTGCAAGATTTCAGAAATCTTAACGGTTTCTCCATTTGCTGTCTACTAGACATTCTTGTGGTAGTTTAGTTAATGATTGATTTAGGAGTTTGCAAAGTGAAGTATTAATAAAACTTTGGTTTGCACCAGAGTCAAATAATACTTTAGCAAATATATCATTAACTAAAAACGTACCAGTAATGACGTCCGGAATTAGTCTAGCTTCGTCTACAGTTAGAACGAATGCTCTAGCATTTTTAGTGTTCTTGTTGTTTACAGCTGGGGCTAACTTTGGACAGTTTGTCTTAATATGACCTTTTTCCCCACAGTTGTAGCAGAATCCATTACTGGATTTCTTTTTGCAATTCTCTTCCTTGTGTCCTGGGGCCTTGCAAAAATTACAGTAAATAGAGCATCTTCCAGAATGCTTTTTCTTGCAGTTTCTGCAGTATGGTGCAGAGGTAGAACCTATATTCCTACAGTTGGAATTCCCCGAACGGAGTTCTTGAGTAAGCCTTTGGGTTAGGTTTCTCCTCTGGTCTTCTTCTCTAGTTCTCACTAGTTCATCAGTCAAGGTATTGGCTAGTTCTACAGTTTCCTCTATGGTTTGGGGTCTAGCTGCCTTGACTACATGTCTAATCTCTCCAATTAATCCCCAGATGTAACGGGAGATTAACACTGGTTCAGGTGATGCAAGGGTAGGTACTATCCTAGCATATTCAAAGAATGTGGTAGTGTAACCCTTACTATCTACCCCGGTCATTCTAAGATTCAGAAACTTATTTGCTATCTGTTCATTTTCATTAGGAGGGCGGAATTTCCTTTCTACCATGTTCTTAAATTCCTCCCATTCCATGTTATAAATCTTATCACTTCCTCTTGACTGGAGGATAGTGTTCCACCATTCTAAGGCTGCGTTTTTAAATAAATTTGAAGCAAACATTATCTTATCTTCTTCAGCACACTTGCTTATTTTCAGAACAGCCTCAGTTTTCTCTATCCAGCGTAGGGCTGCAATGGGTCCTTCATTGCCCGAGAATTCTATTGGCTTACAGGACCAGAATTCTTTGTAAGAACAACCATATGGCATGGTTCTTCTTCTTTTGGGAATGGGCGCTTGAAGTACGGGTCCATTGTTCACGCTGTGTTCCGGTTCATTTGGTCGTTTACTACTATGCTTACTTTTATTATTCGCTTCTTGAACTGTTTGAATAATAAATGGCATTGCATCTATAATTCCTTGTGCCACTATGTGTTGAACGGCACTATTATCCATTTGGTTTCCATTGTTATTGTTGTCCGGATTTTCATTAACCACGTTAATGTTACTCTGGTTATCGTTATTCAGATTATCCTGATTTTCCTCGTCGGCCATCTGAATTTTACACAATTACCAAATATTAATATCACAAATAATATTTGAATATAGCCAATCAGATGACACGCACTTTTAACCAAAAGCGTCGAGCATTGCGACTTTTACTCTATTTATATAGTATGCATCATTACACACTAGTACTGAAATTTAAATTACAATATCGACTGAAATGTAAAGCTACAATACTAATAGTAGGCATCCGTAGTTTTTTTTTTTTTTTTTACACATACACACATATATTTTGTTATTATTACTACTGCCGTTCCTGTCATCACATTCACTGATATGGATTCATCCAAAAATCCATATTACGCTCATCGTATTTCCATACGAGGCGTTCTCCCACCTGTCGCATTCTCTCACTGCTTTCTAAAATTTCCTCCCAAAAGTCCTAAGTTCTTGGACATTTTCTGCACTCATTGGGGGTGCAGGTTCTAGGACTGGGTTTGGAAACTGGGGTACGGGTTCCTGATACGGAGGCATAGGGGCCTGGTACGGGTATGGATTCTCTAAAATTTCCCTAACATATGCATCACTAATGTTGTAGGGATCTTGAGGATCTAACCCTGAGTAAGCTCCTAAGTTGGGCATTGTCACATTTTCCTGTATTGGGTTCTGTTGCACGTAGTCCCTAACATCGTCCCACCAGGGGTCGTAGTTGTTTGGGTCTAGGGGATCTGGTGCAGGTACCCTAGGGATCTCCTCCGGGTGGTAATCAGGCATTTCTATCTGGTTTTCTACTTCCATGGGTTGGTCAGGATTTTGTGGTTGGGGTGCTAGCATTTGTTCCAGGTTTGGGTCAGCAGCAGTGGTTGCTAAAATATGGATATTAGCGATACCCCTATTGAGCATATCCTGATTATAAGCATCAGTCTCTCTTTTTGTTGCGGCTAACACTCGCTGCTCCTGCAACTTTTTCATTCTTTTCCTACGCTCGTGCGCTCCCCTACTGAACCATCCCCTCTTTTTCTGAGGAAATGGCTCTTCAGATTGAGCCTTAAACACAAAGATTCCTTCTTCTGTGTCAGCAGAATACCCCGAGAGGGCAGGCTGAGAAGAGGAGGTGCCTTCGCTCCTAGGCGAACCAGACAGTTGACGATAGGCATCAGAAGGCCCTTGGTCGCTCATACTGTAAACTAACAAATAGTCAGATAACACATAGCAAGAAATACAATTATGCACGTATTTCCATAATTTATTTCCTAACACTTTGAATTTTGATGTCAGCAGAACACTTCTGTGGCTGAATCAGTGGCATGGCTCTGATACCACCTTCTGTCACAGCCCCCGATCCCTAGTTCCCGGGAACGGGCGGCCGTGAGCCAGTTTTGGTGGTAGCACGTTTATTTATTCAATTTGGCAGCGGAAATTTTCATCAGGACTGTAGTTAGGAAATGTTAAATCAGAGTAGACCACCTTGTTTAATAATATTAAACATATGGGTAAAACCCAAGTTTCCAGTACACACATTTTATAGGAATAAATCCTATTTATTTAATAAAAACATCCATTTTATTCTTAGGTAACTTTATTGCCACTTTTCCAAGCCTTCAGTGCTGTCCAGCTGGCTTCTATTTGGCTTTCACATTTTGTTACCTGAAACGCGTTTTAAAAACATTTTGTCAGTGGGAAATACTGGTGAGTGAATCCCATTTTAATGAAATTTAAATAAAACCATTTTCACAGTGTACAGTTTTGAGGGCGCATCCGCAATTACATTTGTTTACAGGTAATACCAATTAACATCCATGGTACTGTCATCTGACTTATGGTCATGTTACTCCTCTCCCCAGGTGGTAACAAATTTTGTATACAAAACCCCAAATATACCATCATAATTGTACCCTTACAAATACTC